>NC_063162.1:42208401-42525529 GCF_023159225.1 Perognathus longimembris pacificus
TTCAACCCCTGCTCTATTTAACTTACACTGCCAGCTGTTGATATTTTATGATTAATTTCTCAAATCTGTTACGCTTTGGACTCAACTATGAAGACTTCTAGTCTCCAGCTGATACAGTTTGAATGTGCAGAAGACAGAAATATCAGGCCTCTTTACTTGGGGAAAGTGGAATTATATATGGAAGATATTCCAACACAAAGAAAGAATATTGAAAAAATAAGTCCCTTTGACATGTTACAAAGATTGGGTGTATATTTTAAATGCATTAGAAAATAGCACACGTTGAATGTTCATCCTTTTCGAAACTTAATATTTAGCATTTAATATTAACTTGATACAAAAGTAAGAAGTCTAAGAGGACTTATTATTATATTTGCATTCAGTTTCTGTAATCTATGCCAATGTATCATGGTAGTAAAAAATAAAAATAACATGTTTATCATAATCAGACTTGTTTTATACCAATCAGAAAGCTTCTATAGAATAAACATAGCCATTATGTAGGGTTGACACATAATGGAGAGTCAATTTCAGATCAAGAGAACATATCAGAGAAAGGTATGCTACAGTTTGGATTAAGAAAATAGATTCTACTCACAGTCATCCTGTGTGTGGATGTTTGTTCTTAATGCTATAATAAAAATAACAAGTTCTGTGGTTATCCTTCAGGATACTAAGACATTTTTTTAAAAAATCAACCTGCCGTTGCAAATCACCAAGCACAATATCAAGATGTGTGTCAGAGTGGAATCCAGGAAAGCGTGCAAATATTAGCAGGACACCTCTATTGACATGCCAGTAGAGTGAATCTTCAAAAGATGAACAAAGTCCTATACTCCCAGGTTATCTACAACATTACTGCTATTTTTAAAAAAAGCTGCAGAGTGAGAAGAACTTTATATGCTTAGAAACAATTGAAAAAAAAAAGAGAGAAGGTAAGGTATTATCGTATTTCAGAAAACAACATGACAATAATATATTTAAAAGAATATTGTAATAAATATTACAACTGTAATATACCACTTAAAATACTCTCAATAAATATGAGTGAAATAATTACTGTGCTTAAGTAATTGGAAATGGTAAGAAATTAATGTTTTGTTTCTTTTTAAGCTCCCCATATACAAACGGATCAATCATATAATTACTGTCAGTAAAGAGGAAAAAAATCAGTAGCAATATCAAGGTATGCATATGTTTTCTAACTTCATACCAAATAAATGCAATGTAATATAATATATCTGATTAGGATATATAAATATAATACCTTTTTACAGAATTTCAAATATTGGAAAAAAGTATTTTAATAAATATGTAAATTTAAAATTTTTAAATATTATTATGTGTAGTTTAATTTTTAATAATAACAGGACACTTTTACTACTCTTATAGTTGCCCTAGTAATAGAGGTTTTTGATGGATAATATGGTTTTAAGTACCAAAGCACTAATATACATAAACTTGGACTCAGTACTTTGAATTATAAATGTTTCATTTGAATTAAATCATAAAATCATGTTCATACTCTGCAGTCTCCATTACTAAAAGTAAGTAAAGTATAATACTAAAGACTGATTATAAATTGTAATTAGATGAATAATTTTGACCTTTAAAAGTGGTAGAAGATAGTTATAACTCTAACATATGAAGACTTTAAAAATGGTCACTCTAGTGAAACAAGAAAAAGCAAAGAAGTTGAATTTATACAGATTCATATGTATAAATGAACACACATACATGTATACACACACGCATATATATGAAAATGTGCAAGTGTGTGTGCGACACTTCTTTGACCCATCAATGAACAAAGATTACAAGGCATCTTCCCTAAGCCTAGAGAAATAGCTGAGTCTAAAAGTCATCATTGAAATCTGGCTGGCAGAAACCATGGTACCTAGGAAGTATTTGGAACATTGCCATGGTTACTCTAGATGAATTGCCTTTGATGAAGTGTGGACTGACTTGAGAGGAAGAAATTCCTGGGGCCATAGGGAGATAAATCTCCAGCAAGCCCAGCACAATCTCAAGACTAAAGATTTGAGAAAGAAGGGGACAACATTGATTTTGATTTTTTTCCTTCCTATTTTCAGAGAACTCATCTATTCTCAGACACATCAAAGCAAATATACAATGAGTGAAGAAAGAAATGAATACCAATAATGTGTGAATTGTATTTTCTTGGAGATAAAATGAAAGTAAAAATGGTATTTGTTATTTTTATGAGAAAAACATGTTAACAGATTTGAATGTTAAAGATAGTTTGTAACTGTTTATTGGCAAAGAAAAAAAATCCATTTTTAATATAAATTACCAGAGACATTTATCAAGGTAGAAAAAGATGCTAAGAATTCTTGGAGGCTCTGACATGAAGATGTGACCTCCTATTTCAGGGTACATGAAAGGAGGCCTCACCTCTTTAACAAGGTTGACCTTCTCCAGTGCCTATGTGGCCAACTCGACCCTGTTCTCCAAGGTCTTTTGTATCTTTTGCACATTATTCATTTTTTCCTCATACATTATTTATCTCTCTTTCCCTAAATGTTCTCATAATGACTTTGAAACTTGAATTTTTGGTTGAAACCTTAGATATTCAAAATGACAAATATAACCTATTCAAATGCTGTGCTTCTAAGACTTATTTTTTTCTGATATGAAAACAAATATTAAAGCATATGCATGTGGTTTATCTCAGTTGAAAATAAAATAAATGAAGTAGGTAATGGTATTCATACAGTGTTAAGGGTTCTAGAATCCAGTATAGTGTGGTCAGTCTCAAGTCTTTATCTTCTAGTTGTTTTATGCAAAAATGGTTGGGGCTTCTAGGAACATGAGTGATTTTCTGGTTTTATTAGTAATGTTAATATAGGTTTTTAATTTTTTAAATCAGTCTTGTGGAAACATAATTTACATATGATAACAATAACTACTTTGTGCATGCAAGATTTCTGTTTCTTTTAAAAAATTTTGTTGTCAAGGTGAAGTACAGAGAGGTTACGGTTACATAGGTTAGGTAGTGAGTACATTTCTTGTCCAACTTGTTACCCTCTCCTTCATTTTTCTCCCATCTTCTCTCCTTCTCAGTCCCCTACCCCAAGGTGTACAGTTAGTTTACAACATATTATCTTGTAAATACTGCTGTTGCATTGGTTTGTCTTTTACCCTTTGTCTTACCAGTTTAATGTTCCTCTTCCCTTCACTAATGTAGACAGACATATATAAAATACCTAGTGAATACATAGGGAAGATGGACAGAAGAAAAAAAGATATAATTTCACATAGTACATTGAAAATAATATCAATGATATGCCACTTATTTCCATATTTTGGAGATCATTTCTCTTAGCGTCATCTTCTGTGATCATACGTACATAACTATTGAGATCAGCTGCTAGGACTACCCTAGACATACACTATTTTTTATATCTAAATATTCAGCTAATTGTGTAACAGTTACATCATAGATCAGGGAAATATTTTCACCAGCCAAGCTTAAATTTTACTTATTCTTTTTACTGGGCATTTATTTCCTTAAATCATACCCAGGTAACTTTGGACTATTTTTATTTTTAGAAATTAGTTGGCTGGTGGCTCACACTCAGAAGGTTGAGTTTCCAAGGATTGCAACTCAAGTTCACGAGAGTCCCTCTCCAACATGACCAGCAAAAAGCCATATTGGAGGCATGGCTCAAGTAGTAAAGTGACAGCTTGAGCAAATAAGTCAAGCAAGTGTAAGGCTTTATGGCTTAGTGGGTGTGAGAAGAGGAAGAAGAAATCCTTAACTGGGCACCAGTGAACTCCTATTTTCTCAGGAAGCTGTGATCTGGGGGTTGTAATTTAAAGTCAGCCTAGGCAGGAAAGCTTTTGGAGCTCTTATCTCCAATTAACCACCCAAAAACCAAAGGAGGAGCTATGGCTCAAGTAGAAGAAAGCAAGACTTGAGTAAAAAAGATAAGGGACAATATCCTGGCCCAGGTGCTGAAATAACAAATAAACACAAAGGGGAGCTTAAAGTGGAAAGAGTTTGTATTAAAGTGGAGAAATTTGACTCAAAGTGGGGACTTAAAGTGCTCTTGTGGCAGGAATGCATTTTTTTTGCCAGTCTTGAACCTTAAACTCAGGGCCTGGGCACTGTCACTGAGCTTCTTTTGCTCAAGGCTAGCACTCTGCCACTTGAGCCACAGAACCACTTCTGGCCTTTTCTGTTTATTTGGTACTGAGAAATAGAACCCAGGGCTTCATTTGTGCTAGGAGAGTACTGTACCACTAAGCCACATTCCCAGCCCCCAGGAATGTATATTTATGAGCATGTCTTGGAAGGGAAGCTGGAGACCAGGTCCCCTGTCCTTGCTGCAGCTTCCTTCAGAGGGCTGTGCATGGCTGTCCCGCTTATCTATTGCAAGGAGGATAGTTTCCCATGAACCTTCAGCTTCTTTCCGGGTTTGGACACTGAGAGGCATGAGCTTAAGATCTGAAGACAGGAAGAAAGTGACTGCAGGGTAATTATCGTTCACAATTCTCAACACCCCGTAATGCTTGCCAGATATTGATGTCTCACTTCTGTCTACAGTTTCTCTCTCTGCTTCCTTTTTTCCCCCTTGCAAATCTCGTCATGACACCTGCCAGTTCTGCACTATGCCTTGTTAGTTTCCCTGAAACTTGTTCACACCCTTGTAAATCATGTCCTCTTCAAGGTACCCCAAATTTCCTAATTTCAATGTGCTTTCTGCTTTTAGTTTGAACCAGTTTAACACACACACACACACACACACACACACACACACACACATGCTCACATGTACTCTATGTACAAACACACATGCAGAGATACCTTTGTGTTACTGTTAAGTCAGGGTCATTGGCCAGAATGCATGACGTGAAATAATGCACCAATGGATTAGCACCAAAGAGGCTAACATGTATTCACTTCAAGAAATTTGAGATTAGCATTTTCCCAGTTACCCAGTGCTGTTAAGAAATATGAATTTTCACTGAGAATTTGATTATAATATTCATTACTATGTCTTTTCTATCTTGCATCTCCAACCTCAGTACTTACAGTTTAGAACATGACAGATATTATAATTTCTACAATTACAGATATTATAATATCTATAGCTATATAAATTATACCAATAGTCTAGCAACAAAGACAAAAATGAACTGTGTTATTAAGAAGAACTTAAAATGTATGCAATAATGATGGTAAGGCTAGAAACTGAAGACCATGTAGGAGTTAAAAGTAGAAAGGGGAGGAAGCCTAAATCTCATCAAAGGACCAAATCATAAAAACCTTAGGGCAGATAGAAATGTGGCATATTTGAAGAAAGATGAAATAAAATGATGTCAAAGTTACTGTGTATGTAAATACAAATAGAAACACAGACTGTGCCACATTAGAGATGGTAGATGCGTAGCTTCAGCCATATAAATAATGAAACGTTTGAGAAATTAGAGAAGAAATGGAACAAGAATAGTTTAGGATTAAGATCTCCAAATAGGAATTTGCCAACAAGCTAAGTGCTAAGGCTGGTACAGTATAGTTCCACAATTTGAAGGGCTTAGACAAGAGAATTTATTGTCACAGAGGTCTTTAGTCTAGAAATCTCAGATCAAGTTGTCTTAGACATACTTCCTCCTGAAGGCAATTTGTTTTCTGTTTTTCCCTTAGTTCCAGCAATCCCTGATTAGTGAATGCACTATTTTGATCTCTGCCTTTGTGTTCACATGACATTCTTCCAACTGAATATGTGTCCAAATTTCTTCTACTTGTCTTATTAAAATAATTATATCTATAAGGACATTGTTTTCACATAGAGTCACATTCTAAAGTACTATGGACCAGATTTCAATCTTCGTTTGGCCACTTTAGACCCACACTGAAACCCCAAGGATCTCATGTCTTAGGACCTGTCATTGATCCATATATGGCGAGAGAGACAGACAGACAGAGACACAGAGACACAGATACAGAAAGAGACAGAGACAGAGAGACAAGGACCTAGAGACGCAGGAAGACACAAAGAGGAGATTTATTATATGGTGTAGACATGTCATGGGAGATACCACTTCAGGACATCATCAGGTATCTTCAAGGTACAGATGTATCCCTTAGGTTAAATAGGGAGAATGAGGGTGTAGGGGCTGATATGGTATGCATCGTTGGAACAACTCCCCATCACACATATTTTCAAAGATAGTCCGTAGTGGCATGCAAGGTGGTCTGACAGTTCATAGTCTCAGGACTGAAAAGATAGGCTTTGTTATAATGAATCATTGACCTCTGTCATTTGGTCCACTCCTTCCTAGATTCCAAAATGGCAGAAAGGTGATTCTTGGAGCAAAATGATCAGGAGTAAGGGCATAGATACAAAACAGAGCAGGCTGGGGTATACAGCCTTCATCTTACTCTTAGTTAATTTGTAAACCGCAAAAAGACAGGTTCTATACACTTTTTACAGGAGGAAATCTAATTCAACCAATATCAGGATACTGAGGAATAACTACTACTGTGGAATTTTATACACAGTTCAAAGGAGTTCAATATATGAAGCTTGGTAGGATTATCTTAGTCTGAAATACTGAAAGGCAACAAGGTGGGGATGCTCCTCCACTTGCAGAATTAACCAATAGGCAGAAATAACAGCTTATTGTCTTACTTTGCCAATCTCACTGGCTAAATTTGTTCTCTGTGCTTTTGATAGGAATATATGGATGTGGACTAGATGTTATCTGAAGAAAAACAAGTGTCCCCAGAAGCTTGTGAATTTGGAAAATGACTTATAAAGTTTAAGGGTGGACAATGGAACAGTAAATCAAATGTGAAAGCAGTAATCTGGATGGATGTGTCCTTTGATCCTTTTGTCCCTTTCTTTGGAAAAGAGTTATGGCAAAGTACTGCGCATATAAGGAAAATCTATCTTTTACCCACTCACCCTCTATTTCTGCCCTTTCATTTCATCTTTCATGGTAATAAAAAGAAAGAACTTGAGGATTATAAAAGAATATAGCAGGAATTTTGGGTGCAAATGTATTTGGACAATGTGTGTCTAATTAAAAAAAATAAATTCTATCAGAGATCAAACTACTAGTAGTTAGAGTTTCAATAAGCCAGTGGGAAGAATAAGAACCAAAAGATGTGAAATAAAAAGGTTTCTTTGTGCATCATATAAATATGATAGCCTCAGATTCTTCTGAAAGCACATATGTAGCTAAAAATACACACATACATTGAAAGAAGCTACAGCTTCCAGCAGCCATATGCTAATGTAGCATATTCACCTCAAAGGTAATCGATGCTTTAGCACTCCAGAAATAAGGACTCAGTTTTACAAATTTACCTACCTTCTGTGTTCTTCACCACCTCAGAATAATTTATCCTTTAAATAATCACTACTCATGACTATATTGGGTGACTCAGAATTATCAGCACAAGTAACAGCATTTTCTGAGAACTTTAGTTCCTTGTTCACATATCTTTTCATTGAGCAATTTTTAGCATTTATTTTCTCAAAAAAGAATACATTACTGTAAATCTAGAAAAGTAATACCTCTAGGACTATTCCCAAAGTAGTATCACTAGCAACCTAGAATAATGTAAATAATATCTACATTCTATTAATATTCCAGAGAATTTTTGGAAATAGCAACAATTGCATTTGAAAAATGACTGGGATGGTCTCAAGCTTTCCTTCAATTTGACTAAACATTATTTCAGTTTCTTCCTGATTATTGTTCTGTTAGCCATCATATATATGTCATATAACACTTACCTATTTTATGGAAATAAATTTGACTTTATTTTTTATTTGTTTGTTTGTTTATATTATCTTTAAGTAGTTGTACAAAGAAGTCCAGCATGTCAATTTACAAGGCATCTAGATCAATGCCACCCCTTTGATCATTCTCCTCCATCTCTCCCAGCTCCAGCATTCCTCTCATTTTACCTGGTATAGCACTCACATAAGATAACTTAAAATGATAGTTTTTGCATTGCACTTTGAGATATAAGTCTCTGCCTCTTTTCAGGATTTAGCTTCCATGTCCTCAAGGTAGGTACTGTTTGTCTTTGAGCAAGAGAAGAAGCCTGACTTTAATACCAGCCAATTTAGCAGGCACAGATGGCCCATTCACTTTTAGCAACCTCCCCATGAAAGTTACCCAGACTTTTTCCACTGCTCCCAGTTCTTCAACTCCCTTTTTTCCCAGTAGAGTTTATCCCATCAGTCTCTGTTTCCTATTTCCATAGTCCATCTTAACTTGTGTGTTTAACACTATATTGTTAAAATTATTTGGCAGTTTTCCTAGTGTAAGTTTTATAGTATGTATCGTGAGATATACTATAGTAGGTAAATCTGTTCAATGTCTTCTAATGTATTTTCCTAATCATGCCATATGGATATTTTGTTGTTATTGGTCGTGGAGCTTGAACTCTAGGCCTGAGTTGTGAGCTCAACACTAGTGCTCTACCACTTGAGCCATAGTGCCACTTCTAGTTTTCTGGTAGTTAATTGTAGATAAGAGTCTCAAAGACATTTCTGCCCAGGCTGGCTTTGAACCAGGATCTCAGATCTCTCTGAGTAGCTAGGCTTACAGGTGTAAGCCACCAGCACCTGGTAATAATTTTTATTATTTGTTATTATACATTCTACTACATGTGTATGTATACACATTTCTAAATAAAGATATGCATTTTTATTTAAATACATGCATATAATTTCATTCATTGATGATGATTTTTTTTCAGGTATCTCTCAAAATACACAAAATTTCCCATGGGTTTTGTTAATATAGATTTTCTAATTTTTGGTTTTTTTATTTTATATTTTTTAGAGTTATTTTTGTTACCAACATACCATGAGATTTTAGGTGGAAATCACATATCAGTAACAAATATTAAATAATTAAAAACAACTATCAACTAAAAAAGACCAATTTACCTAGAAAGTGGATGGGAAGAAATAAATAGAGAAATAAATGGGAGGAAATAAAGTGTCAAGTGCTTGAGAGTTTTCTGGTCGCAAGGCCTGGAAAACAGAGAACAAGTAAAACATTTGTCAGATATATCTCTGGGTGAGTTTTGGTCAGAGGCAATAGATTATCCACATGCTATCCAGTAAATGCCACTAGATATGAAAGAATGTGTAGAGAAACATACTCAAGTTAGAAGCTGAAGAACCCATTCACAAACATAAATCTAGTTCATATTTTGGTACTTATTTGTCTCTGTGTTTCACAGTGCTCTGTGTACTGATTTGAGATGATCAGTGATTGCATTTGTTTTTTTTTAAATTTTTATGGTCAAACTGATGTACAGAGAGGTTACAGATTCATACCTTAAGCATTGGATACAGTTCTTGTACTGCTTGTTATCTCCTCCCTCATCCCCCCCTCCCCCTTCCCTTTCCCCCCCAGTTGTTCAGTTCACCAAACATTTACACCAAACAGTTTTGCAAGTATTGCTTTTGTAGTCGTTTGTCTTTTTTACCCTGTGTCTCTCAATTTTGGTATTCCCTTTCAGTTTCCTAGTTCTAATACCAGTATACATGGTTTCCAATGTACTCAGATAAGATACAGAGATAGTGCAGGTATACCACAGGAAGGGGATACAAGAAGATCATCAATAATAGAAGCTACAGTTACACATATCACGTTGAAAGTAGTTACAACTGTGATATAACGATCGCTTCCATAACATGGAGCCCATTTCACTTAACATCATCTTATGTGTTCATAACGTATAGCTACTGGGCTCTTGTGATCCTTTGCTGTGACTTGCCTAAACCTGTACTAATTATTCCCTATGAGGGAGACCATAGAGTCCATGTTTCTTTGGTTCTGGTTCACTTCACTTATTATAATTTTTTCCAAGTCCTTCCATTTCCTTACGAATGGGGCAATGTCATTCTTTCTGACAGAGGCATAAAATTTCATTGTGTATATGTACCACATTTTCCTCATGACCCTCTACTGAGGGTCCTCTACTGAGGGTCATCTGGGTTGGTTCCAGATTCTAGCTATGACAAATTGTGCTGCGATGAACATTGTTGTGCTGGTGGCTTTAGGGTGTTCTTGTTTGTGGTCTTTTGGGTAGATGGCCAAAAGTGGGGTTGCTGGGTTATAGGGGAGCCCTATGTTTAGCTGTCTGAGGAATATCCATACAGCTTGCCAGAGTGGCTTAACCAGTTTACATTCCCACCAACAATGAAGTAGGGTTCCCTTTTGGCCACATCCCCTCCAACATTTGTTATTGTTAGCACTTGGGTTAAGGAATAGATAAAACCTAATGTTGTTGATGTCACTGTGGCAAAGATTAGCAGAAGCTGTGCCTGTGCCTACAGACATATTTTCTATTTATTTATTTATTTATTTATTTATTTTCATTTCTAACATTGCTGTTGCACTCGTTTGCTCTTTTATTCCTCACAGACAGCATGAAGAAAAACCTCCTCAGTTTCTAATTGCACTTGTTTACTGTAAATTACTCCTATGAAAATATTCTCATGCATTTGACTGTGCAACTGTGCGTGTAATTGCGTTTTGGCAAGAGTGCCAACACACATCCTTTTTGGAAACACAGACTAAGGGGTTATTTTTACGGAATGTGACATTTCTCAGCTTGGCTCTTCATTGAAATTTCTTTTGTACTCATAAAACTGACAAGTTGACAGCCTTGTCATCTGTGCTTCTGCAGCCACAAGACAGGTACAAAACAGATAACAGGGTTATTTTTGTGACATTGAACCTTTTTTTGGACATGCCACATATAAGGATGAAGAGAAATCTCTTGTAAACCCCTCACACCTGGTCAGGTCAAGGGCAGCCTTATATACCTCTCAAGGCCCATCAACCAAATCATATGCAAATGCATTCCAAAAGGTGTTGTTGATGTTCTGGGAATTCTTTCTCTTTTTTTTTTCCTGGAATAATAGCAACACAGTAAACTAAAAGATTGCTGTCTGCATCTTCTTATCAATAATCTATCAAAATGTGGCCACCCAGTCAATCAAGTTCTTTCATGAGTAAAATACAGCTGTCTAGAGCCTCAAGTCATAATTACTACAAAGGCAGATTTCTGAAGTTTGAATGTATATTGAGTAAGTATATAGGCAGCCCAGGAGTGGTGAAAAATTGCTGCTTTTAAAGAACTATGAGATCATAAATATTCCATACAAGTTATGACTCCTTAAGTGAAGTGAATTTTGAGATAGAGGCTTTGGCTTTGCGTGGTCTCCCCCCCACCCCCACCCCCGCCATACCCACTATGGATTTCAAAAGGTCTCCTTTTATAAGTAGGTAAAATGAACTGGAAGGAATAAAGGCCATTAATAGTGAAAGGGAAAGAATGAGGAAGCAGAGATGTTTCTCCTTTGCTACCTTAACCATGTAGCTATTTTGACCCTGTTCATTTCCCATTCTACATATACTTCCTAAATTACCTTTCCATGCTTTTTTGCCATAGCGTTCTGAAGCAAACAGCATAGATATAACTAGATTCTCCCTGTACCCTTCTCTATCCAGTATACTTTTATTTCATTTTTATTCTCATTTCAGAATCTTCATTCACTGAGTAAACATCTACCTTTGTTGTCCAGAAATAATCCTGGTTTGTCTCCTTTCCTTTTTGTCCTAATATGTTTATTTATCTGTCTTTGGGAGGTTAAAGGGGGCACAGAAATGTAGACAATAATGGTAAAGAAATGCAGTAGTTGTATTCACTAGACACTGTATTGAAAATGAACTCTGCAATTGTGGGTAGTGGGGGAGGGAAAACCTGGGAGAGAGTGAGGGAAATGGTGATGTTGTCCAAAAAGAAAGGTACACTTTACCTGACTTATGTAATTATAAATCCCTGTATACAACCTTTATAATAACAATTCAAAAGAAACAACAGAAATAGAATGCCTCATTGAGTCATACCTCCTCAGATCCCACTTGTGCATGGTTAAATACTTGTTATCACTATTTTTCTTTTTGAGATGGGGTTCTCCTTCTGTTCCTTAAGCTGATCTTATACTCTCAGGCCCCACAGTTTCTCTCATCTCCAATAGTTAGGACTATAGGTAAATGCCACCATGCCTGGCTTTGTCTTTGCTCTTAGGTAAATGTTCATAAGTAAACCTTGCGGGTCTTTCTAGGGGCACTTCTCTCTGACTTGCATGTCTTTATATGATCAACTATGTTTTGTAGAAAAGTAAGCACTCACTCTTACAAAAGAATGTTTAATACTAGATTGTAAGGAGTGAGATTTAATAGTTGTCTATTGAAAGAATTCTGCTGACTAAAACTCATGACTATTAATCATTATCAGCAGAGATAGATTAACAAAAAGGACTATAGGTCCTAATGTTTCAGGGCAAAAGGAAAACATTCAGGACAACACACTAACATGTGAAGGGCTGATGTCATGAGTAACTACAAAGGGTTCTGCCAGTTAGGGCAGTGATTATATTATGAGATAGTCATAAAAGGAAATTTTTATTACATGCTGATTTTTCTCCTTCAAAATATTTTTAGAATTCTGGAAAGAACATTGATTATAAGAAGAGTAGGCATCTGTCCAAGACTCACTCATGACTTGCAAATACTTATTACATATTTCCCCCCTGTTGAGAAACAGAAAAATAAGGATAGCTAGGCCATAAAAAGAAGAGACATAGAAACAGTTTGCCTATAATACTGTAGATAATGATAATGGCAGGGATGTGCATATATTCACCTTTGTAATCCCAAGTCCCAATGTAATGAATGTTGTAACATATAAGGATAATAAACTTGTGCTGTCAAAAGGAATGAAAAGCAACACAAATTTGACAGCATATTAAGTGTTTCCTACAAAACCACAGTGTTCTACAGCTAAATAGATTTGGAAAATTCTACATTAAATGAATCTTTTTTATTGTTACTGTAAAGCTGATGTACAAAGGGGTTACAGTTACATGAGTACATTTCTTTGTGAGCAGTGTCACCTCTTTCCGCCTTTTCTCCTAGTTTTTCCCTCACACTCTGCCCCTGAGTTGTATAGTTCATTTTGAACATAGTGTCTAGTGAGTATCACTGCTGTGTTTGTTCATCCCTTGTCCTCTCATTTCTGTGTAGTTCCTTACCCTCCCCAAAGCAAATAAACTTTCATACAAGATGAAATGTAGAGAAATGAAAAACACTAATAAAAGAGGGGAAAAAGCAAAATAACAAAAAACCTCTTGTTAACATTTCTTGGATTTCATTTTGATAAACACTGTTTTATATGGTCATATGCACATAGCTATTGAGCCTTTTTGATCCTTTCCTAATTTGGTTTTATGCTGTAAATGTTTAGAGTCCTGTATAGTTTATCATGTTGAAGTGTCATTTTTTGGTCTTTTACCATTGAGTGTGTTTACTGGTAGATTCTATAGGCAGATCCCAGATGCAACAAATGAGGAAAACCATGTAACTTATATTTCTTTGGGTCTTAATTTGTTTAATATAATTTTATATTAAATGAATCTTAATAAGATAAAATGTTTTCTAAACTGCTCTCCCAGATTAACCATGTCCTGTGAGTTTTCAAGAGAACATGAATGATTCTCAAGCTTATCTAATGAAGGAAATCTGTGGAACACCATAGCTTTTCTAAGGATCTTGACCTCTGATTTCATAAAATGAATGTGGAACTATCAAATTAATTAAATATAACTGATAAATTCTAAGGCCAAAAATCCAAACAAAATCAATATTATACTTTAACATTATTTCTCTGAAAATCTTTATTTTCCACTCATGTTTAAAAATATTGTACATTTCTATTTTCAGAAGTAAAAATGAATACAATATTTCTTGTTGACATATTTTGCTACTCCAACATCTACATGCCTCCATAACTACCAAAATAGAAGTATTATTTACCAAAAATTCTATTTTACTCTTATAATAATAAAGCCAATAAATAACATTTTTCTATTAGAAAGGGGTCTAGAATCTGGGTGTCAACTCATAGGTAGTGGGTCTTCACATATAACATGCTCTCATATGTCAGAATTATCTGTCTTTTTGTAGGGCCAATGACATAAGGCTAGTAGTGACTATGACAATCTTGGCTTGCTGTAGAGGAATTTTTTAATTTTTCTTGAGAGTAAATCTGCCTAGCAATTTGATATGTGTATATGTTTTATCAGTAATTACAAAGGCATCATGAAACAAAATGACAATGGGTAAATTAGCGTAACAAAAATGGACATGTATATGTAATACCAATAAAAATTAAAATATATAGAAAATAAAATACCTCTTATGATTTTTAATCACATTGCATGTGTAACCCAAGTGAAGAAAGAAGTGAAATTTAAATGGCTACAATCAGTGAAGTCCATCTGGGCCAAAATGAAAGAGCTAGATGTCCTAAGTCCATAAAACCTAAAACATTAGAAGAGTTTGACTCGTAGTTGAAAATGGTTCTCTATATGACAAAACAGGTGTACAAGGGACATCAAAGTTTTAGAAAGTAATCAGATAAAGTTGGAACATTTGAATTTTACTGTTTAAAGTAGTTTTTCCACCTGGTTTACATTCTTTTCCAATGTGGGCGATTTTCTTCTTAAATACTGAATAAACATTCTTACTTCATTATCCTAGCATCAAAGAGATGTATCCATTTGAAATTCAAATAGAGAATGAAAACATGGACCAAATCTTTAATTCAACTTTTGTTCCTACATACATCTTATAGTCAGCTCTTGTAGTCTAATTGTTGTACTTGAAGTCCAATTGTTGTACTTGAAGTCCAATTCAAGTCAGTGATCTCAGTTTAGTACAGATTAGTACAGTTGTACTAATATTGAGAAAATCTAATGCTCATATACATAGCTACTCAGTAAATGTTAGCCTCTCTGAGTTTCACCCCAGCTACTACTTATTGCCTACAAAGCGGCTATCCACATGTACGCAGGCCTCTTATTGATTCAGAATTCAGACATTTCCATACAATTAGCTTAGCTGTCTCTCTTGGTTATGGCATTTTATTTAAAACCACTAGTGAAACTTGTATCAGTTCTCAGTTTTATTTATAAAAAAAATCATCCATCAGTGTTAAAAGAAATGAAAATGCATTGAGATTCCATCTCACCCCAGTAAGAATGTCATATATCAAGAAAACTAACAATAACAATTGTTGGAGGGGATGTGGCCAAAAGGGAACCCTACTTCATTGTTGGTGGGAATGTAAACTGGTTCAGCCACTCTGGCAAGCAGTATGGAGATTCCTCAGAAGGCTAAATATAGAACTCCCCTATGACCCAGCTGCCCCACTTTTGGGTATCTATCCAAAAGACCACAAACAAAATCACAGTAATGCCACCAGCACAACAATGTTCACCGCAGCGCAATTTGTCATAGCTAGAATCTGGAACCAAACCAGATGCCCCACACTAGACGAATGGATCAGGAAAATGTGGTACATATACACAATGGAATTTTATGCCTCTATGAGAAAGAATGACATTGCCCCATTCGTAAAGAAATGGAAGGACTTGGAAAAACTTATACTAAGTGAAGTGAGCCAGACCCAAAGAAACATGGACTCTATGGTCTCCCTTATTGGGAATAATTAGTACAGGTATAGGCAAGTCATAGCAGAGCATCACAGGAGCCATAGCTATACCCTTATGAACAGATAAGATGATGCTAAGTGAAATGAACTCCATGTTATGGAAATGATTGTTATATCACAGTTGTAACTACTTTCAATGTCCCATCTGTATCTGTAGCTTCTATTATTGATGATGTTCTTGTATCACCTTCCTGTGGTTGTATCTACAGTATCTCTGTAATCTTATCTGAGTATATTGGAAAGCATATATACTGGTATTAGAAGTAGGAAATTGAAAGGGAATACCAAAATTGAGAGACACAGGGTAAAAAAAGACAAACAACTACAAAAGCAATACTTGCAAAACTGTTTGGTGTAAGTGAACTGAACACCCCATGGGGGGAAAGGGAAAGGGGGAGGAGGAAGGGGGGTATGAGGGACAAGGTAACAAACAGTACAAGAAATGTATCCAATGCCTAATGTATGAAACTGTAACCTCTCTGTACATAAGTTTGATAATAAAAATTTGAAAAACCAAAAAAGAAATGAAAATGCCTCCTACACAATGCATAAATGCTAGGTACAATATGAATATTTGACAACAATTGATTCCATTCATGAAATTAAAATAAATTCAAAATATGTATTTGTTAGGACTTTGATATAAAAGTGGCCAGATGATTAGAGAAGTTGTCCCAGGCCCCACTCATCCACATACACACCCTCTGTGGCATGTACTACAGCCTGAAAATCCTCCTTTCTTTTCTAAGTTGCCTAGAAAATGATGTTTCTAAAGTTTAAAACTAACATAAGTAGATAATATAACAATTTATAAAACTGTTTTGCAGCTTTATAATCACAAAGTGCCCTACCACACTTGTTTATTTGTACCCAATAGCAATTACAACCTGAAAGTTTGCTTTGCCCCTCAGATGATCAGTTTCAAAGAGTAGCTAGCCAGATGCTCAAGTTTCTGCATTGTATATAAGCCAGGTAACAAATCTCTGTGTAGACTTTAGTTTCAACTTTGCATTTTAAACGTGGAAAAGTGACATGAGCATGTCCTTCCTGGATCAGTTTTAAAGATACATGAATCAGAAGACATTCATTTTTAAAAAATCTTTAATAGCAGCAGCAAGAAGAACAATAATGACATAGCAAGGACTTAGTATACTCTTCTGCTTTGCGTGTGTGTGTGTGTGTGTGTGTGTGTATATATATACATATATGTGTGTGTGTCTGTTTGTGTGTGTGTGTCCCAAATACATACTCTTGCTTTGCAGTAGCAGCAAAAGGAAGATTATAGCACAGACTTGCTCTTTCTGAAAGCTGTCAAGAAATAATGGTCTGCCACCAGCAATTCCTCCTGTAATACAAGCTACTCAGGATGCTGATATCTGATAATTGTGGTTCAATGCCACCCAGGCAGGAAAGCTTATCAGAGTCTCATTACTAAGTAACCAATGAAAATCCAGAAATGGAGGTGTAGCTCAAATGGTAAGGAACTTTTTCACTCAAGGCTACTTGACTAAATAAGCACTAAGGGTCAGTGTTCAAGCCCTGGGTTCAAGATCTTGTATTGATACAAGAGCCACAGACAGACAGAGACAGAAACAGAGACAGAAAGAGTTTGTGTCGTTTCAAATTCTATTTCACAAAACAAGTACAAATTCTTCAATAAAACAACCTGTGAACAGCAAGACTTGTTAGAAATGTCAGAAATAACTTCATAGGTAGCAAATTCCATTTGCATTTTTAAGGTGGCATTTAGATGGTTCTGAACATTTCTATTATTCTGGCCTCTCTCTAGTATTTATAAAGTATATATAAAGAAAAATATGTTAAATCACAGGCTTCAAAGGCAGTTGATATCTAAAGATGCATAAACAAGTATTTATTACAATGTTTAAGTCATTGTTTATCTAAGACTTCAGACTCTCACTCCCACTGAAAACCTTGTATCACACACAATTTTTATGCTCTCATTTTTATGTCTGGGTTACAATCTGGGAAACCTTAAAGCCTTTCATTATTACTGGTTATGCTCTTCTCTTTCAATAATTTATCCATAAAAAATATGAGGTGCTGAGGATTGAACCTAAGTACTCAGACTTACTACGTATGAGCTCTAACACTGAGCTACACATCCCCGCCAAGAATGTTTTTAAATTAATAAAACAAGAACACAATAAAATAAAAGCAGAAAGTGATTTCTTGAATCATTGTATTATTGTAATAAATAATATACAAGACACTGACTCTCTTTTGGGAGTAATGTTATATTAGGGAAGCAACACATACAATATACATTTTTTCAATGTGATCTGTCCTTCTGTGACTTTTTTTGTGTGTGTGACTAGTAATATTGGAGTTCAAATACAAGGCCTCATGCCAGAGAAGTAAGTACTCTAGCAATTGAGCTGTGCTCCAGATATTTTTGTGTTACTTTGATTAATAGACTGAATTTCATTTTCTCAGACTGGCCTCACACCACAGTGAGCTTCTTCCCAGTGTCATTTAATAAATAAATAAATTAATTAATTTTATTGTACTGAGTTTTGAACTCAGGGTCCTCGCACTCTCCCTAGGATTTGCCACAAAGACTGCCATTTTACCACTTGAGCTATGCTTCTTTCTGGGTAATTGGTGATTAGAGTCTTGTGGATTTGTCTGACTTGATCAGCTTCATTTGATCATCTTCAGATCTCAGCCTCCTGCATGGCTAGTGGCACAGGCATGTGCCACCAGTGGTATGCTTTTTACTGTGATTTTCGTAACAAAATAATTTCATAACCCCCAAGCTACTAGAGCTGATCCAAAACTTTGGCAAAGTTGCAGGATATAAAATAAACCCTCAAAAATCAATGGCCTTTCTCTATGCTAACAACATAAAGACCAAGGCTGAAATCAGGAAAGCAACTCCTTTTGCAATAGCCCCCCAAAACATAAAATACCTAGGAATAACCTTAACCAAAGAAGTGAAAGACCTCTATGATGAGAACATTAAAAACATGAAAAATGAAATTAAGGCAGAACTAAGGAAATGGAAAAACCTCCCATGCTCCTGGATTGGGAGGATTAATATAATCAAAATGGCAATATTGCCAAAGGCTACCTACAAATTCAATGCAATACCCATCAATATCCCAACACCATTTTTTAATGAAATAGAGGAAGCAATCCAGAAATTCATATGGAACAATAAAAGACCTAGGATAGCAAAAACAATCCTAAGCAGAAAGAACAGTGCTGGAGGAATTACAATACCCAACTTCAAGCTGTATTATAAAGCTATAGTAATAAAAACAGCTTGGTATTGGCACCGGAACAGGCCTGAAGACCAATGGAACAGAATTGAAGACCCAGAATTGAACCCACAGAACTACGCCTACTTAATCTTTGATAAAGGAGCTAAAACAACAGTTTGGAAGAAAGACAGCCTCTTTAACAAATGGTGCTGGCAAAACTGGCTCAACACCTGCAAGAAACTAAAACTAGATCCTTATATATCACCCTGCATCAAAATCAATTCCAGATGGATTAAAGACCTCAAAATCAAAACAGACACCCTGAAAACACTAAAGAGAGGAGTAGGAGAAACACTTGGGCTCCTTGGCACAGGACGGAACTTCCTTAAGAATGACCCAGAAAGGCTACAAATCAAAGAAAGGTTGGACAAATGGGACTGCATCAAACTGCAGAGCTTCTGCACAGCAAAGGACATAGCTTGCAAGATAAACAGAAAGCCCACAGACTGGGAGAAGATCTTTACCGGCCATTCAACGGACAAAGGCCTCATCTCTAAAATATATGCAGAACTAAAAAAATTACCTTCTTCCAAAACAAAACCGCAAAGAACCAATAGCCCCCTCACCAAGTGGGCTAAAGACTTACAGAGACTTCTCTGATGAGGAAATGAGAATGGCCAAGAGACATACGAAAAAGTGCTCTACTGGCTGGGTATATGGCCTAGTGGCAAGAGTGCTTGCCTCATATACATGAGGCCCTGGGTTCGATTCCCTAGCACCACATATACCGAAAACGGCCAGAAGTGGCGCTGTGGCTCAAGTGGCAGAGTGCTAGCCTTGAGCAAAAAGAAGCCAGGGACAGTGCTCAGGCCCTGAGTCCATGCACCAGGACTGCCCCCCCCCCCAAAAAAAAAATAAAGTGCTCTACATCACTGGCCATAAAAGAAATGCAAATCAAAACAACATTGAGATTCCATCTCACCCCAGTAAGAATGTCATATATCAAGAAAACTAACAATAACAATTGTTGGAGGGGATGTGGCCAAAAGGGAACCCTACTTCATTGTTGGTGGGAATGTAAACTGGTTCAGCCACTCTGGCAAGCAGTATGGACATTCCTCAGAAGGCTAAATATAGAACTCCCCTATGACCCAGTAGCCCCACTTTTGGGTATCTATCCAAAAGACCACAAACAAAATCACAGTAATGCCACCAGCACAACAATGTTCATCGCAGCACAATTTGTCATAGCTAGAATCTGGAACCAACCCAGATGCCCCTCAGGAAAATGTGGTACATATACACAATGGAATTTTATGCCTCTATGAGAAAGAATGACATTGCCCCATTCGTAAGGAAATGGAAGGACTTGGAAAAACTTACACTAAGTGAAGTGAGCCAGACCCAAAGAAACATGGACTCTATGGTCTCCCTTATTAGGAATAATTAGTACAGGTATAGGCAAGTCATAGCAGAGCATCACAAGAGCCCAATAGCTATACCCTTATGAACAGATAAGATGATGTTAAGTGAAATGAACTCCATGTTATGGAAACGATTGTTATATCACAGTTGTAACTACTTTTAACGTCCCATCTGTATCTGTAGCTTCTATTATTGATGATGTTCTTGTATCACCTTCCTGTGGTTGTACCTACAGTATCTCTGTAATCTTATCTGAGTATATTGGAAACTGTGTATACTGGTATTAGAAGTAGGAAATTGAAAGGGAATACCAAAATTGAGAGACACAGGGTAAAAAAAGACAAACAACTACAAAAGCAATACTTGCAAAACTGTTTGGTGTAAGTAAACTGAACACCTCAGTGGGGGAAAGGGAAAGGGGGAGGAGGGCGGGGGATATGAGGGACAAGGTAACAAACAGTACAAGAAATGTATCCAATGCCTAACGTATGAAACTGTAACCTCTCTGTACATAAGTTTGATAATAAAAATTTGAAGAAAAAAATAATTTCATGGAAGACATTTAGAACAGTGACTGGAGTGTATTTAATACTTAGTAAAGACTTGTATCATTTTACTAAAATTAAAAATGTAAAAATGCAATTGATCAAAGTAAATGATGCAGTGATTTTAATATCTATAAGGGCAAAATTCCATTTTATTCCTTAAGAACTTTATATATATGTTGCACAGTGTTCCCTTATTTTACTTTATCCATGGTAGATGAGTTCTTAGGTGTAATCTATGTCTGGATTAACATTCAAACATTTCTAAGTAGTTTTAACCTTTATGTTCTCTTGTTAATAACATGTTAAATAGTGTTGCAAAATTAGTAAAAAGTAAGTATATGATGTTTGGGAAATAGTCAAATATGTTATATTTGTGTAATTCTTAAGAACATTTGCTGGATTGGGACCTGTGGGTTTTTTCATACATTTTACATAGCATTAAAGAAAAAATTCAATGTCTGAAGCTGCATGGGACAATGGAAATTGTATGGGTTGTATTGGTTTTTTCTACCCTTGCAGTGTGAGGTAAAATATTAAAATTATCCTTGACTAAATTTACCCTTGTCCTTTTTATGCAAACATAAACTTTGTCTACATTAAAACTCCTTGGAAACTAATGAAAGATGTAAAAATCACCCCAACTACAAGTGGCTTAGTGACTTGTCATCTGAAATGGTAGTATTGAGGATACACCTCTCATGGGACTTGGAAGGCTGCCTTATATTTGATTGTGTTCTTATTGATGCTTATCATTTTCTATACAAAAGTTTTCTCCCACCAACATAGAATCAATACATAAGGCAAAAACAAATAATAACAGCATCCAAGGAAATAAAGCTCTCCTTAAGGGTCTTCATATGTAGATGCCAATTACATGAAATCCATAAAGACATGTATGGATAGAATCCATAAAAATTCAGATATTTTTCTCCCTAATTTTCACCTTTTATTCTGAAACATCTGGATGTAATGCACACACACACAAACACACACACACACACACACACACAGACATCCTGTGGAAATCCTATTCTTATCTGATTGCCATTAGAAATATACATTGTTTTCATTCAAAAATAGAAGTTGTGTCTAAAGACAGTACAAAGGATTTCTCAGGAGTCTCTAAATTGCTTGTTTTATTCTCCTTAAATGTATGAGTGGTTGTTTGTGTGTAACTGTTAACCCTCCAATTGAATTGATTTAATCTCTTGATTGTTTTCTTTTTTTGATATGAGCAATTGACATAATGGGCCAAAATGGCTCTAATAACTTAAATACATGTGGGAGACTTGCTTTAGAATTCGTGTTCATAACACTATCCACCCTCATAGCTCCTCCAAAGCTGTTGGAATACATTATATTACAAACTAGATCAGAATGCTTCCTAACATAAGTTTTCAATTTCTTAACATGCACATTAGCACAAAAAGTGATTCCTAAAACTTCTTGTCACAGACATATTAATTTAACAAGCTAAATTAAAGTACTATTCAGTATTCATAAAGCACCTGTGAATACTATTAGTAAAGGAGATTCTATAACTTGTATGATTTAGAATATGCAAAGGATATATGATAAATGGGTGGTGTTTTGGTGATATAGCACTATCCCTATACAGTAGCCAAATTTCAGGGCAATTTAAAATTTTTGGCTTTTATTTTATTGTTTTAAGCAACTGTGTCATTACTTTTTACTTATCAAAGTCTAAGGAGTGAATCAATATTGCATATGGATTGTAGAGGTTAAATAAACACATCTTACCATCCAAGAGATCTACTGCTCAATAATTGCTTCTCATGTACTAGAATGGCAATATGAGATCCCTATTCCAGCATATTTTATGTTTACATTTTAAAGATTTTTATGTTCTTTACTTAATTGCTCCATTATATTGTTTGCCTTCTCTTCCCTTATTTCCCTCATGCGTTCCATTTTTAGCTAGAAATCAATAGGACTATTGTAAGGAATTTTTCCGTTAGCATGTACAATGTATTTAATAAAAGTTTTGTTTGACTCTCAAATCCAAATTAATTTCACTGATACTTAAAGTGAAGCTTTATCATGGTCTATACCTAAAATTCCAAAATACTTTTGTAACTCACTAGTTTTTTTAACTTGGCAAATATGATTATAAGTTCATTGCATGTATGTGTTTTGTGTGTATGATGTTGTTATAAACTGTTATTTGGGCTAATTCAAAGAAGAATTGTGAAAATGCACAAGCTGAGTGTTTAATCCAAGTTTTGCTCTTACGATGATAAGAGTGCATGATGAATTTAAACTCAGTGGTTATATCTATATAATGGAGATGTGAATACTATCAAAGAAAAAAAATCACAACAATTTTGTACTGAGTTACCCAGTTCTTCATGTCTGTAAGACAATCCTCAGTTCCCTTTCTACTCAGTTTATAATTTGATGTCGAGATATGTATCATTTGATAGTTAGATATGTGTTGTTTCCAGCAATGCTCTTGAGTTTCTGTATGCAAACCCTTTGTTTGCTTGCTAGGTTCTTATTAGTGAAGAGATGTCCATGCACATTCCTTAGATGAACTCTTTTCTTGAGACAGCATGCTTCACACAACAGAACATTTTGCTATTCCTCCCCAAAGAAGCTCAGACATTTTTCCTTTCATTGAAAAACAAATAGCTGATAATTAGATTTTGTCCCAAGACAAGGCCTGATTGTTAAAATTTTCTCATTTAGACTTTAATTTGTGCTATGTGGAATTTGGGCTCTGTATTCTCAAAGAATCACAACTTAGAAAATCCAGGGCTCTGAAAATCAGTCATCCCTCATTATATCATTATATACTATATATTTAACTACAGGATATACTGATATACATCTTGCCCCCTATTTTATTCTAGAGCTAAAAATCAGTAAAATAGTGGATCTAACATGGAGCCCTAGATCTATACTCTATAAGTGAAGAAAGCTCAGAAAATTGGAAGGAATGCAATAATGTTGGTTTCTTAGGAAGTAGTATAGATGGATTTGAACAGTTACTGCCTCTGCTAATGCTTGTCTGGTTATACACTTTCACTTTATTGAAAACATTTTGTATTTTATGGATAAAGTCCTTCACTTTCCCTAAAGCCATTTCTCACCCAACCCTGAGGAAAGAAACAGACAAAAGCTTATTAGAAAATGTAGAGGGAAAGAAAAATGTAATAATAATAAACAAAAAAATGAACAAAACTGCTGCAGACTTTCCTAATATTCTCTTGCTTAAAATCTAGATCAAACTTTGGAATTTGTCCAATAGAGTCAGACTGCCATTTTCCAGGTAATGTACTTGAAAGGCAGAAGGAAAAAGCTGAAAACCACTACTAAACATGAACTGCCATGGCTATGCCTCCATGTTGTGAGACTGGGAATCATTCTTCCAAACGGAAACTTTTTTTTTAATATTTTTACTGGTACTGGTGCTTGAATTCAGGATGGTGGGTTTTTCATTCAGTTTTTCACTCATGGCTAAGGTACTACCACTTATCCATGCCTCTGCTTCCAGTTTTTGATGATCACTAGGAGGTTATAAGTCTCCCAGGTTTGTCTGCTCAAGCTACCTCTGAATCTGGATTCCAGGTTCTGAGACTTCTCAGTAGTTAGTATTATAGATGTGAGTCACGAACTCCCAAGGCCAAATGGAAACCTCAGTAAGGTAGTTAGCTTGTGTTTTGTAAAAATCAAACATACTACTTTAAAATTGTACAAGTAGCTTCCTTATGTAATACTCAGAGTTTTTTTTTTCTGAGAATGTGACCTCAAATCTATGTTCATAAATTAAAGACATTAAAAAATAAGCTCTGTACTTCCTCCAAATTCATGAAGCTACACATTCAACAAAGTCAAATCATTACCACAACTCTACTTCTTTGAAAGCCTACTTTTGCCTTACTTTTCCATAAAGGATATAATTAGTAACAATTATTTTTTATTCCCAGAGTGACAATCTATCATTATTATCTTTAGTTTAAACCAAAAGCATTGACATTTTCAGACCAACTGAGCAAGACTATAGCTGAAAAATTAGTTAAAAATCTACAAAGGCAATTTGTGGCTTAATTTGTGAGACCCTGAATTCAATCTCTAGTACTGCCAAAATATTTTTTCTTTAATTGTTAACAGATATGATTAAATAACTAATCATTCCTGTTTAATGTCTTTTTTCTTATCTATTACTATAAAATTGTGCTTCTGTGTTTGTTTTGTTTAATATTGTCTTCTTTGGTTCTTTCTTTTCCTGTAATACTTTTCATTAGGTCTGGAAACTTTCCTGTCTCTTGATCTCAAGTCAACCTTACTTTCTACTTTCTTCTCTATACACTGTCCTGCAGTGGTTTGTTGTGAGATATAAAATTAAAGAGTTTTGAATTTACCTAAAGCACATGTTACTCAGGAAAATTTGGATCATCTCATCTATTATAAATACTTGCATTATTTTCCTTTTTCTATCTAGCCATGCCTTTATTTATATTCTTCTCTAAACAAACTTGATATCTGGAATATGTAGGTTATAGTCTGAATATCTTCCCTAGATTTTGATATTATATATTTACATTGAATATTTTCCTGCAACTAAATCTAAGACCAGGAACTATTTCCATTATACTAACACTCTTCCACTCACTATATTTGCTTATTAATGAGATTTGCTACTTTAGGGTGATTAACCTACAATCTATATCTTAAACTATAATGTCACAATCACAGCTTATAAAAAATAAGCAGAAATGGGGTGGGAATGTGGCTTAGTGGTAGAGTGCTTGCCTAGCATGCATGAAACCCTGGGTTCGATTGATTCCTTAGCACCACAGAAACAGTTAGAGCAGGAAGTGGCACTGTGGCTCAAGAGGTAGAGCAAAAAGAAGCCAGGGACATTGCTCAGGCCCTGATTCCCCAAACCCCAGGAATGGCAAAAAAAAAAAACCAAAAAACCATAAATAAATAAATAAATAAATAAATAAATAAATAAATAAATAAATAAATAAATAAATAAGCAAGCAAGCAGAATTGGATTTGGGCTGTGCATGTGTGATTGCAGATAATTGTCTATATTCTGATGAGGACCTCACTAATAAAAGGAGAAAAGGCAAACAAGCAAATAACCACTAAAAATAAATTATTTGCATCTTCTAGCCAGGGAGATTTTAAAAGCTTATGTAATGTAGGCCTACTTGCTTTGAGATAAGCTTACTTGAAATTAACAAAACCACAAAAATGTCCTGAAAATATAGTGTCTAGATTATCCAGACCTATTGTAATATTTTGGGTGTAGTGCGAAGAACAAAGTGTAGGCAGTGTGGGTCTTGTTTGGCCAAGGTCTTGAAAATCAGTGGAAGTGCTGCATCTAAAACTTGATTTCCTCTGGGATACTGTGATCAGACCCAAACTAGTGTTTATACTATTTCATGAAGATTTCTTTCCTGTTTGCTGATGTGCTGTAGTGGTGGAGGGAGGTCTACTGGGAAGTCTAATGCCTGGTGATTTTTCCATTGCTTAGATCATAACCAATGAAGAATAGACTCAGTGATGTGAACTTGGAATGGATGAGTGCATATAACTTGGGGATTCTTGGTTAGTATTTGATAAATTGGAGAATGAGGCTTAGATTAATGTTGAAAGTGGGTGTTTCTTCATACTCCCCATATCTAGAACTTGATAACCAGCAGTAGAAGGGGCTGAGCCTGAAGAGATGACAACAAAGAATGTTGTAGGCCTACATGAAGCACAATGGATGCCAGGAGAGGGAATATAAAAGATAGGGAAGCGGGTATGCATCATCTTAATGCAGTGATGCCCAAATGCCAACCTATAGCTCCATAATTACAGCTAATGATTTTCTTCTTGCAGAGGTGCTAGTTAATTAGATGCAGTCTATTCTGTGGTCTAGTCTGGCAGGGAGGAGTTGAAAATCACATTCCAATGAACACAGGAGCATGACATAGGCAGCTCTTGATGCATTCCCAGTGTTAAGATGCAAAAACTGCTAGAGTAAATGAATTCTTTCTAATGAACATTGTTACTGAGCATAATTACCAGGAAAATGTAGAAATGGGTTGGAGAGATAAAAACAAGATAATTTAATAATATTTTCAAAGAAGATGTCAAAAAAGAGCATGATAAAAATACAGTGATGTAATAAAAACAAAATGAGAAGAAAGAAGGTGGAGACTGGAAATGGAGACCAGATGGCAAGAACATAAAAAAATAATTAAATGGGGACAGAGAAATGACCATGTCCCATCCACCCCTTAGTTTAAAAGTTTAGTGGAGTAAGAGCATGAAAGACCTCATGAAGGTTTATACTGAATCTCATTTTCACAAAAAGAGAAGGTTAAGAAAAATGGGTGTGTGTGTGCCCAAATTAAGGCAATTTAATACTAGAATAAAGAGAACAAGAAGTGTCTTTGGAGACATAGTAAGCTTTAGAGAATAGGAAAAGCCTCTGAAAACTGGAAGGAAAACATGAGAGTTGCTCAATCTTTAGTGCACATGAGAATGAGCTGAAGAGATGTAAAATTTTCTGGTATTTCTGTCATTCTCCTGTCTAATGACATCAGAATTTGTGGTGTGAGGAAACTTCTGCCAGTGATTCTAAATTTACCTAAGTCATTTCAATAAGCATCTAAGAACTAGTGTTGTAAAGCAGATTTCCTAAACATGATCTCTGGAACGCTAGGCCTAAAAGAAGACTACTTGAAACAGTCTATAACATTCAAATGAACTGGGAGGATTTCTCCTCTACATATTCTTTTTTTAATACTATTTTTTCAATTTAACTTTAAGCATATTTTTAATTTAAAAAAATGTTTATTTATTGTCAAGGTGATGTACACAGGGGTTACAGTTTCATACGTAAGTCAGTGCATACATTTCTTATCCAACTTGTTACCTCCTCCCTCATTTTCCCCCCAACTGCCACCTTCCCCATTTCCCTCACCCTCATGTGTTGTACAGCTGGATTACAGCATATAGTTTTGCAAGTATTGCTGTTGCATTTGGTTTGTCATTTATCCTTTTTCTTTCCATTATTTTCTATGTAGACCCCAAGAGAGCACAACAAGTCACACAGATAAGCAGAAATCTCTGTTGTGCCTTTCCCTCAAGTGATACTGTATAGAACTTGAGTTCCATAGATCTCACTTTACAATGTAATGGCCTAAGGGGTGGGGGGAACATTAAAAAAGGAAGCTGAAGGAACATGAGATTTGCAGAAACACATTTAAGTGATATGAATCCTAATTCTAAGGTAGAAAGGGTAGAGGCAGGACACATTATGTGTCAAACTAGCATGTGACTAGTAAATTATGAACATTAAGCCTCAGAAGACAAGGTCTCAGCAGGAGCAATATTCTCCCTCACCATCTTTCCACTTTGCATTGTTTCATTCAGAAACACTACAAATATTGTGTTGCCCAGTGAAATAATTTGAGACATACTTCATTCATATAACTTTTATTATAGAATATTGGTATAACTGGTCTAACTTGTTATTGGCCATTTTGTTAATATTTTTGTTAATTACTATACCTAATTTATGAATCAAACGTTATGATAAGTATATATACTGATGAACATATATGTATGTATATATACATATATAAGTATATATGAAAAGAATATACAGATGTTTAGTCTTCTCAATGGATTCCATCATCCACTGGGCCTTGGACAGATGATCTGAGGTTAATCAGGACCTAGAATAAGAAGATAAAGGGTATTTGCACTTAGCCTTACTGAAGTTAGCAATGATTTTCACAAAACAAGTCTAGTTGGTAACAGTATACCTGATCCAAAATTTCCCTTTAAGGGCATGTGTTCTAACCCATTCCCTCCAGAACTATTACTATGCTATATGACAGGTGCCTACTTGAGCTATATGGGCTAGAAAAAAGAGGCAAGGGCTTTTGTTGTTGTTGTTTTTTTTAATGGTTTGATGCAGGTTTTCCATTTTTCAATTCAGACTGAAGTTTTAAGAGGGAAAAGTAAATGGTCATATTTTATTATACTAGCAGAGCAACAGATTAAAATCAATTATATTTGGTAGAACTTAAACCAAATGTGCTAGTAAACTATTTACAGCCAGATTTGTAAAGGTAAACAATGAGGATAAATGTGCAGTGTACAGAGACTCCCAGACTACTGTTAACTCTCACAATGCCTCTTAGTTAGTGTAAGGAGACAGATTCTCCACCCCTAATTTATCCAGAAGAGCTCAATTAACTACTCACTAGTTGGGCTTAGTAAGATTGTATGTCATATGAAAATAAAAATATGACCTTTCAACTATTTTAATTTTAGAAGTCAAGGTAAATTGTTATTTGTTGCAGCAACTCTAATTATTTGAACACTTTCCACCCAAATACTTTAAACAAGAAGAAGGGCTAGAATGTGTTCAGTGCTGGGAGGAGGCTAAGTGTGGTTTTGGCTGTATGTCATCATTTAGAAGAAATTACTCCACTGAAATCTTAAATGATCACTTTAAAATACAACAATTCAACATTGCTTCACCCCATGCAATCACCTATATGGCATTACTATGAAAACAATATTGCATTTTTTATAACAAGTACCTTACATAAAGGATTCTGCCAAGATAACAAATGACATCAACATTGATCTTTTCCATAAATGTATTATATGCCTAATATTTTAGATGAACAGGATCCTAATGGTCATCTTCATACATAATGCAAGTTTCTAATGTCACAAATGTATTGACATTAAATTGAGGATCAGAAGTAAATCTTAAGGGTATAAATCAATTTTCAATCTAACTTAAATTTTTAACTGTCTTAGCATAAGAGTTTCAGTTGAGTAGATCTATATTTCAGATATAAAAAAATTACAACAAAACCAAGTCATAAGAAATGATCATTATTCACTTTCATGTTGTAGATAAGAAAATGATACTTGGGGACTTTCGCTAGCGTCAGTGGTTTGTGGAAAGATGCAGGAGGCTTCTGTGTTAATTTTATGCAGTGTGAAATGACAAGGGAATATTCTAAACAAGAATTGTCCAGCTCCATGAGCAGTATACATATATATGTGTACATTTTATATAGTACATATATAATATATAATAGACATATGTATATACTGCTCAAGTACTGAAGCCTAAGGAAGCAATTCTATTATTATTATTCTATTGTCTTGAAGTTTCAGTAGTAAAAACAAAATGCAAAAATAAAACTGAACATACAGCAAGGTATTATAGCTCTTTTTTGGATCATAAAATTGTATATCCTACCTCCCCCAAACAAATTTACAAATCTGAGACATAGATCAAGAACTTTAAAAGAATCGTTTTCATCAAACGATGGCTCATTAAGAACAATTTTTAAAGCTTATATTTTAATAATGAAGTAAGCACTGTTTCTCAGCTCTCGTCTTGGGGGTCAGAAATCCAAATATTGAATTTTCATTATGTATCGAATGCCCAATTGTAAAAACTTAAAGAAAAACAGAATATGTTGTTGTCATCTTCAATAGTTTGGGTTCTGGTTAATTGGTTGAATGGACTCTCAGTGGATTCAGGTTATGCAAATGGTTCCCTGTAGCCAGGCCATGTAAAAGTATTTGTGCCTGGTAGAATATGAGAGAAACTTTTCTCTACCAGTAAATAAGGGTCAGGGTCCCATTTAACATCTTTTAATGTCAAACTACTTACCTGTAAAGTACAAATTATAGGATATGTTACTTCACTGAATGATTTTTGCAATCATTAATCAAGTGACATAATTCCATGCATGCAAATGAGATCATTTTTAAACTGTTAAGAAGTATTCAAATCTTTTCAAGTGCACGGTATAATTTGATATTCTAGTTGCAAGCAAACTTAATGGGAAAAAACGGGTGGGGAGGGGAGATAAAAAGATGTCCCAAGTCTGAATACTGTTACATTATAAAGTTAATGCTTCACCAAATCCAAACGGCCCCTCCTAATGGTAATGTAAATAAGGGAATTCTCTGGAAAACACAAAAATGAGCAGACAGTGACACGTTCTTGTGACTGACTTGTCTCCAGTCCATAATCCCTCTCCAATAGCAGGTCTTATCTTTTTCTCTCCCTGGAGATCATCCAAACATCATAAGACAAAGCACTTAGCTATGAAGAAATCTTTCAACAGCTAAATTGGAAACTTCTAGTTTAAAAGTAAACATAAGGGGCTGGGGATATGGCCTAGTGGCAAGAGTGCCTGCCTCATATACATGAGGCCCTGGGTTCGATTCCCCAGCACCACATATACAGAAAATGGCCAGAAGGGGCGCTGTGGCTTAAGTGTCAGAGAGCTAGCCTTGAGCAAAAAGAAGCCAGGGACAGTGCTCAGGCCCTGAGTCCAAGCCCCAGGACTGGCAAAAAAAAAAAAAAAAGTAAACATAAATGAAAAAAGAACTTAAGAAGAAGCAGGGCAGGGGCAAAATACCAAGAGCAAAAAGACAAAAGGAGGATAGGTTCAGTGTTTAAAACTGCTTTTGCTGACAAGCACTGTGTCCTTACTTGAGCCCACAAGTTAATTAGAGGTGGGATGAAATCCAGGTGCCCACTTTACGACCATCCTAAACTCTGAGCTTTCTCTCCCGCAGTCATGCAGCCACTTCGCAGTCACCTGGGGTTTTAGGACGGATAGACTTACACATAAGCATCTTTAAGGACAAACTGCCGTCTCGAGCAGGGCCTTCTCTGCCTTCCCCACCTTCTCCTTACTCTGTTACAAAAAGCAAAACTTCTCCCATAGTTACAGAACAGCCACCAGGAATCTAAGACTTGACTAGTTCACTCCCCTCAGGTAATGAAGAAATACCTACTCTGCAAGGCCTCTGGAAACAAGGGCAGAGAGAATGGTACAGCAGCAGTGACTAGGAATGTTCAAATGTTATGCCTAGCTCTTTCGCCCTCAGTTCTCTGTCCACTTAAACTTAGAGCTCCTTGTTAGTGCCTGAAGACTCCTAAAGATGGGTTAAGTTCTGTTTTCCTGTGGCTTGCATGCTATGTGACAAACCTCCTTCTTTTGCCCTGTACATATCACTCTATTGAATGCATATGGCATATGGAACTCTAGCAGTCTGGACCTGGGGTCTCAGAACTCTAGTTTCAAAATCATGAGGAAGAAATAATATATCAATGAATTCCATATAGACTGTTACTTCTACATAGACCTTTCCTAATCCCTATTTGTGGTTACTAGCCCTCCCTTATAGCCCAGCTGTTCCCTGCCTCTCTCAACAGCATCCTAATAAACCTCTAGTGCTTTGCTACCTTGTTTGGTTAATGCTTTTGCCAACTCATGACTAACACCCACTACCACAAAGATCCTTCTACCATTGTTCATAACAAACGTCATGTTCCCAATGGAAAGCATTTTGTAAATTTTCATGACAGGTAAGATAAAGAACTGTTTCCTTCCAGCTCTTCATTTCTTTTTACACAAAGCTCTGTTGAACGTTGAGAGTGAACATATTCTTGAAAAGTCACAGTTCTGAGACTTGAAATGAGTGTCCATCTATTAAAGTAAGAATGTACAGAATTTAATATCAGCCTCAACAGTTACCCCACATTTTAGAGTTCCTTTCTAAGGGAACAACTGACAAAAATTTGAAGTAATTGTATATTTTTAGGGTTTCCTAGGCTTTCTCTGCAGTGAACTTTGAGAGCACATGTGAAAGTGGAGACAAAGAAAAATGGGTGAGAAGTAAGGAACAATTAGTGATGAGAGTTACCCCTAGCCTCACAAGGCACAGAGGGGTCTAGAAAATAGTCCATGTGATTGTGTGATGAGACTGTCTTTCTATCTTTCTTTATCTGATGACAAAGCAACATGTATCCAATTTCTTCCTTTCAATGAGGTGACATCAGGCATTTGTAAGAATCCGCAGTCTGGATTTTATCTTGGGGTCTTGTGACTTCAACTAATTTTCATACATTGACACTCACTTTTCTGTTAAGTATCTATGTTTCCAGAATTAGATAGCAGCATGGATCCACCACTACAAACACAAGCCAAGTAATATCACAATTCTAGATAACTCCATGTCTTCCACCCAAATACACATCTCAAAACTCCCAATGTATGGCAGTCCTAGATTGCTCCTTGCAGTGTTGCTATTTTGAGCACATCATAGAAACAAAGTAAGACAGTGCACAGCCTTTTCACATGGGATTCTTCCTACATTTTAAGATCCATCCACGGTCTGTGTGGACTGAACACACTTCGCATTTTGTCATTGACTAATATTACATTGTATGGAAGTTTCACAGATTGCTTACAAACTCACTTTTTTCCCCAGAAGATTCTAACTGTTTGCCTGGGTTTGCACATGCATGAAGCAAGGCATTGAAAGTTTTCACAAGCAGAAATGTGTAAGGACATGCTTTCTAATTCAAATGAATATATAAGCATGGATGAAAATACTCATAAGACTTTGTGGCTGTTTGTATAAAGTTGTCAAACTGCCTTCTGAAGTACTATGTAGTGTTTTATATTATGACTAACCATTGATGAGAGCTTGGTCCCTCAGAATACAAGTCAGCATTTGACATTGACCAACTTTTTTGGATTTTTAATAACCTAGTAAGTTTATAGTTGTATTTATTTTCTGTTTGGACTCGCATATCTAAATAACAAATGTTAATGAACATTGTTTCATATGATCATTTGTCAGGTATTACTTTTTGCCTGTTTACTAAATTTCTTACAGCCAAGCACTAACAGTTCTATCTGCATTCTTTTGTAGTGTGGATTCATTGTACAAAGGGATTATGTTATGATATTTACATACATCTATATAGTGAACTTTGGTCAAATTCATTGTATTGCCCTATTACTAATTATACTTTTACAATACAAGTCTTTTATGAAAAGAGTGTTTTGCAGATATTTTCTATTTGTTTGAAACTTGTGTGTTTGTATTTTAAATTTTTTGTGAAGCTTATTTTGTGTGTGTGTGTGTGTGTGTGTGTGTGTGTGTGTGTGTGCTTGTACTAGGGCTCAAATTCAGGGTCTTGAGCTCACTTGGCTTTTTTGTTTGGGGTTTGTTTAAGGCTGGTACTCAATCACTTCAGCCACACCTCCAATCCCATTTTTTCTGGTTAATTGTAGATAAGAGTTACAGATATCTGTCTTTTGGGGCTGATTTCCAAACTCTACCTTCAGATCTCAGCATCTTGGATAGCTAAAATTACAAGCATGAGCCCTGGTGCATAGCAAAAGATAATTTTTAAATAACTTTTAAAATGCACCATTTAAGTTTTAATTTAAAATCACCTCAGCAGTGTCTCCTTTAATGATTTGCTTTTGGTGTTGCACTAGTAACATCAAAAATACGTTTATGCGGGCCTTGTTTTCTTCTAGAAGTTTTGTAGTTGCACATTTTACATTCATAACTCTAAACCTTTGTAGTCACATTTAATATATATCTTGAAGTCTCTCTTCAGGTTTTTGTTTTATAGCGACAGAGGTCAGAGTTAATTGGTCAAAATATTTTTCCTTTACATTCAGCTAATTTTGTACTCATACCAAAAATTACTTGACAGTATTTGTGAATCGGTTCCTGAGTTCTCTATTCTGTTCCATTAATCATGTACCTGTTATTTTGGAAATGTAATACTTTCTTAGCTACAGAGGCTCTAAGATACATTTAGAAATCAAGTAATATAGCCTTCCAACTTTATTGTTTTCCTTAACTATCTTGACCAGTTACATGCTCTGCCTTGCCTTTTAAATTCTAGAATCATTTTAACAATGTTTCAAACAACTGGTGTTTGAGTTTATTTTGTGCCAGTCCTGGGGCTTGAACTTTGTGCCTGAGTGCTGACCCTGAGCTTTTTAGCTCAAGGCTAGTTCTATACCACTTAAGCCACAGCTCCACTTTCCATTTTTTTTTGGTGATTAATTGGAAATGAGTTTCACCAATTTTCTTGCCTGGGCTATATCCTACTGAGTAGCTAGGATTATTGTCAGGAATCACCAGCTTCATGACTTTTAATAATCATAGCATCTAAGACATTAAGATGAGACTTAGTAATATGTAATCTTTTTTAGTCCCTAAATTAAGAAACAGACAAAGCATGTCTGTGTACAGCCAGAATATTTCCCAGGCAAGTCTGTCTTTCAGAAAACTGAAATTCCATCCTTTCGGATATAGGCGAGAAACAGCAGTACAGTTCTATTTATTTATTCTCATTTCAAACAAATGTGGGGGGCAAGGGAGATAACCATACCACTGGTTTACATGGGCAGAAACCCATTCATTGAAAGCCTTTACTCTTTCCTGATTCTGAATCACTGTGGATTGTCCTCCAGTGTCTTCCCCTAAACTGCTGAAATATGGAGGTTTAAATTCAGATTTTGGCGATTTTAGTAGGGGAAATTGAATCCACAACACATTAGAAAGGGCAAGCTCCCAAGTGTCTGGATATTTCAGCTTTTGTATGGAATTGGGGAATGAGAAACCTTTTTTATAGTCCTAATTTCTCATAACAATGCTTTGGCCTAGTAGCTTTTCCAATTAGCACTTTACCCAGAATAGTGAAAATCTATTTTATACTTGGAAGTAATGGCACTATTTTCAGACTTCTTTTAGACTTGTTTTTGCTCCCTTGCCATCAAGCTTCATGAATGAATCACTTTAAAAGAACTTCCAAAACACATAAAAGGGCCACCTATGGTATTTTAGAGTATAAGCCTGTAGATCTACTTAGAAATTTTATCCTGTGACTCCACTCGGCATGTCACATATAGTTCATAATTATTTAAATTATTGGGCAGAAAAGACACTATCTGAAGCCCAACTTGTTTCGATGTCCAGCAGTAAGTTGACAAAATTGTTTTTACAGATCAGTAAGTTTAATCCATGTTCCATGGGAGACTGAATGTAAATTCTGATTGTACTGGTCTCCTGGATATTTATGTTCAAGGTAAAATGTAAGACTTGAGACAGACAGTTATGCAGAAATCAAAAAGAGCTATTGAGCCACTGATGCAAAAGCTTTGGAGAGGGCAGTAAGCATCACCATGCATAAATATGGATGATATATGGCTTAAATCAATTGTAGATGGTGGGAATGGTTTAGAAAGACGGAGATTTTACATAAAAATATATTATCAGTCACCTGCGCTCTTCTTTTCCACTTAGAAGTTATATATTCACCATTCTGAATGAACTTGAATTTTCATAGGCAGGGTGTGTTTGTGAGACCCACAGCCATCCTCAGATAGGATAATGATGAAACACTTCTTTAATGTGTAGCTATTGACTTATACCTATCTCAAAAATACAATATGGCATGAAAAGTTGAGTGTGCTGTCTATTACTTCCTATATCTTTAGAAAAAAATGAAAGGATACCGGATCAAATAGGTAATAATATACAATTGGATCCATAATGTGATCTTTACACATATTAAAATAATAAATGAGCTAATATACATATATTACATATACATATTTACATATATATGCATACTCATCTAGAAAAACCATTTATTTTACATATAGTAAGCATTTAATCCATGTGAGCTACAATTCCTTATTGCTAATGCAATGAAAGAAATCTACAGACAACTAAAACCCACAGACAAAGGGTGGAAAAAGAATAGCTATCAAAAAACTTCCCGTTAATACAATTGACTTATCTATAAGGCCACCAAACTATTCATTTGAGCCTCCTTTGTAATCTATACTAATCCTTTTGCCAAACTAAGCCACTGTACATTAGCTGTAAAGAGAGATGTGACAAATGGATAGTGTAAGACGTGGTCTATTTGTTTCATATGCTTAGGAATCAGCAGCCTTCCCTGAAAACAACCCATCCTCAAATAAAACATATGACATTTTAAGTGGAATTCATCTAAGAAGTGCCATCTCCCTGTTGGCACATTGTAAGCAGGTGGCACTCATTTTCTATTACCCTTTGGAAGCTACAGAAAGCATCACAACACTGCCATTGAGCTGCAGTTGAGAATAAATGCCCATTTTATAATCTCTTTAAGCATTAGCGGATGATCGAGGAGAGGAGAATTTAACTGTGTGCTCTTTCCTTTTCATCGCCATTGCTGGAAGCAGGAACCTAACCAATTGGTGGTCAGTGGTACCAAGGGGCAGTAAAATTGTATTTGTAATGTTTGCATCTTATTATTTTTTGAGAAACCAAGTTAATGTTTGCATCTTATTATTCAGGTTCCATCTGGAACAGATGGCCCAGTGTCTTCAAAGGAAATTTAGATAATTACAGAGCAGGAATGGCAGTATTGCAGCCCAGGGATAGCATGGTGTGTGAGACATGGGAATCTATGCAGGACAGAGAGATAACTTTTGACCCCTAATAATCCCAGGTGCTGACCCACATAACATTTTTATGAGTGTTATTATTTAAGAGAGTTGCATGTAACATAGATAACCTAAGAGAAACTTGAACTGTGTCTTGATTTTTAACTGACTGCATGGGTGACAGAGGCTTTTTTTTTTCCAGTCTAATAAGTCAAATGATGAGGCTAGGTTGAGAAAAAGCCAAATTTATTTTTCTCCTCACCACTCTTATTAACCACTTTATGGCCATTAGTGAGAAACAACTTGTGTGACATAAAAGAAGGAAGAGAGCAAAAGAAATATGTTTAATACCTGACTTATGTACCTGTAACACCACTGTACATCACCTTTTTAGAGCTTTTCCGCTCAAGGCTAGTATTCTACAACTGTGAGCCACAGTGCTACTTCCAGTTTTTTCTAGTAGTTAATTAGAGATAAAAGTCTCTTAAATTTCCCTGCTTAGGCTAGCTCTGAACCATGATCCTCAGATCTCAGCCTCTTGAGTAGCTAGGCTTATAGGCTTAAGCCACCAGCACCCAGTTAAAGGAAAACACTTAAAAAATTATAATGGTGAACATTTGTTTCCTTCTATTGCTACTTCAAGCCTGTCATGTTGGTGAGCTATCCTCTATCATCTATTGCAAGGATCATTTCTCTAAATAAGTTTCCATTTTTCTCATCTATATTCTGGGGTTGGAAATGATGATAGGCCTACTGTGATTGTTCCTACTAAGTGATTTTACTCAGATAAAATGCTTAGTAGGAGGCCTGTAAAAAAGCTACTGTCGGGGGGCTGGGGATATGGCCTAGTGGCAAGAGTGCCTGCCTCATATACATGAGGCCCTGGGTTCGATTCCCCAGCACCACATATATAGAAAACAGCCAGAAGTGGCGCTGTGGCTCAAGTGGCAGAGTGCTAGCCTTGAGCAAAACGAAGCCAGGGACAGTGCTCAGGCCCTGAGGCCAAGCCCCAGGACTGGCCAAAAAAAGAAAAAAAAAAGCTACTGTCGGGGGCTGGTAATGTAGCTTAGCAGAAGAGTGCTTGTCGCATGCATGAAGTCCTGGGTTCGATTCCTCAGTCCCACATAAACAGTAAAAGCCAGAAGTGGCACTGTGGCTCAAGTGGCAGAGTGCTAGCCTTCAGCAAAAAGAAGCCAGAGACAGTACTCAGGCCCTGATATCAAGCCCCAGGACTGGCCAAAAAAATGCTACTGTCATTATCATCACTATGTATTATAAATATTCTATACTTGTGCAAATGCGGTATTTCAATTATTAGGATTATGTTTCTGATGTCAACTAGGGGCTGGCTTAAAGTTAGCCAACCTTTTGTAGATGCCATCTATATCTGTGGAAATCTTAAACATTAGTGTGCAAATTCTACATTTACAGTTTTATACTTGTATTATCCAGTCTCATGTTACCAAGATAGAATAGCAGATACACATATAAGGTTATGAACTTAATGCTCATTTTAAAGTTTCCAGCACAAGTTCAGGAGGATCCTTGGCTTTGCACCTCTAGTGGGGGGAGTGCATTGTAACAGGAGTACATGGAAGAGCAAAACACTTAAATGGAAGACAGAGAGAAAAATAGGGTTCCACCATCTCATTCAAGGGTGATGCCTAATGACCTAAAGGCCTCCCACAGCTCCTAAATGTCCCACTACTTTCCAACTGTGGCACACTGGGAAATATGGTTCTAACATATGGACTTCAGGGGATACTCAACACCCACACTATAGTAATTGTGTTCCTCGTGTGTTTAAAAATTTGTGCCCTAATATTGCAGCTGTGTTCTGTGTCTTAGAAAAGTCTAGAATCCCTAAGGTGTTGGGGGGCGATGTATTTGGAGAGAAATGTGGGGGTGCTGGCAGTATGACATTTTTCATTTTATTCCCACTGTAGCAGAAAAAAGAGTTCTTGTTCTCGCTAAAGATAAAAATATAATAAAATGCCACCACAGTCAGAGGATTTGTCTAAAGAAAGATAGGGCCAGAAATGGAGTTTTATAAGATAGTCTGGTGAAAGCAGTCCATCATGTGCCATCAAGAGCAATTTCAGTTCACTGAGAAAGTTCTGAAGCAACTTTGTAAAGGATGACACCTATAAACCCCACATATAACAGGAGTTCAAGCAAAGCCTTTTGGGTCTCCTCTGAGACCCTTCTTCCCACTTCCATCTCATAGGGTCATACAAGCTCTGCTGTCCATAACACAGAAGCAGTGAGAGCAAGAGAAGCAAAGATAGCGGAGATGTCAGAACCATGAAGACAAAATTGCAAGAGGAGGAAGGGGAGTTATCTTTAAGATCATCACGCAGTGAAGGAAACCTTGTAGTGAAGACATGCCTGTGTACTGGCTAGAAAAAAAAAAAAGGGAAAATCCAGACATTTTATTTTGATGGCATTATTATTGTGTTTTGCTAATGTCCTTGGTCTTGAGTTGCAGATTCACATTCTAAAGTGTTTGCTAGTGATCTGAAACGCATTCAGACTATGCAAATGTGACAATAGGGTGTTTTCTTTTTGTGTTTTCTTCCTCTTTCTTTACACACACATATTCAATTTGATTTCTCTTCAAATCTAATTCCTATTTTGCTCTTTCAATCAGCATAGAGTCAGAGAAATGTCTGGAGTATGATATTCATCATAGAAATAACAGAAAACAATATTCTATAGTTTATGTTGCTCCCAAGATACATTATTGCCAGACACAGATGGCTCACACCAGTCATTCTAACTACTCAGGAGGTTGAGATCTGAGAATCACATAAGGGAAGTTCACAAGACTCTTATCTCGAATTAAGAACCAAAAAATCATAAGTAGAGCTGTGGCTCAAGTGGTAGAGTCCTAGCCTTGAATCAAAAAGCTCAGGGACAAGCTCCCAGTCCAAGCCTCAGGACTGACACGAAAATAGAAGGGAAAAAAATTAAGGTATGTTACTTTTTTTTTTTTTGTAAAAATCACAAAATGCTTTTATTTCAATTATATAACCCTTAGGATTGCCTCAAATTCTGCTGAGGTTTTGGTCCTTTTGAGTTCATTTATATCTTGTAATAGTAGTACACATTTACAATTTCATAAAGGGTGGACAGAACTCATAATGTACATTCCCTTGTGTTAAACAATTTTTACAGTTACTTTTTTTCAACTTTACAATTATTTTAATCTACTTAGAATTTTCACCTGTTCTCAAGGATTTTAGTGATTTTCTCTTGAACTCAAAGAAAAACTCTTGTTTATCACAAAGCTCAGGTTCTGAACAACATAACCCTCCCTGCTGAACTCTTTAGCTTCCACACCCCCACCCCTTGAAAGTGCATAAGTCAAGATGAGTTGGTGGAGTGTGTTTATACACATAGGATTCTCCATCTGAATATACCACCACTGTGAACCTAGGAAAACATAATTATTCTTGTTATATTTCTTAAATCCATACAAGTTATTTTAACCATGCTCACAGAATATCACATGTGTTCTTATATAATTAAGCTGCTTGTCCAATTACAATAAACACTGAATATGTGTGTTTGGGGAAAATGTAAGTGGAAACCTATGTTTGATGAACTTTCAGTATGGAAGAAAATCTGATTAGATCCATGTCCCTGTGTTTCTTGCATAGTTTTTGGTCTTTGATCCACAAATTTGGTTATTTGCACGAAGCACACTCCTTCCAGATGAAGCACCAAACACTAAGAAAGAAGGATGTGTTTCAATGTTTCAATCCAGCATAACTTTTATATAAAAAGCCAAATAGGAAATTGAAAGGGAATACCAAATTTGAGAGACACAGGGTAAAAAAAGACAAACAACTACAAAAGCAATACTTGCAAAACTGTTTGGTGTAAGTGAACTGAACACCTCCGGGGGGGAGGAGGGAAAGGGGGAGGAGGGAGGGTTGTATGAGGGACAAGGTAACAAACAGTACAAGAAATGTATCCAATGCCTAACGTATGAAACTGTAACCTCTCTGTACATCAGTTTGATAATAAAAATTTGAAAAAAATAAAAAAATAAAAAGCCAACTTTGTCTATCACTATATAAGATACTCAATAATTTCCTTTAGGCTCATATGTTTAAAATGGAGAAAAGTAAAAATAATAAAAGTGTCAGGGAAAATACATTTCTGGAGATAGGGTTAAATTTTTAGTTGTTAATTTGAATTTCTTATCACCAATTTCCATGAACTTATTTCCACTTGAAAATATATTTTGAACAGATTCAGTAACTGGAAAGTTGAAGTTTAGCCACAACTAGATTAACAATTCATTAGGCTTAGGTGTTAAATGTGTCAATTATGTAATATCTTCAAAAAATCTCATGAAACGGTATAAAACTGAAACAAGAATTAGAAAAATCATTACTAGACGCTGGGTTAGGTGGGAGTGGGGAAATATTCAAAGAAAACAAAGCCTGATTTAGTCATTTTACAATGTGTGTGTGTGTGTGACACACACACGCACACACTATCTTATCAATGAAAATGAAATTTTTAAGGTCCACACAATGAAACAGCTAAAAAATACAAAAATTTTTAGAACCTTACCTAAATGACTTTAAAAGGCTTCATTATCTACCTACTCAACTTGTGGCAAGCCACTCCACACTACCTATGCCAGACCCAGTCCCTCCAGCTACCATTCTTCCACATGAGTGAGTAAATTAGATTTTTCTGAATTCATAATTATATCAGGCTTTATAGTTAACTCCATGGAGGTCAGTATTCTGTTGAATGGACTAAATTAAATTATTTCTATAAGCAAAATACCAAACGATGTGTGTGCGCGTGTGTGTGTGTGTGCGCACACACACACATTCTATGATAGTTGTTGTTCTACTAAAAAAGGTACTTAGAAGCTGCTCTTCCTGAATTCTCAGAGCCTTTTGGGTCCTCACCTGGACTTATAAATATCCAAAGGGTTACTAAACATAGAGTAAAAGCTTGGCATCTTTATTTTAAAAGTTATTATCTTTAAGTAGTTGTACAAATATGTTGGCCATTTAACAAAGCAGTTTATGAATACAGTGTGTCTTGATCAATGTCATCCCCTTCAACATTCTCACTCACCCCTCCCAGCCTACCCCATCCTAACCCTCACTTCTCTTTATCTTATAGGATATGTATTGAAATTTTTTGTTTTGCCATTTAACAAAGCAGTTTATGTATACAATGCATCTAAGTCTATGTCATCCCGTTAACTTTTATCCTCCTTAGACCTACCCCTTCTCTTACTTTTATTAATTTTGTGGAATATACAATTAATTTATTTCCATTTTGTATCTGTGTTCGTTGCCCTGGACTATTCTTCAGTCACTTTGGAATCCAAGAAAGACAGGACTGGAGAAATAACACCCCATCCCAGGAAAGGAAGCGCCCCCTGCTAGAAACAATAACTATGGTAACAAGGCCCACATGATCAACTGTGAGAATGTGCAACCAACTTGATTGCATCTCTGACCACATGTGACCCTTGGACAGCTCTTGGGAGCAGAACGGTTTAGTAACTACACATTCCTTTCTCCCTCTGCCTTCATTACTTCCTCTGTCTTAACTTAAAGCTTGTGACTGCACCTGGATGATGGGCTAAAGAGCTTCCAGAGCTCTTGCGCAGGCCTACCTGTGGCCACTTCTTCACTCTTCCTTTTGTCCTTTAAGGAGATCTTGGGAAATTTCCATTGCAATGTAGTTGGGGAATTGAGTTTGAAAAGTACTGACTTGGGAGATTAGAGTCACAGAGACTGCCAAATTTTAGGACACATAAATGACTGAGAATTACAACAATGAAACTTCTGCTATAAGATATAAATAAACCAATATACCAGCATGGTAACTGGTCCAGATCATAGCTTCTTGGGAAAATCATGAGGAACCTTACTGTAAGAAATATGTGACTTAGCTTATGCCTCTGAGGGAGAAAAATGTTTGAAGTTGATATTTGACTAGGCAAAAGGAGGAGTAAATGCTGTAAAAAATAACTAATTAGTTAAATTATGGTTAGTAAGTTCAACTTGAACTCTGCCAAGACAGTGTAGTTCTCACTTTGAGTTCTAGAAATCTTACAGATTTTTTCCAACATCAAAAGAGTTACTCTGGAAATGTAATTAAGATATCTAAAAAGGAAAAAGCATCATTTCTTCTTCTTCCTCCTTCTTTTTCTGTGCCTTAAAAATATTGCTGACAGTTGGCTTGCCATCTGTTTCAGCAGGGCAGCAGTGTAAAAGTTTGTGATATGTTTCAGTGAAAACAGTTGATTATAGATAATGTATTATTTCCAGAAATTAGGGCTGTTAGGTCTCATTAAAACATTAACCAGTGAAACAGTTGGTGTAGAAGGAAACTTTGAAGATAGAGATAAGTGTGTTTGTTTCCAAAGCATTCAAATTTTTATTTTTTAAGTTAAAATTCCTTCAACTTAAAACATCCAACACAGATACTTAAAAGTTGCTTTTACTTTACTTAACTAAACAGGATAAAAATCCGATACCCTGCTTCCATTTTGTATCTATCTTCTTTGCTTAGATTCTCCTGCTACAGTTAGCATGAATTCTGGGAATAATACCGATGGATAATTATGACAAGGAACTAAAACTATCCCTAAGCAACAGAGAGCTTTACAAGAAAGACCACCCCCAAATGATGAGGCTACACTTTACGCAAGAACAATAATCTCATGCACCCAGATTGCCCTGCTCAATTATGACAGCATTAGCAACTTCCCCAGGCCTCCTTGCACAACCAGAACTGAGAATATGATCAACCAGGACATTAACTGGGATTGTTTGATTATGCCTGACTTTTAGCCCCCATGCTACCTGCAGCAATTCTTCCTCTGTCTAAAACTAAAGCTCCTGCCAGTACCCCCAAAGATGAGATAAATTACTTGCTGCTCTCTTCCTGTAGCATTATGGGCAGTGAATCTTTCTTTGCAATCAACAAAGAGAGGCAAATTGCCATGCCTGACATGTGGGATCTCTGGAGTTGGTGCTGTGGTCTAGGATTCCAGGTATAATCTGATTAGACAAACAGAAAGAGTACTGGTGACAGCAAATATATCTAACTCTCCAATTCTACATTCCTGATTTGTTAGATTAAGACCTAACTTCCATTATTGTCATTTTAAGATAAATATTGTAAGGATGGAAAAATGACTTTGCCAGACTATTGTGGGTAAAGTTTTTGGGCTACTGAGAAAATGGGAAAAATGGTTTTCCCAGTGGTCTGAATGTCTTTCTGGGACTAACTGAACCATATGAAAAATTTGTGCAGCAGTTTCAAATCTGTAGCCTCCCTGGTATCTGCCTGCCTTCCTTTCATTTCTCCTTCCCTGACTCCCTCCCTCACTCCTTCCCCCTCCTCCCTCCCTTCCTCCCTCTTGCCTCCCCTTCTTTCCTTCCTTCCTTCCTTCCTTCTTTCCTTCCTTCCTTCCTTCCTTCCTTCCTTCCTACCTTCCTTCCTTCCTTCCTTTCCTCCTCCTCCTCCTCTTCCCCCCTTCTTCTTTATTTCTTTTTTCTTGTTTCTCTTTCTTTTCTCTCTCTCATTCATTTTTCTTTTGTTGTAATGGCAGGCAGGTACGCTTCCTTTTAGCTAAATTTCCATCCTTTTGCTTTGGTTACTTTTGACATATGCTTTCCTTTACACCCAGGCTAAGATGAAGGACAATCTTCCTGTTTATGTTTTCCTTTGCCTATAGAATGACAGATTAGAATTACTGTGTCAATGTTTTTCTGTGGAGATAGGAGCTCACTAGCTGTTTTCACCTTATCTCCTCTTTCTAAACAGCTAGGATGATAGACATGAGCCATTGGTGCCCAGTTTGTTGTTCTCTACATTCTGTATCTCATTTCTCTTATCTGTAAAATGGGAATAAATGCATGCACGTTACTGGTTTGGACTTCTGATGGTTTCATTGACATAGACTACTAACTAATCACTTTTTTAGACTGAAGATGGCCCCTCTTACCACCAGCCATGTGTATGAAATGCCATGTGGCCAGTCAGAGTCACACACTTGGAGGGCTTTGGTCAACTGGGAAACTATGCCAGTTCCGACTTAAAATTACATCACAGTGAATAGACACTGAGGGCATTCTGGGAATATAGTAGTACTCACATTCTCCCCATCTCTTCCCATAAGTAAATTAATTCTACAGTTTTATATATTTAAGGAAAGCTGGGTGCCAGTGGCTCATGCCTACAATCCTGACTACTCATGAGGCTGAGATCTGAGTGAAGCCAACCAGGCAAGAAAGTCCCTGAAACTCTTAGGTCCAATCAATTACCCAAAAACCAGAAGTGCAGGTGTAGCTCAAGTGGTGTAGTGTACTAGCCTGGAGCACAAAAGCTCCTAAACAACCCCTAGCCTCTGAATTCAAGCCCTAAGAGCAGTACACACACACACACTAGATATTTAAGGTATGACCCAAAAGTAATGACATGTTATGACTTTACAGAAAACCTCCATTCCAACCATCAAACCATTCTGTTGGATATAGCCACACAACATCTTTTATCTTTTGTATACTTCTCCAATTACAACTTTCTTACTCAGATAAATTTTAAAACCAGCATTCTTCTCAATTGAGATGGAAGTGTACTATATTTCCTCTTATTCCCTTTTAAATTCTGACTACAGAGGATTTTCATTGCAGGTCTCCAAGCAAGAATTTCAAAGTGGATCCCTTGACCTTAGTTAATTATAAAGTAAGTACTCTTCTTCCTTTAAGTGCCCTCCTGTCCAGTGGGGACTGAGGAACAGGAAAACACACCCTTAAGCTTCACCACAGTGTATCTACAAAGACTCCACTTGTCGGGAGAACATTACTACTTTGCCCTCTAAGATGCTTTCTTCCCAAATGAACAAATTCAATTCCTTTCATCTTTCCTCTTAGGGGTTTTCTCTTCCTTGCTTTTATCATACTCTCTTTGTAGGCCATAGTAACAATTCGCCCGACCAAAGAGTAAAGCTATAAATGGAAAAAAAAAATATTTTCTTTATGTCTCGATAACTAATGAAAATTGTTTTAACTTTCAGAAAATAGGAACTCAAAAAGTGGTGTAGCTTTGCTATTTATACCTTAGTTTATTTTTGTTCCTTTAGCTCAAAGTTCACACTTGTTATAATGTTAGTCCCTTGCAATGCAGAATTTTCAAGGAAGAGTAAGATGGTTTAACTTCTGTCCTTGTTGGTCTTCTGTGGGTAACCAAATGGTTTATTTACTGAGAAAGAATAGATCAGAGACCGTTAGTCCTCATTAAAGCCTGTTAGCTCAATAAAAGTATAATAATATTTTTTAAAAATCTGTTAGCAGTGAAAGTAAAGGAAAGAAATAAAAATGTATTAGCCTGCTAATGTGCTAGCACACTCTAATGAAGACAAAGTAAAGTTCTCTGGCCAAAGGTCAGTGATAACTTCAACCTTTTCTGTCACTATAGCAGTTTGGTGCCAATGAAAGTCCTTGAGAAACTCGAAGGCCTGACTTATTTGTGATTATATGGAACAGAAGCGAATAACACTCTAAATCTTACTTCCTATCCTACATAACCAAGCCGTGATATAGAGCTAAATTTAAAATTACATTGTTTATTCATTGCCTTAGCAACACAGACCTGCCTATGTCCTTTCATTTCAGCTTATCTGTTCCAACATAATATTGTTATCTCCATTCTAATATTTTAAATAATAACTGAAAAGTGGTATAGACACAGATATACTGGGAAATGTCCTAAAAGAAAGATACACAAACTTTTAACAATGGTCTCCTTTCAAAGGAAGGGTGCTTCATACAATATGTGAGTGGAAGGAGTTGGGGAGATGTGTCCTTTTAAACTGGTATCTTTAATTTGTAGGTTACATTCTATAATATTGTTTTGATTTGTACATCATGAAATTATAGCAATGTATAATCCTGTAAACGTTAAAAGTAATATAAAGAACTAGGTTTTTAAAAAATCACTCACAAAAAAAAACACACAAAAAAAACCCCCAAAAAATCACTCACAATCTCTACTAGGTCATAAAAGCCACAATTTTATTAAAACTTTTACATGAAAACGGGAATTGTTTTCATACTATACACTTGTGTTTTCTTTTCTAAAATACTTTGATGAAAGTTGAGCATACATACAAGTATTTCCCAAATGCCCATATTTCCAATATTAACAGTCACATTCATGGAAGTTGCAGGAAATATATACCTCAGGTAAACTGAAGCATAAGAAGTAAAATAATAAAACCTCTGGACACATGACTTATTTGGCCTGTTGACAGTAGGAACTTGCTTAAAATTTCAAGCCTGGGTCTGTCAAATTGACATTTTCAGCCTGAGGGTTTTCTGCTTTCTTCTTTCTTTCTTTCTTTCTTTTCTGAACATACTACTATACCTATTTTAAAACACTGCCTAAAGAGATAGGAGCAAGATGGTGACACTACCACAGGTAAGCTCACAAGATGTCTCTGAACACACAGAGATTTAGGGTCACAGAACACACTTTATCTCTAGAGACTCACACCATTTGATCACCTCTGACACTGCTGCCTGCATGACCACCACCATCACTGCTGCCAGGGTTGCTCCTGGCACTGATGACAACAGTTTGCCACATTGATCTTCAGTGGCCATACAACAGACAAGGGCCTCATATTTAAAATATACATAGAACTCAAAAAATTAAATTCTCCCAAAACAAATCCTCAAAGAAACAACTGTGACTGCCCCCTTAGAAAATGGGCTAAAGCCTTAAAGAGAGACTTCTCTAAAATGGAAATAAATATGGCCAATAGGCACATGAAGAAGTGCTCAACATCACTGGCCATAAAAGAAATGCAAATCTAAACAACGTTAAGATTCCACCTCACCCTAGTAAGAACATCCATTATCAAGAAAACTAATAACAACAAATGCTGGAGGGGATGTGGCAAAAAGGGAACCTCACTATACTGTTGGTGGGAGTATAAACTAGTTCAATCACTCTGGAAAACAGTGTGAAGGTTCCTCAAAAGGCTAAATATAGAGCTCCCTTATGACTCAGCATTCCCACTTTTGGGCATCTACCCAAAAGATTACAAGCAAGACCACACTAAACCTACCAGCACAACTATGTTCATCGAAGTACAATTTACCATTGCTAAAATATGGAACCTGCCCAGATGCCCCTAAGTACATGAATGGATCAAGAAAATGTGATACATATACACAATGGAATTCTATGCTTCTGTCAGAAAGAGTGGAATTGCCTCATTCATAAGGAGATGGAAATACTTGGGGAAAAAATTCATATTAGGTGTGTGAGCCAGACCCAAAGAAACATAAACTCTATGGTTTCACTTATTGGGAATAATTAGTGCATGTCTAGGATAGTTTTAGCAGAAATCACAATAGTTCAATAGCTATGTACTTATGAACACATAAGATGATACTAAGTGAAATGAATTCCAAGTTATGGAAATAAGTAGTTTATCGTTGTTGTTGTTATTTTCAAAATACCATGTGAATCTGGCTCATTTCACTTAGTATAATTTTTTCCAAGTCCTTCCATTTCCTTATGAATGGAGTAATGTCATTCTTCCTAATAGAGGCATAAAACTCCATTGTGTATATGTACCAAAGAAACATGTACTCTATGGTCTTCTTCATAGGAATAATTAGCAAAGGTTTAGGCTAGTTATAGCAGAGGATCACAAGAGCCTAATAGATATGCCCCTATGAATGCATAAGACAATGCTAAGTGAAATGAACTCCATGTTATGGAAACAAGTGTTATATCACTGTTGTAATTACTTTCAACATGACATGTAAAACCGTAGCTTCCATTGTTGATGATCATCTTGTATCCCCTTCCTGTGGTTGTACCTGCACTATCACTGTATCTTATCTGAGTACATTGGAAACTGTATATACTGGTATTAGAACTAGGAAAGTGAAAGGGAATACCAAAATCGAGAGACACGGGATAAAAATACAAACGACTCCAAAAGCAATACTTGCAAAACCATTTGGTGTAAAACAACTGAACAACTCATGGGGAGAAAGGGGAAGGGCAAAGGGGGAGGGGGGGAATGAGGGAGGAGGTAACAAACAGTACAAGAAATGTACCCAATGCCTAACATATGAAACTATAACCTCTCTGTACATCACTTCGACAATAAATAAGAAAAATAAAAAATAAATAAAGATTAATATATATATATATAAATCAAAAAATGCCATGTGAAATATTGCTTTTATCTTTTGTCTTACTTACCCATGGTTTTGCCCCCAATGTCACTGTAACTGATTGTGGTACGCTGGGTATTGTATATACATTTATGGGAAGTAGGGAAGGGAAGGGGAACATCAAAATGGAAAGACAAATGGTAAAAGGTGAACCAATGCAACAGCAATACTTACAAATTAGTACAACTTTGGGGGTGGCAGGAGGGAGCTGGGGAGGGGGAAAATGTGAGAAAAATCAAGAAGTAGGCAACATGTTGGTAGGAAATGTACTCACTGCTCTCACTGCTTTACATATGAAACTGTAACCCCTCTGTATATTACCTTGACAGTAAATAAATAAATTAAAAAAAACTGCCTAATAAAACTGAAATTTGGTTACTATTACCATACAATTTCACTGATGACAACTCAAAATGAAAAGAATAAAGAAATTGCTGCCTTGACATTGCAGTTCCCTGTCACACACTGTAGCAGGTGCTCTGCAGAACATCCAATGGTCCAATCATTGACTTGTGGGTTCCCCCCTTGCCCCCATGCTCACTAGCTGACCTTCCCTCAGGGGGCAATCCTCTTGGACCCACCAGATGTGATACCATCCCCAATGTCCTAGAGAGAAGGATGAAGGAACTTGCAAGGAACAGAATGGAAAACAGGAAAAGGAGACAGCAATTTTCTTTGAGTTACCTTATCAGGGCAGCTTCTGGCAAAGAGATTTTCTTGTTTGTTTTTTGCCAGTTTTGGGGCTTGGATTTAGGGCACTGTTCCTGGCTTCTTTTTGCTCAAGGCTAGCACTCTACCACTTAGCCACAGCACCACTTCTGGTTTTTTTCTGTCTATGTGTTACTGAGAAAGGGAACCCAGGTCTTCATGGATGCAAGGCAAGCACTTTACCACTAAACCATATTCCCAGCCATGAGAATATCTTTAATTATGACTCGTGGAATATCTTATTCAGGTATATATATATATATATATATAGATAGATAGATATAGATAGATAGATAGATATATAGATAGATAGATAGATATCTATATCTATATATATATATCTTTATTCTCTGGGGATGGTTTGATTTGAATTCTCCTTACATTTTAAGATTTTTAAGTCAGAGGACTCATTATAGGTTTAAATATTTGGGAAAACTTAAAAATGGTTGTAATAGATTCAAAAGACAATTTTGCAAAAATAATCAGATTTCTTAAGGTAAATGGATTCTGTCTCATAGTATTAACACTATACTAGTGTTTGTCAAGGTCGCATTTAAACTCATTTAGTTAATGTCTTATATAGATTCTCAGTCATCAATACATCAGCAAGATTTAACATTGTTAATTATATCTTCCTATTTGGAACATTGTCTTCATTTGGTTCTCAGGACAGCACACTTTCTTGTTTTTTGATTTCTCTCTCTGATGATGATGATGATGATGTGTGTCTTTGGCACAAATGCAAAAGATAAAGCAATACAGATTTTATCTGCCTTTGCCGATTTTGAGAATCCTATTCCATTTCATGCTATGAAATCATACTCACATTATGATAAATGCAAAGTTGTATTTCCTTATTCATACTATATTTAAAATCCTTTAGGTTCCTAACCCAATCTCTTTCTCTTCACTGTACACCACTGTCTAGCTTTTTTTTTTTTTTTTTTGGAAAGCAGTATTGGTGATTCCAGCTTTTGGATGTCCATGTTACAGAACTTGAGAGGATACTGGTTTTCAGGACTCCTCATTAGATCTTCACAGTTCAGGTAGTTATCTCATTGGATTTAAACACAACAATGACTAACATGGATTATGAAATAATTCTCAGCTTGTCTTTCTGCCCTTACCCTTTACTTCACTCAGTCTAAGTCTAGTTATAGCAGGGGATTAAGGAAGACTTTTTTTTTTTTTTTTTGGCCAGTCCTGGGACCTGGGCTCAGGGCCTGAGCAGTGTCCCTGGCTTCTTTTTGCTCAAGGCTAACACTCTGCCACTTGAGCCACAGCGCCCCTTCTGGCCATTTTCTGTATATGTGGTGCTGGGGAATTGAACCCAGGGCCTCATGTATACGAGGCAAGAACTCTTGCCACTAGGCCATATCCCCAGCCCTAAGGAAGACTTTTTACAATAAGATTGGATCACTTTTCAGCTCAACGTATTTCTATCAATTTTTGTGGATTTTTTTTCTTATTTATTGTCAAATTGATGTACAGAGAGGTTACAGTTTCATACGTTAGGCCTTGGGTACATTTCTTGTACTGTTTGTTACCTCCCCCCTCAGTCCCCCCTCCCCCCTCACTCTTCCCCTTTCCCCCCATGAGTTGTTCAGTAGGTTTACACCAAATGGTTTTGCAAGTATTGCTTTTGAAGTCAGTTGCCTTCTCATCCTTTGTCTCTCGATTTTGTCATTCCCTTTCACTTTCCTAGTTCTAATATCAGTATATACAGTATCCAGTGTATGCAGATGAGATACAGTGATAGTGAGGGTACAACCACAGGAAAGGGATACAAGACGATCATCAACAATAAAAGCTACAGTTTCTCATGGCATGTTGAAAGTGATTACAACAGTGATAAACAGTCATTTCCATAACAGGGAGTTCATTTCAGTTAGCATCATCTTATATGTTCATAGGGGCATAGCTTTTAGGCTCTTGTGACCCTCTGCTGTGACTAGGCTAAACTTGTTCTAATTATTCCCTATGAGGGAGACCATAGAGTCCATGTTTCTTTGGGTCTGGCTCACTTCACTTAGTGTAATTTTTTCTGAACTAAAAAATAGGATAGAAAAAAAGATAGCCTCTTTAACAAATGGTGCTGGTAAAACTGGTTCAACACCTGCAACAAACTAAAACTAGATGCTTATATATCACCCTGCACCAAAATCAATTCCAAATGGATCAAAGACCTTGAAATAAAAACAGATACATTGAAAACACTAAAAGAAGGAGTAGCAGAAACACTTGGGCTTCTTTGCACAGGACGAAGCTTCCTTAACAAAGGCCCAGAAATGCAACAAATCAAGGAAAGGTTGGACAAATGGGACTGCATAGAATTGCAGAGCTTCTGCAGGGCAAAGGACATAGTTCACAAGATAAACAGAAAATCCACAGATTGGGAAAAGATCTTTAACAGCCATTCAATGGACAAAGGCCTCATATCTAAAATATATGCAAAACTCAAAAAGTTAAATTTCTCCAAAACAATACCACAAAGAGCCAACAGACCCCTCAACAAGTAGGCTAAAAAGAGGTTTTTCTGATGAGGAAATGAGAATGGCCAAGAGACATTTGAAAAAGTGCTCTACATCACTGACCATAAAAGAAATGCAAATCAAAACAACATTGAGATTCCACCTCACCCCAGTAAGAATGTCCTTTATTAGGAAAACTAACAATAATAAATGTTGGAAGGGATGTGTCCAGAAGGGAACCCTACTTCATTGTTGGTGGGAATGTAAACTGGCTCAGCCACTCTGGAAAACGGTATGGTGATTCCTCAGAAGGCTAAACATAGAGCTCCCCTATGACCCAGCAGCCCCACCTTTGGGCATCTGCCCAAAAGACCACAAACAAGAACACACCAAAGCCACCAACACAACAATGTTCATCGCAGCACAATTTGTCATAGCTAAAATATGGAACCAACCCAAATGCCCCTCAGTAGATTAATGGATCAGGAAAATGTGGTACATATACACAATGGAATATTATGCCTCTGTCAGAAAGAATGTCATTGCCCCATTTGTATGTAATGGAAGGACTTGGATAAATTATTAATTGTTTTCTAAACAGAAAAAAAAAAACAGTTCTAATAACATAATATGTAGCGAGTTTTTTTTTCTTTTGTAAGAAATGTTGTGAAAGTAGGCAATACATTTTATGAACATTGTGGTTATGGTTAGTAAAATGATCTTTTGTCAGCTGCCAATGACTCATGACTGTAATCCTACCTACTCTGAAGGCAGAGAGTCTGTGTTCGAAGCCAGCCCAGGCAGGAAAATCTGAGACATTTATCCTCAACTAATTACTGAAAAAGCCAGAAGAGGCATAGTTCTTCAAGTGGTAGAGTGCTCGCCTCAAGCAAAAGGAGCTCAAGGTCAGAGCCTAGGCCCCAGGACCAGCAAAAAAAAGGTTATCTCATATTTCTTCACCATCATACTTTGTAAAATGTGAGCCACTTTAAACAGAAAAAAGTGTAAAGCAAAAGTTAATTTTCTTTATAATGTTTGGGATGTTGCTTTTCTTGTATAAACAATATTCACAGAAATAGTCATGTAACTAGGCATCTTAAGGCAGTAGACACTGTTTTTAGTTTCCCCTTATTAAGTTACACTGGAACTTATCTGCCTGTATATTTTCTTCTTTCTGTTTGTAGTGGATAGGGTCAGAAGGTGAAACATAGCTCCTTGAGATCACAGATTTAAGAACCTTATTACTTCTCTGTAACTAATTAATTGTTATAGGACTAGTGCTGTTTCTTGTCATTTCCTTATTGTTCCTTCTCACATTAGAAATAGTACTAACAAAAACACTTATAGAGGTCTGCTGAAGATTTTTTTCCAACTTCAATACTTGTCAAGGCAGAGCCTTCAGTGTATGAGAGAAAAAATTCAGATCGCTAAATAATTTTGAGAACCTAGCATGCTTCAACAGTCATAAAGAAAACAACTACTGTCTGTTCCCTTCAAACAAATAGATCTGTTTACAACTTGTTTTTCTTTATAAAACAATGTTGAATTGAATTTCTCACTGCTTCTCCTTAATTGTCATTGCTGTATGTGAAATTCATACTAACTCATGAATAATTTTTCCTCTTCAGCATTTCTCTGAAAACTTTACCTTCACTCATCTTCTGTACTTCCATGTTGCTTTAACCACAATAATGATGTATGGTTTTTATGTCAATAACATACAGCTTTAAATGGTTTTAACTGACCATTTTTGTCTTTCTAAATGAGTGGTACATTTTATTTTTCTCTTCATAAGTAGAATGCTTAGCTTAGTAATAAAAAAGTCCAAAATGTCAGATTTACAAGAAAGTACTGTTTATGAAATATGAACCTATTCCCCTTTGACTATTACTTTTAATGCCAAATTATATGTGATCTGCAGCTCTACTGCAACTGGCCTACATTCTGAAAATTAAGCTGCTCAAACAGCATTTGCCTAGAAAATCAAATTAAGAAATTAAAGTAGACAAAAAGACAGTCATTGCATATTCTCACTCATACCAAAATTTAAAATGAGACTTAGCTTTGGATGACCAAGCTACATGCATGCAATCCTAGCTACTCTGGAGTCTGAAACCTTAGGATCAGGACTCAAGACTAGTTCAGGCAGGAAGGTCTATGAGATTTTTTTTTGGGGGGGTGGAATAATTACTTACTTATTGTCAAAGTGATGTCCAGAGGGTTTAAAGTTTCATATATAAGGCCATGGGTACATTTCTTGTACTACTGGTTACCTCCTCCTTCATTCTTCCTCCCCCAACCCCATTCCATCTCCCCCCATGAGTTGTTCAGTTGGTTTACACCAAATGGTTTTGCAAGTATTGCTTTTGGATTGTTTGTCTTTTTATCTTTTGCCTCTTGATTTTGATATTCCCTTTCACTTCTCTAGTTCTAATGCCAGTATATACAGCATCCAGGGTAATCAGATGAGATACAGTGATAGTGCGGGACAACCACAGGAAGGGGATACAAGAGGATCATCAACAAAAGAAGCTATGGTTTCACAAGGCATGTTGAAAATAATTACCACAGTGATATAACACTCATTTCCGTAATATGGAGTTCATTTCAGGTAGTATCATCTTATGCATTCATAAGGGCATAGCTATTGGGCTCTTGTGATCCTCTGCTGTGACTAGCCTAAACCTGTGCTAATTATTCCCTAGGAGGTAAATCATAGAGTCCATGATTCTTTGGGTCTGGCTCACTTCACTTAGTATAATTTTTTTCCAAGTATTTCCATTTCCTTATGAATGGGGCAATGTCATTCTTTCTGATAGAAGCATAAAATTCCATTGTGTATATGTACATTTTCTTGATCCATTTGTCTACTGAGGGGCATCTGGGTTGGTTCCATATTTTAGCAATGACAAATTGTGCTGCAATGAATATTGTTGTGCTGGTGGCTTTAGTGTGTTCTTGTTTGTGGTCTTTTGGGTAGATGCCCAAAAGTGGGGCTGCTGGGTCATAGGGGAGCTCTATGTTTAGCCTTCTGAGGAATCGCCATACTGCTTTCTAAAGTGGCTGAACCAGTTTACATTACAACCAACAATGAAGTAGGGTTCCCTTTTGGCCACATACCCTCCAACATTTGTTATTCTTAGTTTTCCTGTTAATGAACATTCTTACTGGGGTGAGGTGGAATCTCAATGTTGTTTTGATTTGCATTTCTTTTATGGTCAGTGATGTAGAGCACTTTTTCATATGTGTCTTGACATTCTCATTTCCTCTTCAGAGAAGACTCTTTTTAAATGTTTACCACACTTGATGAGGGGGCTATGGTTCTTTGTGGTATTGTTTTGGAGGAATTTAACTTTTTGAGTTTTGCATATATTTTAGATATGAGGCCTTTGTCCACTGTATGGCTGGTAAATATTTTTTCCCAATCTTTGAGCTTTCTGTTTATCTTGCGAACTATGTCCTTTGCCCTGCAGAAGCTCTGCAATTTGATGCAGTCCCATTTGTCCAACCTTTCCTTGATTTGTTGTATTTCTGGGACTTTGTTAAGGAAGCTTCATCCTGTGTCAAGAAACCCAAGTGTTTCTGCTACTCCTTCTTTTAGTGTTTCAGGGTACCTGTTTTTATTTCAATGTCTTTGATCCATTTGGAATTGATTTTGGTGCAGGGTGATATATAAGGGTCTAGTTTTAATGTGTTGCAAGTGTTGAAACAATTTTGCCAGCGCCATTTGTTAAATAGCCTATCTTTCTTCCATCCTACTTTTTCGGCTCCTTTATCAAACATTAAGTAGGCATAGTTCTGTGGGTTCATTTTTGGGTCTTCAGTTCTGTTTCATTGGTCGTCAGGCCTGTTCCTGTGCCAATATCAAGCTGTTTTTATTACTATAGCTTTGTGATACAGCTTGAAGTTTGGCATTATAATTCCTCCAGCGCTGTTCTTTCTACTTAAGATTGTTTTTGCTATTCGTGGTCTTTATTGTTCCATATGAATTTCTGGATTGCTTCCTCTATTTCATTAAAAAATGGTGTTGGGATATTAATGGGTATTGCATTAAATTTGTAGATAGACTTTGGCAATATTGCCATTTTGACAATAATAATCCTCCCAATCCAGGAACATGGGAGACTTTTTCATTTCCCTAGTTGTGCCTTAATTTCGTTTTTCATGTTTTATAGGTCTCATTATAGAGGTCTTTCACTTCTTTGGTTAAGGTTATTCCTAAGTATTTTATGTTTTTTGAGGCTATTGCAAAAGGTGTTGCTTCCATGATTTTGGCCTCAGTCTTTGGGTCATTAGCATATAGAAAGGCCATTGATTTTTGAGGGTTTATTTATATCCTGCTACTTTGCCAAAGTTTTGTATCAGCTCATGTAGCTTGGGAATAGAGTCTATGGGGGTTCTTTAGATACAGGATCATGTCATCTACAAAGAGAGAGTTTGACTTCATCTTTTCCAATTTGGGTCCCCTTTATGTCTTCCTCTTGCCTTATTGCTCTGGCTAGGAATTCTACTACTAGGTTGAAGAGGAGAGGGGAGAGTGGACAATCTTCTCTCCTGATTTTAGAGGAAATGGCTTTAGCTTTTACCCATTAAGAGTAATGTTTGCTGTTGGTTTGTCATAGGCAGCCTTAATTATATTCAGGAATGTTCCCTGGAATCCTAGTTTCTCCAAAGCTTTTATCATAAATGGGTGCTGGATTCTATCAAATGCTTTTTCTGGATCTAGCGAAATAATCATGTGATTCTTGATATTGCTCTGGTTGATATGGTGGATTATGTTGATTGACTAGCGTACATTGAACCAGCTCTGCATACTGGGGATAAATCCAGTTTGGTCATGGTCATGATTTTTTTTGATGACCTGTTGAAGTGGATAGGCCAGAATTTTGCTGAGAGTTTTTGCATCAACGTTCATCAGGGAAATTGGTCTATGTTTCTCTTTCCTTTATGAGTCCCTGCCTGGTTTTGTGATCAGGGTTATACTGGCATCATAGAATGTATTTGGTAGCAAACTTTCTCTTTCAATTTCATTGAAGAGTTTGAGAAACATTGGTGTGAGTTTTGTTTTGAAGGCCTTGTAGAATTTGGCTGTGAATCCATCTGGACGTGGGCTTTTCTTGGATGGGAGATCTCTTATTGCAATTTCTATTTCAATGCTGGATATGGGTCTGTTAAGAAAGTTTAAATCTTTTTGCTTGGAAATCGTCTATTTCTTCCAGGTTCTCGAATTTGTTAGCATAAAGGTTTGCAAAATAGTCCCTTATTGTGTTCTGAATCTTGTTTGTTTCTGTGGTGATGTTACCTGTTTCATCTCTGATCTTGTTTTTTTGGGTGTGCTGCCTTTGTTTTTTTTTGTTCAGATTTACTAGCGGTCTGTCTACCTTATTAATTTTTTCAAAGAACCAACTCTTCATTTTGTTGATTCTTTCCAATTTTTTTTATTATTCTAAGTCATTTACTTCTGATTTGATTTTAATTATTTACTTCCATCTATTGGCTTGGGGTTTGGCTTGTTGTTCTCTTTCAAGTAGATTAAGGTGCTTCCTTAAGTTGTAGAGTTGCTGTTTCTCCAGTTTATTGATGTAGGCACTCAGAGATATAAATTTTCCTCTGAGTACTGCCTTTGCAGTGTCCCAAAAGAGTTGGCACTTTGTGTGCTCATCTTCATTTAATTACATAAACATTTGAATTTCTGTTCTAATTTCTTCAAAGACTCACTGATGTTTCAGCAATGTCTTCTTTAGTCTCTATGAATTGTAAGGTTTTCTGAGGTGGCTGTTTGAATTGAGCTCTAATTTTATTCCATTGTGGTCTGAGAGAATGCAGGGAATGATTTAGATACTTCTGATTTTGTGCAGATTTTCTCTGTGCCCTAAGATGTGATCTATTTTGGAGAATGTTCCATGTGCTGCTGAAAAGAATGTGTATTCTGGTGTTGCTGGATGGAATATTCTGTAGATGTCAGTTAAGTCTAGTTGGTCTATGCAGTTGTTTAGTTCTGAGGTTTCTTTGATCAGTTTTTGGTGTGTTAATCTGTCCAGAGGCGACAATGGAGTGTTAAAGTCTCCAACTATCAATGTTTGGATTTATGAGTGTTTTCACAGTCAGTAGTGTTTGTTTGATAAAATTAGGTACTCCTGTATTTGGGGTGTAGATATTTAGGATGGCTATATCCTCCTATAGGAGAGATTCCCTTTATTAGTATGTAGTAACTTTCTTTGTCTCCTCTTATCATTTTCAATTTGAAGTCAATTTTACCTGATACAAGGATTGCAACTCTGGCCTGCTTAGGGGAGCCATTTGCTTGGTAGATTTTATTCCAGCCTTTCACTTTTAGAAGATGTATGCTTCTGCTGGATAGATGTGTGTCTTGGAGGCAGTAGAAAGATGGATCTTGATTTTTGATCCAACTTATGGGCCTATGTCGTTTAATTGAAGAATTAAATTCATTAATGTTGAGAGTAAGAATTGAGAGATGATTGTTTGTACCTTTCATTATAGCTATTTTGTTAAAAGCCATGTCTTCCCTATTCTTGATCTAATATTCCGGATTCCTATTTAGGGTACATTTGTCTGTATTGTAATCTTGATTGTTTTCCATGTGTAGGACATCCTTGAGGATTTTCTGTAATGCTGGTTTGGTGGAAATATATTGTTTCAGTTTTTCCTTACTGTGGAAGACTTTTATTTGACCTAAGCTATGAATGAGAATTTAGCCTGGTACTCTATTCTTGGTTGATAGTTGTCTTTCTTTAGGGTGTGGCATACCTCATTCCAGGCTCTCCTTGCTTTCATGGTCTCTGCTGAGACATCTGGGGTAATTCTGATTGGTTTTCTGTTATATGTGATATTTTCTTCTCCCTCGCAGCTTTAAGGATTCTTACTTTGGACACTATTTAGCCTGTTTTGATCACAATTTGTCGGTGGGATGTCCTATTCTGGTCTGGTCAGTTTGGGGTTCTAAATGCTTTTTGTATCTGGATAAGCCTTCTGGATATTTGGGAAGTTTTCAGCTAATATTCTGTTAAAAAGTTTGCCTATTCCATTGACTTCTTTCTCTAGGTTTTCGGCAATACCTATTAGCCTTGAATTGGGCTTCCTGATTGTATCTTGGAGCTCCTGGAGTGATCTGGTTTGCTGATTGGATTGGTTTTGTAATTTTTTTCATTCTTTCTCCATAGAGTCTAGGGAATCTTCAGTTCCTGAGATTTGATCCTCTGCTTCATCTAGTCTGCTCTGCATGCTAACTACTCGATTTAGAAACTCCCTTCCTTCTAACTGGTCTTTCTTGATGGCTTCCAAGCCTTTGCTATAATTTTGTCCTAGGTTATGGATCGACTTATTTACTTCTTTAATTTGGTTCTGAGTACTGTCTCTCAAATCTTTTCGCTGGGTAGCTATCTTTTCATTGGACGTTTGAAATTCGTTTATCTTTCTATTTGTGCAGGCCATGAAATCCTCTATTAAGTTTTGGTTCACCTCCTCACACTCTAGAATAGTTGTTTGAAGAGATTCAAACTTCATTTAACATTTTTATCAGTAGAGTTTGTAGAGCATATTGAATACTCTCTTCTAGGTCTTTGGTTCACTGCTCTGCTTCCTACTTGTTTTGAGTGGGAGATGAGATTCCCTGGCTTGCTATCATTCTTGTCCTTTTTCTGCCCATTTGGATTGACAATGGCAATTTATAAGCAACTGTGAGAACCATGCTAGACCCAAAGCAGACCTTACCAAGTACTGTTGTATAAATCTTACAAGTTCACAATCATATACAGATACCTTCCCTCTCTTTTTTTGTATATAAAAGCAGATTTGGTGTCCCCAAAGAATACAATTTTAATATAAACAACCAACCCTACGCCCTGCATTCAGTAGTTACTTATTTACCATTATAACCATATGAGCAATGTTTTCTTACATTTCCTTCTTTTTGGACTGGTGGGATTTCTCTATGAACCCCTTTGACTCACTTGGATTGAACAGGAATACCCTCTATCTAGTCTGACAATTACTAGAGGTCAATGGAGTCTGGAGGTCCTGGAATAAATTTAGGAGTGTAAGTTAGGGGTAGTGAAGAGAACAGAGTAAAATGAATGGGGATGATGATTTTTGTTTAGTTTCAGTGAAGTGGAAAGTTGGAGAAGAGTAGAATCAGCAGACAGAACAAGGTTGAAATGATGGACAATGGCGAGTAAACAGAAAAGAGTATATGTATTAGTCAAAAGAAAGTAATTTTAAAGAAAGAAAATGTGAAAAGAGGAATAAAGAAAAAATACAGGAAGTCAAACACATAAAACAAAAAATATATATAACCAAAAACAAAACAAACAAACAAAAACAAAAATGACAACTCAAAAAAGAAAAAGAAAAAAGTTCAAAAAATTTTAAGAAATGGAGTCTTCTTTGTTTGGGTGGGCACTTTCCAGTCTCTGGTTTTCTTGAGATGGCCTACAGTCTACTTTCCTGCTGCTTCCTGGTTTGATTTGCTTTCAGTTTGCAGGGGGTGGTTCTGCTCTCACCTTCCCCTATTGTTAAATTCTGCGGCTCTGTGGTTCACACAGCTGGCAGGTAGGATTTGGGTGTCCTCTGTAGTTGGGGGATGCTGAACAGTCTTTGGAACTGTGGCTCTTCCTGTCTGCTGTGGGGCCTCTGCCTTTAATGCCTGGCTCTGACTAGGCTGTGGCCTCAGCAGGGTGGGGCACCTTGTGCCTGCTTTACCTGGCTGCAAGCTGCTTGCACAGGTAGAGTTTCCTCTCTCCTGGGCAGAGTGTCCTTCTCCTGGGTGGAGCTGGCTCTCACCGTTCAGTCACTCTTGCCCTTTTCAAAGATTGCCCCTTCGTCCTCACTTTTCCCTGGCCAGCTTTAGTTCCAGTCTGCTCCTGACTGGGTCTATGCCAGAGTCAAAAATGGTGCTTTGCTCTGGAGGTGGGGGAGGGGCTAGTTTCCAGAAGTTGCTCTGTGGGTGTAAGAATGTCTTTTGTGTGCTTTCTCTGTGATTTCGGCCCATCCGTGCTCAGCCTGTGATCCACGTATGTATACCACTGTCTGGAGGATTTCTTCCTGGTCACCGTTGTGTGCTTTAAGTGTGCAGAATGTCAGATGCTGTGCCAGCGCTGGCACTGGGGTGGTGGTGGGACGCCGCCCGGAGCTCAAATCTGTGTTTTCAGGCCAGCAAAGTCAATTTTTCCTTTCTGGCCAGAATCCCTATACTGTTATAACTTACTTGGGCTATCTTTCTAGGAGTGAAAGTTTCTCTGGAGTGGTAAAACTGGGATGTCAGAGGGAGCTTAGCTAGGGCTCTGCTGCTCCTCCACCATCTTTCCAGAAGTCCTCTATGAGATTCTTATGTCCAGTTAATCAACAAAAAGCAGGGCTGGAGGCCTGGCTATAGTGTTAGAGATTCAGCTGTGAGCAAGTAAACCAAGGGAGCCCAAGGCCTACATTTAAGCATCCACCCTAAAAAAGAAAAAAATTGGACCAAAATTGGAAGAATGATTAGTAGGGACTTTAAAGAATGCTGGGATGTGGGGCAGAAATGTTAGAGTTGGTAGACATGTCCAATGATGATATGGAAATATTATGGTGAAGCTCACAAATTTGTACAATTTATATGTGTCAATTTTTGAAAGAATGGTTTTAGGTATCAGAAAATACAATCTAGTATCAAAGTATTTTCACTGCATGCCAGGATCACTGACTCACTGGAATTATCTTCTCACAAAAGTGTAATCCAAAATTTAAATGCATTCCAGGAAACAGAAGTGGGACCTTCTGCTGTCCACACGTTCTGCCAGATCCCAGGCACATCTGAGAAGCACTGTGGGAAATAATGCTAGTGGTGTGGTATTGTGGTAAAGAATGATTCAGTTGTTGCTAGCTTTAAGTCTTGACGTACTTGAAAAAACATACATGTCTCTAGAATTAGTCCATTTCATTCACAATTGCACCAATTACTTAAAAGTGTCATTTATATACAAACCCCACAGCTACATCAGTGCAGCTGGAACTAAATCTAATCCATTTACTCTTGTGTTCAATTAGCATTCAGTGAACAACTTAGTGTCCATCCTTTCTGCAGGTGTTTTGAAGTAGTAAAAAAATTGGAACCATCCAACCAATCCTAGCAAGTATGGACAACAGAGTACTGGAAAATAGATACTTAAAACATGTCATTGCCACCTGCAGTAATCTAATGGCTAACATTACAGAAATAATACATCATATTCAGAAAGAATGCATAGGTTCTGAAAGAATACACAGTAGTTACTGTTCCAAACAAAAACCAAACCCCATATGAGTTTCCAAAGCTTTCAGTGTTTGAGACTAAACACACACATACATGAATACACACACACACACACACACACACACACATCAAAATCTTGCTGCTTAAGGTATTACTATATATAGATAATATGAGATAGATTTGTTGTCTATCATAGCTTCAGATAAGTAATGAGATGTAGTAAATGAAACAATAGTACCTAGCCTGGAATGGAGTAGCTCTTTAGTAATGTTTAAGTAGAGAATATGGCAATGATGATGATGAAGGTGATAAAACAATGCTACCAACTGTTGTATTTACCTTGCACAAATATGAAAAGAAGAAACATGAGTAATATCAATAATTCAAAGAAATCAAATAATGTTGTGGGACCATCACTGTTCAGCAGGAAAATGTGAAATTGCTTTTATAGAAAAATAGAAATATTTTTGGGCATCTACCCAAAAGATTACAAGTAAGACCATGCTAAAGCCACCAGCACAACTGTGTTCTTCCCAGCACAATTTACCATCCCTAAAATATGGAACCTACCCAGATGCCACTCAGTAGATGAATGGATCAAGAAAATGTGGTACATATACACAATGGAATTCTATGCCTCTATCAGAAAGAATGGCATTGCCCCATTTGTAAGAAAATGGAAGGACTTGGAAAAAAATATACTAAGTGAAGTGAGCCAGACCAAAAGAAACATAGACTATATGGTGTCCCTCATTCGGAATAGTTAGTACATGTTGCGGATAGTCCTAGCAGAAATCACAAGAGTTTGATAGTTATGTACATATGAACACATAAGATGATGGTAATGAAATGAACTCCAAGTTATGGAAATAAGTAGTTTATCATTGTTGTTATTTTCAACATACCCTGTGAAATTATGCCTTTTTCTTTTCTCTTTCTTCCCCATGGTTTTACCCCTGATGTCACTGTAACTGTCTTTGGTACCCTGGGTACTGCATATACATTAGTTGGAACTAGGGAAGTGGAGGGGAACATCAAAATGGAGAGACAAAGGTAAAAGACGAACCAATGCAACAATACTCACAAACCTATATGCTGTAAACCAACTTGGAGGGAAGGTGGGAGAAAAATGAGGGAGGAGGTAACAAGTTGGATAAGAAATGTACTCAGTGCCTTATGTATGCACCTGTAACCCCTATGTACATCACTTTGACAATAAATAATAAATAAACAAATGAAAAGAAATATAGTAGAGTGTAAAGACTAGGAATATACTGCTTAGAATGCAATGTGCATGTCATTTACTGCTTCCTTCTTTGGTGTGCCAATGGGCCCCTTACAGTTGGACTGGGGATTTTTCTTAAGGAAGCTATCCTGCTGCCACTTTGGGGGCCACTCCAGCTGCAAGTTCAGAGGGACGGAACACAGACCTTACTGGAAAAAATGCTCTGATTTGGATATAAAGGATTTCATATGAACAAATGAGGAAAAATAAAAATAATTCCACTCTGCATTCTAGTTTATAATAGTGAATTTAGAGATGGAATTAAGTTTTCCTGGATTGAGAACCAACATTAATCAATGGTCATGTCCCCAAAACTCATCCTTATTTCTTTATCTGTGAAGAGGAAATAAGGGAACCATGGGAATACAGTGAAATCAATAATATAGTGAATCTAATACATTTTCCACATTGGGAAAACAACATGCATGTTAAATAAATATTCTTGTCTTCACCATTTGTCCTCCATTAGGAAGTTTATGATTGCTTTCCAGAACAGGTAATTCTTCATGTAATAGAGTGCAATGGACAGCGAATACTCCAAGTACGATCACTCAGTATTGACAACTGTGAGTGTTCATTTAATGAAGGATCCCTATCTTAATAATTCCTCTTTTTTATCACTATCCCTCTATTTTTCTTAGATATTTATTTATCTCATAGGATTATCACAAGTTTTTTGTAAGCATTTCTCACTGTGAATCTCCTACTAATCTTGTATCTCACTGTCTAACTAGGCACTTATGATTCTGATCAGATCAGCGAACTTGCTTGCATTAAAACATTGACATTGTTGGGATCTACAAAGTAAATATGGAGAACCTCATGGAAGCCTGTGGTATAGCCTATGCTTAATTTCTATTGCCTCTGCATCCAGGGCACTTCCTTCCAAGCAGGAGGCCATGCATCTACTCACTATTTTTGCTCTAGACTGTTAGATTTCCCCAATTGCTTCTTTTACCATGAACCAGCAGAACCTCTGCACATACCCCTCTAGAAACCTGTACCATTTATATGTACCTTGTGCATGAGTCACCTGATATATATATATATATATATATATATATATATGTGTGTGTGTGTGTGTGTGTGTGTGTGTGTGTGTGTATTATTTATTTCATGCTACTAATTAACTTGATGAATCCATATCTTGATTCTAAGACATTCATGTCACTTTTACATATAGCAATCCCACAGGAAATAGTTCTGAGTATTGACTAATAAGTGAATAAGTAATATTTATGTTTTCTTTCATTGTTGAATTTCTATTATGTAAATGAGTGGTAAAAGCTTAAGAGGAAGGACAAGAAGAATGGAAGTTTCCAATTTTCCCAAAACTAGTTCCTGTCTCTATAAAGTTAGGAATCACCGAAGCTCTCAGAATGTTGGATTTAATCATTCTGTGAAGGTCCAGATCTCATAGCCAAGGCGCTCTGTATGCCTACTAATTCATTTGAAATAATGTAATCTGCAAATTCCTTCAAATATCTTTTGAGTTCTTCCTGTGTGACATTCACCCTGCCATGTGTTGGGGATAATAGTGACAAGAGATAAGAGCAACCCTAAGAGTGTAGTGCAATGGAACTGAGGAGCTCAAACATTTCTCTGGAATTAGCTCCTGTTATAGAAGTAGGGCCCTGCAACCTTTGTGGAAAGAGCAAGCCTCAGATGATCTAGTAGTGAATGCATTAACCCAGTGGGTGGGGAAAACCATGATCTTTGATTGAAAGGATCAAGAAATTGCACAACCCAGGTATGCATTCTCAGTAATGACCCAGTGAGGTCCTGTGAAAGAGAGGATGCAAACAATAAACGCTATATTTAGTTCCTTGTCTACATGTGCCCTGAATCAAGGTCTGCCAATAAGATGATACTGAAGTGATGAGATCTGTGTCCAGAAACACAGCCCACTTTTGTCCAGTTTGGTGTTTGGCCTAAATGGTGCTCTTCCCAGTATTAGAATATGCAGGCTTCCTTGGAACACCTGAGAATCTGCACTATCAGCTGCAGAAGGAACTGAGGAGGTGGGAGAGTGGCAGGAGTAAGGTGATTTCTCCTTTTTGCAAATCATTAGGTTACAGATGCCTGCTTTTAGGGACTCTCCATGAATCTCAGCCACAAAGGGAAATTTTGTTAATGACAAAAATATCAAGCTCTTCTTTCTCCTTGGTACATACTCCAAAAACAAAACAAACAAAAAAAATCCCTCCTTTTCAAAACTATGAAATACACAGAGAATGGGAAGTCTGAGGTATCTGACACATAAGGAAATAAATTTTGTTCTCCTAAGTCACAGGCCACTGGGCCTCCAAATGACAGGAAGGTTCATCTGAGAGTTAATTCTCCTGGATGGAATGCTTCACAGGGCTGCCCAGGAAATGCCAGGACATTGGCATGGCCTCTGCGTAGGAACAGACTCTTCTTGCCAAGAGTACTTTTAGTTCCACTTCCTATCGTGGAATGAGCCCAGATCAAGCCAGAGAGATCACGGCTGCCAAAGTGAATATGGCCTCCTGGGGTGACAGGAGATGATGTCATGCTGGATTTGCATTGAGGAAGTAGAAGTTGTCTGGTAGAACTGAATGTAGGGAACATTCTCTTTCATGGGAATCAAGTAGAAAAACTTCAGACTTGCAGAATTCATTTTGAGGAAGTGCAGCCCGACACTTAGGAGCAGCCTTCCAATGCAGCAAAGGTTGTGGAGGGAGAATGTGATGTGATATATCATGCCTATGAGCCCTGGGAAAGCATCAGAACACCCCACAGCAGTGATGCTAAGAGGCTGTCATCATCAGCCTACAGCTAAACAAGCCAAGACAGACGCTGTTGCAAACATCTTGATGTTCAGGTGCAGGAAATTTTGATACAGCCAACAATGTTCCATGACTTTTCTGGACTGTGCATCCAGACATTCTCAGAAAAGTTGTTGGTCATTGTCAAAAACTCTTGAGCTAAAATGTGATGATGAAAGGCATATTGTCCCAAACTTATTACGGTAATCTGACCAAGTAGTCACATTTTTATATAATTGTTATTATATTGTTTCTATTGCTTGGCATTGCAGGGCTTTGAACTAATGGTGATTTCTAGGCCAGTGCTCTATCATTTGGACCATTCCTCTGGCCTTATTGTTGTGGTTATTTTTGACACCGGGTCTCACTTTTTCCACAGTAGTCTGTACCACCATCCTCCTGTTTATGCTTCCAGACAGACTTGGGATGGCAAGCATGTACCAAGGAGCCCAACTATTGCTTGAGATGGGGTTTGCCAGAACCAATATTAAATTGCGGGCCCCCACCTACCTAGTAGCTAGGCAGGAGCCTTTGTGCCTGGCTCAAATAGTCACTTACACTAAGAATTTAATTCTATTGTATATACTTACTTGGGTAAATGATATAATTTTGAAATATGTTGTTACCAAATTATACTGTATATAACTGAAAAAAAGTGAGAATGAAGATGATGATTAAAAATACATGCATAGACCACCCAGCAATTCATTAAATTTCATTTTTGTGCACCTCATCCAGGACACATACCACTAAATATAAAAGCAAAATGCATAACTAACACTCTCATTTTTATTGCTTTAACCTATGTGATTTAATCATTAGTGGAACAAATTTTTAATAAACTACAAAGTGAAATGATTTGAAATGAAAGCAAAATAAAATCCTACTACATAACTTCAAAACAAACCCAGTGTTACCCATGTGAATTAATGCAAATGGCAAATGAAAATACAATTTTAAAATGTCAATTGATTCAATTAAACACAACAGGCATGCAGAAATCTCAAACCAAGAACATTTGGGCTTCTCTCTCAATGTCATAATGTATTGAAGGGCTCTTTCTATTCTGGATAAATGATTTACTATTGGGGAAATTGACTTTAAAATAAATATAGACCAGCATGAACTAAGGTGAATTTTGCCAAATTTTATCCATAACCAAAGCAGAAAGCAGCTTTGAATTTCCTATTATAGTAATGGGCAATCAGTAGCCTGATTCTACATCAGCACAGCTGAGTAAAATGCACAAGAAAATGAACAGAAACATCTCAGATGCCACTAAGTTTAAGTTCTCAACATAGTCCTACGAGAAGCATGGTTATTATAAACACATGACTTTTATTTCATCCCAGACTGTCTTAAAGTTATCTTCATTCTGAATCTCAATTTGCATTTCACCTGCAGATTTCTCACGAAGTTTAAGCTGTTAAGTCATTGCAAAAGGGCATAAAGGAAGTGATTATTTTTGTCAAGTTGGTATGGAAATAAAAACATAATAAATTGGAAAACAGGAGTATCTGGAATATTTCATTGGTGATTTTAAATCTCAACTGTTAGGTACTACATTGAACCTAAACATATGCTCATGGTTGCTCTCTGGGACTGGTACTCACGGCTATATGGAAGAGAAACCGTGACTCTGTCCTTTAGGATATTTTATTTGGAGAGGCTGTGAGTATGCAAGAAAAAAAATAAAAACCTCCAAAGTGCACAGCTTAACCCCTGAAAAAACATTTGTGGAAATTCTCTTCATCTCCATGGATACACTTATATCAACACATAAGAGAGTTCTGGTGGGATACAGTTTAACAATCAATGGAACACTTTTTTCTGCAGAATGTTTTAATTTTATGTTTATTGCCTCTTACAGAAAAATAGTTGTGCTTAACTGAGAGCTTGAGCTAACAGCTCAAACATATTCTTTGCATTAACCAGTAACACTCTTGTCCATATCTGATGTTAAAAGCCCAAGTAAAGGAGATCCATAAGTCTACATTGGTCTCTCAATGAACACATCAGGGAGGTTCAGATAATTTGCAAAGATGAGGAACTCTGTGACATACCTAGATTGCATAATTCATGACTGCCTACATAAAAAAGAAAGTTTTACACAGGCTATTGAACTAACTAGTGATGCTACAACTGAAACGAGGCTTTAAAATGTTTAAAGAGATGTGACAGCCTTTCAAGACCGACTAATCCAAATTAAATACAAGCATCTTTCTGAAAAAGAAATGCCACCCAAAGTAAACTTTAAAACTAGAAAAGACCTAATTCAAAATAGAAACACTCTGCTAATATTATTTAAGTGAGGTGTGTATAAGTCTTGTGTTTAATAAGAGAGCTCTAAATATGGTTGGTAGAAATTAGGGACTTTAATAGCGAGGATTCCCTAAAGAATTCTTTGTTCTATAGTTGGGACAGGGCCATCATAATGACCAGATGCTTAAGTGTGAGATCTTCAAATAAGCAATGTATAAGGCAAGGGCACATTTTAGCTATATCCTAAGAAGTGTCAAAATGTCATTTAATTCTTCATTGCCAGAAGTGTGGAAAACCTATTCTATAATATGGGCAAGAAGAGGATCCCTCATAAATCCAAGAGAGAAAGACCATGTGAAAAAGGTAAAGGCCCAGATTTACCAGTAATCAGGCATATGGGTTGCCCACCTGTTACCCTTCTTTAATGGAAGTCTTTATGGAAGAAGGTTTGATATCATATGAGTTCATTTAAAATATAAAGTAAATTTGTTTTATCCTATTTCAATGATTCTTGGTCTCAACTTTTTCTTGAAATCCATAACTTCAAATACACAAACACACATCAGTAACAAGAAACTATAGAAATGGTGCCCCAAATGTTTTTCACCAACCAGTGACAGCATGGGTTGACATGGGCACTTTCATTTAAGCTTAATCTCCTTGGTAATAAAAAGCTTTGTTCTGGTTGATCATTATTTCATATTACAGAGTCAAAACCTCTACGAGGGATGAGAGTATGTAGCTAACATGTAAACACATGCTTTGAACCTTGTAGAAATATAGACTAAAATGCATTTTTAAAGGTTTTCATTTTTAACTGTAATACAGTAAACCAGCCAGGATTGGAAAAAGTATATCTTATCAACTGACAAACTCGCTTCCTCAGAAGTCTGGATGGTGTAGTGGCTAAAGGAACAGAATCTTAAGTACAACAAACCTCATTCTAAAGCCAATTGGACTTTGGGCAAGGTTCCAATCCTCTCTGCTTCTCAGTGTCCTTTGCTGTAGAATGGAACCGATAATGTAGTCTTCCCTAAGGTTACTGAGAGTATAAGTGAGGTAATAATTCATACTTAATACAGATGTGGAATAGGGTGAATATCATTGTCTGGATTCCTAAAATCTTCAGAACCTAAAACTGTGCTAAGAACATTACAGTTACAAATAGGACACAAATAGTTGTGAAACAGATGGATGTCTGACTATCCTGATATTGGAAAAAAGCTTCACTCAGCATCCATGAGAATGGCTGAATTTGTTCTTTAACTTAAAAGCAGTATTGCCTCAAATGTGGATGCAGATTCTCCTTTGCCTCAAACATCTCTTTACCAAGCCATCCATAATCCAAGGCTAATATCCCATCCTTCCCTTAAATTCTTCCTCAGATGGAGCCTTTCTGATCTTCATCAAATCGGTAGCATACCACTTTTTCTTCCCCTTTACCCCACTATCTGTAAAATTATCCGGCTACCCTTCATTTTTCTCCTCTACCTCTGGTAATTTCTATCTATATTCCTTCATAAGTACTCAGTCTTCACCCTTGTTTTTCTCTCTTCCTTCCCAAACTCTTGCTCACATTAAACCCACATTCTTAGTTCCTACAGACTTGGTTCCTACAAACCAGACTGCCATAAAGCAATCTGCATCCACGAGTCATCTTGCCTGAAGAAAGCACATCACAAACTACATCTACTCAGTCCACAGTCAGTCTACTGAAAATGGGACATTCTGTTCCTGTTGGGTCCCATTTGGAGATAGTTCTGTAGTTACCAGGAATACCTTCCTTTGAAGTAGACAGAAATGGATTTTATGCACTCTGCTGAAATATTCTTACATAAATGAGCTAATGTACTTCTGTATTTTCTTTTATTAGTAAATTAGTTCTTGGTCAAATTGGTTTAAAAAAAGAAAAATAAAAATTTTAATACTTTCCCATTCTCTTTTAAATGTCCAGGGGAATGTTATTAGCCTTGTTTAGGACAAGCTCAGGTATTTGGAGAGAATCTAGTTTTTCTTTCATAGTTTTACCCAGAAAGCCTAAATGAAAACTCAAACTCAGCTTATATAACACTAAACATATTACAGTGATATGATGATATTCAAAGAGATACATAAAGGAAGAAATAGAATTTACCTCTGGCTAAAAGTTATTTCTAGCTATGTGAAATATAGGTGGCTTTCATCTCAGGTCAGAGATATTTTCCTAGTTTACTTTAAAAAATTATTAAAAAAATAAGATGTATTCTTCTTTTTTGTCAGGCATGGGGCTTGAACTCAGGGCCTAGGCACTGTCCCTGGTAGCCTAGTTCTCTACCGCTTTGATCCACAGTGCCACTTTTAGTTTTCTAGTGATTAACTGCAGATAAAAGTACTATGGGCCTTCCTGCTTGGGATGGCTCCAAACCTTGATCCTCATGTCTCAGCCTCTTGAGTAGCTAGGATTGCAGGCATGAGCCACTCATGCCTGACTACAAATATTCTTTTTAATTGATTATGCTTAAATTTCTGAGAGCTCTAATTCCAGTCACTTTGGCATTACACTACTCTTTCCATAGAATTACGAGACCAAAAATGGATGAAAATGATCAAGGGAATGGAAATACAAAGGAAGGAAATGTCTGGCTGGAAATTAAAATCTATACTTAGATGTAGGATCAATGGTTTAGCAGAGGAGAGATGGGAAAGATTGGATAAGGTCAAATGAACATTGGATTTTCTAAATCAGGATCTAGTAGAGATGGCCGGGACTTGGGTGTCTTTCAGGGAAAGTTCATTTCTCCCTAAATTTTAAGTACATGATACTACATGAGAGAGGGATGTGTTGCAGTTACTCTAGTCTTAGAAAAGAAAGCAATGACAGAATTTCATGCAAAGAAATTTCCCAGATGATTTAATTGCCCAAATAGCTCCAAAAGCAGAATCTTCTGAGTTATCAAATTCTACCTTCACTGCTTTACTTTCTGGAGAGTGAATGTGGTAAAGAATAATTACTCTGGGCAAGCCCTTGAGCAAGATTGAGAGGAGTTGTCCTCAGCTCCTAAGAAAAACTCAAGCAATCCTCCATTTCAGAATTAAACAGTTCACTCTAATAGAAGGAAGCTAACATTTCCTTCATAATTGATAAGATCATAACATAATTAATAAAGTAACATTACCCTCATAATTAATAGAATGGTTCTTAAATTACTCATCAAAGACAGTATTGTACAAGTGAGCAGGTACAACTGTAGTATTATTATGCTACAGGAGAATAGTGAATGAATATTAACAAAAGATTATTAAATCAAAACCCTGTGACTGAGACAAATAGAAACTGAACTCCTCCAAAAACCTTACAGAAAATCCATCATGAAAAGGAGGGAGGGAGGTAGACAGGAAGAGAGAGAGAGAGAGAGAGAGAGAGAGAGAGAGAGAGAGAGAGAGAGAGAATAAGATAGCACAGTAGACTCTGAGACTATTACAAAGTCCATTATGAACTCAACTATAGATGAGCAGTTACTGGAGTTATAAAAGGACCCCAATGACTTTTATTTAAAAGTGTTATTAAAATCAGTCTGGCTTCATTGCCATTAACTCTGCTTTATAGTTCAATGGTACAATTCACAGAGTTATATTTTACTCAATGCCAAAGGTCTTTCAAGCTGGCCTTTCCTTTTAATTGTAATTGCAAACAGATATAAATGGATTCATAGAGTCATGCAGAACTCCTTGACTTCGGTTCTAATATACTCACACTGGGATACAGTTCAATGTCTCATTTTCCTAAAAGGTTACAACTCTTCTACATATGTATTCTCATGGGCCTGGACTAAAAAGTCAAGAATCTGCTGAACACAATGGAACCCAAAAGTTATGTATACATGCGGCATCAAAGCTCACTGAAACATTTTTAGTGTCACAAAGCAATTTGGAAAGAGAAAGGCTGACCTCAACAGTCCTGTGAGTGGCTTAATTGCCCAAATGTGTTTAATTTAGACAATGGTGAAGCTTTTTCTTATGGGAAAAATTACATACTTCTCCCAGGTTCAGTGTCAGAAAAGGTTGTATAAACAAAGTATGAAAATGATTTTATAAAGTCAAGAGCTCACATCAGTATTTTCATTCACAATAAAAACAGTGAATGTCTTCAAACTATGGTAGATAACCAGGCCCACTGTATCGCTTGTTTTGGTTTGATAATTGATACAAGTAATTCCCTGTAATAGACAAGCTAAATGACACATGAAAGATCCCCTCATTCAACAAGCAAATATAGATTGCTATTGCTGTGAAGAACATGACAATGACCAGATCCCAAATACACCTTGCCTACTACATAGGCTTAGTCCCCAATGTGTTACATTATATTTGCATTCACACTGAAATCAGACATAATTACAAAACTAAGCAATGATAAAAGATAAAGCAGTGTGGTTAGCCAGGGATTTTTTTTTATATAATATATGCACTAGGGTAGAACAGTGCTATCAGTAGACTTGTCTTCCTCTAAATTCACTCATCACTTGCACAGGATGGATTTTCTTCTTTGCAGAGCCTCGTCTGACAGCTGCGTATGTCTCTTCTGGCTTCTCTCTTTTAATCAAGGGTTTCTTTGCTGGAGCCTTCATCCTCCACATAACGACTGGGTGGCGTGGTCCAGCAGGACTCTGGATCCGGATGATCTTAGTGGAGGCTATGTAAGACATTTTCACTGTTTGCACTACTGCATTCATTAGATTTTTGGCTGCTTGGATCAGGGAGGTGACACTGTCCAACTGTGGGGAAGAAAAAAAGGAAGAAAGATGCAATTGGAAATGTAGAGATTTAAAGCTGTAGAGGCGTGAAAGAGACACTTAATCTTAAACTAGAAGTGAATGAGTTAATTTCTCCCTTTAAGGGAGAAATACATATAACCATCCACAACATTCATATGATTCTTTTGATAACTTATGTACTGTATAATGCAAAGTATAATAAAGTAATATGTAATAATATCTGTAATATCATCTACAACATTACTGGTAAAGTTTGGCAGCTATACATCTTTCTAATTACTGAAGCCAGAAATTTAAAGCTTGCATATGTGGCCACCATGTTAAATGTTTAGCAAGAAACTTAATTGTTCTTGATAAGATACCTGTTTATTTATCTTATCTCTATATCATCTACCCATCCATCCATTTTCCTTGTTTACAACGATGTCTTAAGGGATTAATTTCTTTCACTTGTTATGCAATAGGATCCATAGAAACTCTTCAATAACTCAAATTAACCTGACCAAAATACTATGTGGCCATTTAATTCTTTGTATATTTCTCTATTTTTAGGGAGTACTGTTGAATCCTTTCTGTAAGTCAAGACGTTCTTGATGTTATGTGTAAGTAATAACATGAGAACAAACTAAAGATCTTCCTCCTTTAGACAGTAAAGTTAAATACTACAGACATACAGGGATGGTCAAGCATATATTTTATTTTTTCATGAATATTTCTTAAATAATTTTAGGGTCCCATATGTATGCATGTACACACAAACACACACACACACACACACACACACACACACAACATTTATTTTAGCATGGAGTACATTAACATCGAATTTACCAAAATTTCATAGTCAAATGAAAATTCCAGATCTCCCACTTGGTAACTTAGGAAACTGATTTAACCTTCCTGATTCCAAATTCTTCAGTGATTAAATAGAAAAAATGTGTATAAAAGAAAAAGCATGACCTTTAAATAAACTAGCCCAGTGCCAGAGTCTCTTGTTAATAGATGTCATTTTCTTTGTTATCTATGAAGACTGACAACTCACTTAAGAATGAACAGCTTCATGACATCACTAGAAGAACATGCTTCCCTACCTGAAACTGTTTATTTTTCTAGGTTGTGCATAAAAACAATCTCAGGGAATGGTACTCCAAGCATCTGCCATTATACCTTGAGCCAAGCAAAGTTAGCTCATTTTTTTTTTCATGAAAATGGCCAGGCACCTTTATTACAATCACCGGAAGTCACATTTTAACAAGGTTGACTACCTGTGTACATGGTTATGGTAAGAAACCTTCATTGAAGTTGATGATACCAGTATTTTCCCAGGTAACAACAGACAATGACTAAGTATCTGGAAATTTTTCTAAAACTGGCATTATTTTAAACAAATTGCCTCTTCCCTTGTTTTAGTTTGGCAGATTGTCATCTTCAGCCTACTTGAACGGGGAGATGGGCCTCCACTGTCACCCTTCTCATGTGTGCTGTCAGGGCTGAGAGTCAGACACAGTTTCTGTAGTTACTGAAATCCATCTGCAGCTGCCTGGCCTGAGCATCTATACCTTTGCTGTTCCGGAAGTCTCATTTCACATACAGAATAAATGAGAGAAGCTGAGCAGTGAACTAGTGTGCCTGGGGCAGTGGTTGAGCAGCTTCCAGGGAAGCAGATTTAATTAGCTCCATTATGAACTAAGCCTGAAATCCTTGAGCAGGTAATAGCAAAAACAAAATAGCAAACAAATATTTTTTTTAAAAAAACTGTTATTTTAAAGGCAGTAATATTTGGCAACTACACATGTAAACATCTTTTCACTTATTGAAGCCAGAAATGTAAAACTTGTGTAATATGACAAGTAGGTCCAATGTTTCACACACATTAAATAGGATTTTATGAACAGCTCATGAAGGAAATGGAAGACACTTGGAGCTCCTTAAATCTCCACACAGCTTTTAAAAATATTAAGTGGCGAATAGGTTAGCATACCTAGTCACTAAATTACTGACCTGACAGTTCACAAGAAAAAAATGTCCCCTTCAATAATGAATAGGTTTTGTTAACAACTTCCTGGAGCCTGGAGCTTGTACTCAGAAGAGGTTTTCCAATTTCACCAAAAGAAAGAACAAGTTTTCCAAAGGGCAGAATAGTCTTTGAGGCTCTTTGGTGATGGCATCCATCATACACAAAAGTATTAGATTCTTCAAGCAGGCTCTGGATCCCTATAAAGCTTTTTACAATAACAGATCCTTGGGATAACCTGCCACTCAGAATTTCATTGATGGCTTTGGATTTCTGACCCTAAACTATATCTTCTCTTCCTTTTCTTTTCATACTGGAATCTTATCAGTGATACACTGTTTTGATTTCAACTCCTTTTGGTTTTTCCACACCAGTGCTATCTATACATCGACCAGGGAGTATATTCAAGTTCAATCTGGACCTTGCAAAAAGGAAATTGGCTTCTTTTCCTTCTGCAGTGTCTACCTGTGCTATTGTGATCTATGCTTCTGGCTTCTGACAAATCCTTTGATTGTAAAAATCCCAAATCACTATAGTCAAATCTTCTTCTCTGCGTGACTCAGGTGAAAAAAATGACAGGACAATTACCCCTCTTGGAGAGCATGAAGACTGGTTTCGCAAACAGATTAGGACAATTGCTCAAAGAACACAGCTATTTTATAAGGACAGCTGCAAAGACATGTTAAGAAGATCGCCGAGGTCTAAGAACTCTCTGTGCTAAGATGTATAGCTCTCTGCTATTAGTCAAATCACAAGCCACACAAGCAGTAGGCAAAGAAAGGGATTGATAATGATAGGAAATTTTGTTCAATGTCCAAGTAGTATCAATGGTTTAGACTTAGACTATGTGCAATTTAGTGTCTGCAAAGAATTTTATAAATGCTTTTATATAGTTCTACTTGAATAAAAAAAAACTTTTAAGGAAAGGATTTGTCAGACGTCTCAGTGGGAAGGTAAAGGAAATTGTGAATGAGAGGATGTACTACTTTGGGGCTGTATTACCCTAATGGAACCAAACTTTCTGAACTTCACAAATATTCCTGTGCAAGACAAGACAATCATTTTATTTCAAAAGCATGGAAAAGCAAACTGACTGAACAATAAAGCTCTGGTCCACAAAATCTCTACTACACATCACTTTCATTAATGGAAAATATTTCAGGCAAAAAAATTTAAACTCTTTCCCATATTGGAGGCTCTTTTCTCTAACATCTGGAAACAGTCTCCTATGATCTAGCCACTCAGGCATTTCTAATTGTGATAGCCATCGAAACAATGCCTTCTCCATCCCTCATATCTCACACACTCACATATGAAGGTTCACACTCACACCCTTAGCTAGCAGCTTCCTCCCATGTTTTCAGGAAGAAGGATGGGTTTTTTTTTTTATCTAATTCTCAAAGAAGATTAAGAGCTAAATTGAAGACTTCTTTCATGGATTAAATCAATGTCTAATCACACAGTTTAAAGGAAGAGACTCACCCTTTGAGTCTGGTGACTGGGGGCTTATTTTTATAACATTGATGTGGTTTCCAAATAGTTGAGCATGAGCTGCTCTCAGTGTTATTGGGAACTGTATAGAATTGTCTAGGTCCAAATATTAGTCGTCAAGTTCTTTTTCTGTTGACTTTCATTTCCAAGTGAATAGTAAATAATTATGTTTTATTAATTACTATTCTAATTGTCAGTCTATGAAATTTTTGTGAACTCCTATGTTTATCTGGATTCACGAAATCCTTCATTAGTAGGTGTTGTCCCTATACAAACACAATATTTAAAAGGAAGATGTATGGATTTATTGTTCTAAGAATAAAAGCAGTTTATAGTAATTGTGAATATTTATTGCATACTGTTGAAAACTGTAACACTGCTATGATGGAACCACTATTACTATCTTCTTTTTTTATAGATGAGAAACAAAGAAATGGAAGGCTTAGTAAACTGTTAAGGTACACAGCTAGTCAATGTTAAGTTCTGGGATTTGGATCAAAGCAATCTAGTTACATTTAATGGTTTGCTTAGTATACAGCCTTGCCTTCACAATGTTCCAGTCCCAGTATTTAATAATACTTGGATATTTAAAAGCTAGAGAAACTGCACCAATATTAATGCAAAGTCTAATATTTTAAAGTTGTCTATCTGCTTCTAAGAAAGTTGATCTTAATTTTGTAGTACACACTGGTACCAGGAATGAAAAGGATATTTCCTATTTCACTGGCCAAGGTATTTATTTATTAAGATAGTGGTTTGAACCAGCACTGGTGTTTCACACCTGGTATTCTAGCTACTCAGGAGCCCCACTTTTCAGGATTGTTGTTCAAAGCCAGGCAAGGTAGGAAAGTCGATGAGCCTCTTATTTCTAATTAACCAGTAAAAAGCCAGAAGTGGAAATTTGGCTAAAGTAGTAGAGTGCCAGCTTTGAGCAAGGAAACAAGGTTCTGAGTTCAAGCCTCAGTATCTGTACAAAACAAACAAAAACCAAGAAGGAAGGAAGGATTAAAATGTTTATTTTGTATGAATTTCTAAGAACTTTTGTAGCAATTAGAAACAGTTATGCTTAGAGGCACCAAAACACTTAAAAAAAACCTACATTAATGCTTTTCAGATTTAACATTTGAAAATATGGATCTCAATGAAAAACAGATAAAAAAGCAAAACAATGAGAAAAATAAACTCTAGCCTCCAGGACAAGACATTTGCTCAATCTTTATGATGTACCAGTTGAAAATACAATACTGACTAACCAAATACTTTCCTGATGCTCAAATGAAATAATACCAATTTTTTTGCCTTAGTTTTGCAACAGAAATCAGCATTTTGTTCTCTGAGTATCTTTCTTTAAACTCTTACAGTTTTAAAGTCCCCTACTAAATCATTTGGAAATGAGATTAGCATAGATTACACAAAAGGGCATGAGCACAAATGTATGTGTGGTCAGTTAATAGCACAAAGTAGCAATTTCTACAGAGAATTAATGATCTTTGTAGTGTTCCCAACTAATAGGAGTCTGTCTGCAATATATTTACTTATATTTCTAGACCCATCTAACTATTGCACTGGTATACTACAAAAATGTTTAAATAACTTTTTCTTTTAGAAAAAATACATCAACAAATGCAATGTTTGTGTGATCCACCCTGTGCCTTTCTGGAAGAGCTTATTTTATGCCAATACTTGCTTAACACGTTCTTTTGTTTCGGAGTTGATTTTTTTTTTTTTTAAGGATGGCCTCTTCAAACATTCTCCCTTTTCAGATTTATTCAAAAACGCTAAAGCGACTGGCTGGTTTAATAAGCAAATCCAATAAAAGGCTTCCTTAAAGTTAGTCACATGGAGTTATATCACCAAATTGGAGTTGTCAAGCTTATAATTAAATGGGGGAAAAGATAGCTCTTCCTTTCGCTGTAAAGAGTTTTTTCAGTGAACCCACAATATGTTTCACACAGTATATTATTCTTTTCTAGTTTCCAGGAGAACATGACAATAGAAAAGGACAACTTTAGTTGAAAGGAGGAAAATCAATGTGTGGATTAACTAAAATCTGAACGCTCTTCCAAGGACCAGATGTGAAATGGAATTTGACATTTATTCAGTTTTAATCTTCTCCTGTCAAAACAAAAACATTTTTTCTAAGTGAATTTCACCCCCTAATGTGGATATCGTATGCCAAAAATATTTTTATGTTGCTTTAAAAGAAAATATTTATAAACATAATGCCTGTTCTACTCAGAACGCCCATAGCTACCCAGAATGCATTTTGATTTGATTAGAAAGAACCATTTATAAAAATATATAGATTGGTAATATTTAGTTACCCTCAACTATAATAAACCATAAATACAAATGGTAAGCTGAGTAACTAATTTTCTGTAATGATTCTGTCCTTAGATACCCACTTTGAGGCATTAGTATATTCTCTCCCATGTCCAGCTTTAAAGAAGTGGGCTGGGTTTCAAATAGTTCTCCCAGCATCAGTGTTTGAAACTTTATTGTTGCTTCTCTCAGGCATCAGTCAGGACCCCACAGTCTTCCCCCAGCATAAATTGATGTTCAGTGTGGCATTTTAGCCAGGCTGCAAAATCCATGGACTAATAGAGGGAAAAATTACGGACTAAGAGTGGTCCTCTTCTGTGATCCTCTCCTGATCTATCATGATCAAGTTATTTAAAAAGAAAAGACTTGGTCAGTACATATTTTCATGTAATATTCTATATAGCATAGATATGTTGTATACATGCAAAATATATACCAAATATATTGGTTTAATTGTTACATTTATAATTCTGGTTTCCTGCAAATTATATTTACAAGATCAATTTTAATTTCTATTCTTATACACTATATTACATAAAATAGTATATTCTTCTGATGAACTCATAGAGGGGTTTCAGTTTATTTCTATTTGAAAGACAATTTGTGACTATTATGGCATGTTGCTTTCAGTTGACTAAACCTATGATATGAGTTACGAGAATACAATCTTTAGTTCTTTATCAAATACTTCTGATCAAAACGGCTCCATTGTCCCAGGTACTCCTGTAAGTTTATACTTCTACCAACAATACATGAGTGTTTCAGTTGATAAATTTCATCTACATATTTGTGTTTCTTTTTCAAGGAAGCAATTTTGGACTGTGTATATATAATCATATATTTAGGTTTTGACTATCATTTTAGTGATTACTAATGAAGCAAAATCTATTCTTTTTGTTTATTGACCCCCAAAGGCCTCTACCATTTCTACCACATGTTAGTCCTTTCCATACAAGTTTGTTCTACAGGTTGCCTTTCCCACTAACTTTCAAGACTGGCTTTGAACCTTGACCCACCTGTCTGCCTCCTGAGTAGCTGGAATTATAGGCATGAACTGCCATATTCAGTCCTCATAATATTTTAATGAGGTAACCTGTTAAATATTTGGACCCAGTTGTAGACTGCATTTGGGTTTTTTTTTCCATCTGTAATGCACTTTGTCTATTCTGTAGACACATCTTACATAAGATATATAAATTTTAAGTCTTTTCTTCTAATTAAAATTCTATTTTTCTTAACTTAGTATTTCAAAAGTATGTTTTAATATATTGAGTCTAAATTATAATTATTCTTATTTTATAGGTAATAATTCTTTGGTTTTACCAAAATACTTCCCTATAACAAGGGAGGTAAAGTTATATTTTATGGTTTTTTTTATATTTTTAGATATTTGAAGTTTTAGATTTATTTTTAAAGTTATGTTTAACTTTGTGTTGACTTTTTCTTATTGAGTGATCTAGATTGTGTTTTCTATCATAGATATCCAATTGTTCAAGCAGCATTTGGTGAAAATGTTTTCTTTCTTTTCAAATTACCTTGGGATTGCTGTCAAAGTTAAATTGACCAAAAGCATTTAGCCTATTTTTTGATTTCTGGGGTTTCTTATGTGTATCTGTCTTGATTTATATACCATAGCATCACATTAATACCATTTTCTCTCAGAAGATTTCCATGCTACATGGTCTAGGATGGATTCTACATTTTTATATCCCACTGACAACTAATATGCTATCTAAAAATAAGATCCATGTAGACAAAGATTGTTTATTATTTACTTGTCTTTTTATTATTTTGTGGGGAACGCTCCAGAGGAGAGCGGCTAGCGCCGTGGAGCCAAGTATGCCCGGAACCCTGCTGCAAACAGCAGAGTCACTACATGCTCTTGGGCAAACCCAATGGGCATTAGGCATAAGTTACCTCCGCCCCAAGCCTGCACCTTCTGGAAAGTCCCTTCTCAAAAGAGTCCCTAAGCACAGGTGTCTATTATCCATTGGCTGCTGATTACATCATATACTTGGTGATTTGCCTGTATAGGCTTTGAAACTGCGCAATAAACCAGATCTGGACCTTGAGTCTTATCTCCAGAGTCTGTATCTCCCGGGTCCCCTTGTTTCATGACTCTGTCACCACTTGCCCCCCAAGACACTGGCCAGCAGAGACTGCAGCAACTGCAGCATTATTTAATCTGGCCCAAGGAGATAGTTGATGCAAATAAATGTCATGAAATTTTGTGTATATTGATTACAGTGTATTGTGTATATTGTTTACAGAAAAGAGCAGAAAAATATGCAAAACTATTTTCAAAGATAGACACGACTTCAATTAACCTCTTGTTTTCTACCACAAAATAGTGATTTTTAGATACTATATACCCCAAGTTTGTCTACTAGGAACTGGTCTCTTAAAAACAAATCTTAGTCAAATTCTATTCATGTTATTTATATAGTGAATTTGCTAATAATATGATGCCAAATCACTGATTTTGGTAGAACCAAAGTTAAGAAAATGTCTATGGCAATGTTTGTCTATGACAAAGTTAAGAAAATGTCTTCAACAGTAGAGGTGATATGGCAAGCAAGCCCTGATTCTTTCTTAACATCTGCCAAGGCCCATGGGCACAGCCCAGGTACACATGTGCACACACTCACGCACTGCACATCTCTCAAAATAATATATAACACCACCTCTGCTCAGCACAGACTTTATTCAGAGTCCATCCATGAAAAAGGACACTACTACAAATGATTCAACCCTAAATTTAAGATAGGGAATTGATTTCCATGCACTGTGCAATTATGAAGCAAAATTGGCAATGATGAATAGCCCTCACTTCACCATCCATCCAGCTGAACAGCCTCAGCTCCTAGTGCTGGAAGAGATGGAAAAGATGAAGGTACAAGAGAATGGATATTAAAACATGGGAGACTAGTGATAATCTGTCAATCATTTCCTGTTGGGGAGCCCTTGTTGAAAGTCAGTGCACAAAATTCTTGAGTAGGAAAATGTTTTGAGAGTAAAGGTAACCATAACTGCAAAACAGAACTTTTGCCTGAGCAATGAGATATTTTTGTGTTTTTGTATGCTGTATCCAGTTCTGCCAAGTCCTAGAGTATATACTCTTGTATTTCGCTGATTACAACAGCGTTTTTTAAAAAATAAAGTCTGTGTTCTCACTCAGTCAAAGAAGTGTGTAGAGCTGGGCATGGCTGACTCACACCTGTCATCTGCAAATTGCACAGTATTTATAAAGTAAGAGCTATATTCAAATGACAATTTCATTTTATGTATTTTTGGCCACAAAAATCTATGCTAAAAAGGCCAGTTTTCTGAGTCTTAACCTGCATTTGGGATGTATCCTGTTTCCCATCATCTGATTTAGCTGATAAATGTGTTCATGATCTGGTTACCAGGGTGCTACAGCCTACCTACAAGGATTACTAATATGTATTCTGTCAGTTGTTCAAATCTAGAAAAAGAAACAACAGTACTAGCTCCTACTATTATTATTGCTCCTTCCTAAAGGCTGGAAGAAAAGGGCAGCAGGTAACAAGACAAAACAGTACTTTGAAAATTTTCCAACATAAGCCTGGAGCAAGAGGGTCATTATCTCAAATATGAAGTCTGGAATTTCCCAGGTATAAAGAAATGCACCTTAAGGAAGACAGTTCAAGTGTCTTTAAGATGCCTGTCTTCTATTTCTTTCAGGCATTTTTTTAAATAAAAGCTTTGTATTTAAGACAATATCAAGGATGAGAGAATTATCCGCAATGGGGAAATAATAAAAAGTAGTTCTGTTCCAGAATTTTGTCTCTTTTCAAATCCGAAGTCTCTTTCAGCTTGCCTAGAGTACCTTATAAAACACAAAACAACTTTCCAGAGTCTTTCTGTAGATAAGCACAGCTGTCTCCTAGTCGAGGGGATGAGGTTCAAACACATTTCAGAGCAGCTGGTAGTCGCCCTTCCAGCTGCTTGGAAAATGAGAAACTTTTTTGGCTCCATGCCTCAACCCCAGAGCAGTAGGCATCCGTGCAAATCCCCAGACACCGGTGTTGAGCAGGCAGTAGAAGCATGAAGCCATATGTGTTTTAATCACTGTGATCTTTGTCTTTGTGTAAATTCAAAAACTAAAGCCCATAATGTTAGGTGAGTGGCTGTGGAAGGGAGAAGGGAGGGAGGAAGTGGAGCTGCCTGGTTAAGAATTTGAGTTCTGGAGACAAGACAGCCTAAATCAAAATTCTTTCTCTGAGCATTGGTTTCATTCTCTGTAAAATGAAAACAACAACCACCACCCTATAAAATGGCCACGAGGAGGGAATTCAATAATTCAGAGTAAGAATATACACTGGTTAAAAATGCCATCTGCATGACAAGCACTGTCAAAAGGTGAGAAAACAACACACCTGCAATCACAGGTATTGGGAGACTATGATGAGATGAAATGGTATCATTCCTATTTTTTAATGTGTCAAGGCATGAAAATATTATCTATAAATATAATAATGTCCTGTGAGGTAGACATTGCTTTTTTCATCTACTAGGTAAAATATCTAAGAACTAGGACTCAAGCACCCAATGACTAGGCCAGGATAACCCAGAAGACAGTAAAGGAAAATTGCTCAGAGGACTAGAGATGTGGCTCATGAGGTAGAGGATTTCCCTAAAGCAAGTACAAAGGCCTGGAGTTCAAACCTTTGTCCCAATAGGAAAATAGAAATAAACTTGAGATTAAACTCAAATCTGTGCAATTCTATAGCCCTGTTCTTTCTGCCACTCTTCTGCCACTTTTTCAATAAAAGGAAAGTTGAGAATTTGGTTATTTTTTTTCAAATTTTTATTATCAAACTGATGTACAGAGAGGTTACAGTTTCATACGTTAGGCATTGGATACATTTCTTGTACTGTTTGTTACCTTGTCCCTCATTTGGTTATAAAAAAAAAGTAGTTCCAATTTTAATTATTTAACTTCGGCTGAGATCTTTCCAACTAACTCTTTTTATTCTACCTCAGAATATTTTATACTGATTTGCTTTCTCTTTTTGGTTTAGGATGATATTCCTCCCCCTAAAAAAATAAAGAAAAAGAAAAAACTTGAAAATCGAATTCCGCTGATTCTCTCTACTGAGTTACTCTTAATAGCACATCACAGAATCATGTGTCAGATATGAACACACATGAGTTCCCCCAGCTTAACTTTGCAAGAGCAAGAGAGATGTTTTTGATTAAAAACTACCTGACAAACCATTATATCTCCAAAACCCAGTTTTGGGGGAAATATGCTTAACAGTGGTCTGGGAACTGTGAAGTGTGTGTGTGTGTGTGTGTGTGTGTGTGTGTGTGTGTGTGTGTGTGTGACAGAGAGAGAGAGAGAGACAGAGACAGAGAGAGACAGAGAGAGACAGCGAAGAGAGAATTTCTCAATTCAAATGTGTGGGATTTTATATTCTGTTTTCAATCTCACCTTTGAACCTGAACACCCATAGGTCCTACAAATACAACAATCTAATAATAGCACAGGATCACCATGAAGGCAGAGTGAGGTTGTCTGGTTGGTAGCTTTGAATGTAGGGGTCCAAACAATTGGCACATTTTAATTATTTATGTGTCACAGGAGCCATCATTTGACAGCAATCATAAGTATTCAAATACTGAAATTGGAAAATAATTTACTGTTTTTTTTTCATAAATTAGAATGCCTTGGAGGTTATTCCTCTAATTACATCTTTTCACTCACTTGTACTCTCTGGAGTGAAAAGAAAAGGGATAGAGTTTAAACCTAGTGATCAATTTAGAGGCCAAACTTATTAATATAGCTTTCAGTGAAATGTGCCTGTTCATGAGAAATGTGTTCTGAGACTGACTGTATCATAGAAAAATAAAAAAGCAAAGTTTTTGAGATATTATCCTCTAAGCTACAGAGACAGAGATTAATTATTAAATCAGCAGATTACTTGAGAGGCAAATGGCCCAAGTTTACAACTTCTCTGTGCCATCTGTTCATTGAGTGACTATGGGTGATGAATTTCTTAGTTCCTCAGTGTCTTTATCTGAAATGCAAGTATAACTGTGTCTTCTTAATATAGTTGGTATCACACACAGGCACACACACATAAATTTGTGTATGTATAAATGTGTGTACTAAACACTTGGATTAGTGTTTGACACTTTGTAGGCCCTAGGAATTCATTATAAGCACCACCAATATGCCTGCACTCTAGTCAAATTCACCAAGATGTCTATCCTCTATATTCTATTCAAAACTCTGAAATGTAAACCAGCTTCTACAGCTTTGTGACCACTTTGTTAACACAAAACAACAATTCTACATGAACCACTGGAATAAACTCCCATTTATTTCCTAGTTTTGCTCCTTCGAAAAATTACTCCAAATTATCTTCATGTAATTTTGATAACTGTTTTTGTTGATAGAAATTATTTTATTAATATATATTAATTGGATAAAAGGTTTTCATTGTGATATTTGCATACATTCATACAATGAATGTTGTCTATTAAATTTATCTTCCTTATTGCTTTTTATTTCCCTTCTTTATTAAGTATTTGAATAAAGCTAATGATTCTGTTTTCATGTATACAGATAAGTACTTCACTTATATATTCATCCTATATATAAAAGGACATTGGTTACCCCCACTGCTTCACCACCATCCATTCCCCCCCACCCCACTTTTTTTTGTGGCCATTCCAGGGACTTGAAAAGGACAGAGTGCTGTCCCTAAGCTGCTTTTCCTTTTTTTCTTTAATTTAATTTTATTTTGTTGTAAGAGTGATATTCAGAAGGGTTACAGTTACATAAGTAAGTAATGAGTACATTTTTTTTAACATTGTTACATAGTTCCTCATTTTCACCCACTTTCCCTGAGCTTCTTAATCCTCAAGGCCTAGCACTCTATCATTTGAGCCATAGCAGCACTTCTGCCTTTTTCTGAGTAGTTTTTTGGGAATAAGAGTCTCATGGTCTTTCCTGCCTACACTGGCTTTGAACTGTGCTCCTCAGATCTCAGCTTCATAAGTAGCTATGTTTACAAGTGTGAGACCCTCTCCTCCAGCCAGTTTTACACTTTTATCAGTCATTTGCTGGAGAGGGCATCTAGATTCCACATATGAGTGAAAAAATATTATTCATTAAACTGATAATATATTTTGTAAACTTTTTGAGTGTGGTTTTTCTATTTGGTGACAAAAATCAGTAAAGCAAATTATATAGATATATAATATATGGTAATTCATATATAAATTATAAATTACATTAATGTAAAATATTCAAAATATTAAATATTCCTCTTAGAAAGATAAGGAAATTTTCCTTTTTGTTAAATAATTCTGTAGAGAAAAATGTATTTTCCTGGCTAGGGCCAAGAAATTAGCTTTGCACTCATTTTGAAGTAACTCTCAAGAAATTCACTCTGTTCACACATCTCCTTTCTTGTTTTAGTTTCCTTCAAAGATCAACAATGGGCTCATAAACAGAACTCATTATTATTAGCTTTTCAGTTATATGCAAGACACAACTGTTTCTTTACATAGGATATAGGATAAACAGAATTATGCTAAATAAGCTACATAAAGAATGTGGCACATGGTATAATCCTTCAAGTATAATTTTCTACTAAAAACAATAAAACACTGACACTGACTTGGAAAAGGAACCAGCCTTATTAAAAATCATCCAATTCTCTGGCTTTTCTTGGACAAAGGAGACATACAAAGAGAAATTACTAAATAATGTTATGTTTATGAAGGAAAATATATTAGCTCAAAGTATCAGGATGGCGTTACCCAAGAATTAAGGGATACTCAAATACAAGGGGGGGGGGACACACAGCTATATTTCATAGAATTAGAAGAAAAGATGAGTTAAGAGAAATGAGGAAACAGATTATAGGAAGAAAAAAAAGACAAAGAATATAAAAGGAGAAGGTGACAAGGAAGATAAAAAAATAAAAGGTCACAACAAAGCACACAGGGACAAAGGCAGCTTTACCAGATCCCTCAACTTGAGATTCTCTTCAGAGCAAGTTTGACATCCTTGTTCCTGAGGTTATAAATGAGGGAGTTCAATGTGAGTACCACCAGAGTATTGACCAGGGAGAAAAATCTTCTCCTTGGCTTCACCTCCAGCAGAGGATGTTTTGATATGTGTGAGTAGCCCAGACCCCTAATTGTTTTTGTTTTCATTTTCTGTTTTGCAAACTTTCAGTGCAGCATGAATGATCACAATCTACCATATTCAACAAGAGATATTTCCAAAGGACAGAGGCCAATCTTATTTTGTTGTTTGGTTCTTTCTTTGTGGCATAAAAAGATAATTATGTCACCATGACTTTGTGTAGGGTGTTTCCTGCTCAGTCATCTCAGTAGTTCTTCAGTGACAAGAGTGATGATATTCTTAGCACCATTTTCCCATGCAGGAAGAGAGCTTCAGGGACTTCTCTGCTTCTCCTGTAGTACAGGGCACTTGTACACTTCAATTAGAGGGTTAACCATGGGGACTTGCTGTGTCCTGGTCGTGTCCTTTGCTCCAGAAACAGGTGTAACACTACAGTGCCAAGATAAAGCCAACTCTAATTTTATTTGGTTGTTGGTTTCCATTTACATGGTAAGCACACATTTTAGAAGACTGGAAAAATGACTATCTTTTGTTCTTTGATTCTTCAGATCAGGTAAGTCGTGAAATTTTAAAAGCAAGTTTACCAGAAGAGAATAGCCAAAATAAGAAAGAGAAGATAAATACCAAGGGAATCAAATTAGATAGAGATTTACTGCCTAATATTAAAAGAGAAAGAAAGAAAAGACAAGAAAAAAAAAAAGGCCTGCACAGGTGGCTCATGCCTTTAATGCAAGCTACTCAGAAGGATGGGATCTGGGGATGGCAGTTTAAATCCAGCTCAGGCAGAAAAACCCATTAGCTTCTTGTTGGAGAACTAATTAGACTCTTAACTGGAGAATTAACCACCAAAAAGCCAGAAGTGGAATTGTGGCTTACATCGTACAGTACAGCACTACCCTTAAGCAACATAGCTCAGGGACAGTGCCTAGTACTTGAGTTAAAGCCCCAGAACCAGCACAAAACAAAAAAGAATTAATGACCTTCTTGATTTTCACTTTGTTTGAAGTCAAAAGCATTTACAAAGGGAGAATGATTCAATTATTCAAATGCTACACGAAAGTATTTTAAATAATGTTAAGGAAAATACTGGCTAATAAATGTTGGAGTGGAGATAAACGGTTATTCCTGGGGGAATTTTGAAAAATGAATAATCTGCTGAATGAAATAAATGCCATATCCTAAAGCATTTGATTGCATTAAAACTGGATCCTGGAGGCTTTATTTATTTCCTGATTTTGATACTTAAGGCTTCATAACTCATCTGAAAGGAAGTCACAGAATTGTTAACCTACTAGCATCAAGATGAGCATATGTAATTACTTCACTCTCCTTAATAGGGCCAAGATTCTTACCCCTATGTTAGGGATATGATGCAAAACACAGCCATGTTAAGAATCAACACGTCCCATCTCTAACCTTGACCCTGCCAACTGGAGTGAAAGATTATTTGAGGTTGAAAAGGATTGGTTAGAGGGTTGACAGAGGGAGTCTGATTTATAATCTTTATCTTCTATGAACTTTTCCAAAGACTTGCCACTAATGTTCTCTCTGGATCACATCCCCACATTTATTTAACCTTTGTGGCTGAGCCAATTTACCCACACCTTTTATTCTCCCACACCTTATTGTCTGAAATCAGTTTGAGCTAGACATATGGCCTTATAAGGCCTCGTGCTCAGGGAGCTACCTGATTTACTACTGTGTTCCCCTTCCTTTCATATGTGTACTGCGCTGGCCTCTTAGGCCCCTCCTGGTTAGGCCTAATATATAATCTGTAACTAGAAACCAGTGCAGCACAGTAGGAAGAGATCCTCACCTATGAGGTGAAGAGGTTCAATGTTCAGTGCTCACATTGGACACTGAAGACCCCCCTCCTCAAGTTACATACAGCCACTGAGTTTGAAATGTCCTGTTTGCAGTAGACAGGTTGGACAAAATTATGGATGAGATCCCATCCACTTCTACAATGCTAAGGGACTTAATTACAGTAGACCATTCGTATCTATGCTCCCAAGGAGAGCACTGTTGAGAAAACTCAATGGATGCACAAGATGTACTAGTTCTGTACACAAATATGGACTCAAATTTAGTGATACCATATATATAGTAGGTCTAAACATTCAAAACCTCATACCTCAAAGGGCAGGCTACATTATTGTTACAAATACATGGTGTGATGATTACATAACTGAATGCAAAAAGATATTTTTTTAATATCTCTGAGTTTATGGTTCCAAAGAGATTGACAATAGGTAACAAAAACTGAATGCTCTGAAATTTGATACACTACTGCAGGTGTTTGATCAACTTTTCCTAATGTCACTCAACTTCTTTAAAGCTATGCCACTTTAAAATAAGGCTAAACATTTCATTGTATCATTTAAAAAGAGCAGATTAACTTCTGATAACCTATCACTTAGGCACCATTTTTCCTTTAAAGAGGCACAGTTTTTCATGTAATTATGGGCAACAGAAAAGCAGATCACATAATAATTTAAACCTGACAATAGCTCATATGAAAACTTCTTCGCAGCATATTATCATACAACACATTTCATCTTTTGTTCAGTTTTGTTTCTCTAAGGTTTGAGTTCAGGGCCTCCTGCATGTGAGAATGTTACTGTACTACTTGAGTAAACCACAAGCTGTATTTTGCCAGCTGCTCGTCATATAGGGTCTTATGAACGTCTCTGCCTAGATTGACCCCAAGCCATGGCCCCATTTGCTCTTAGATTCCAGAGTAGCTGAGATCACAAGCATCAGCCTCTGGTGCTGGGCGCAAGGATTACTCACACACACACACACACTATACAAATATACAAATATATTAAATTATAAATTATATTATAGCAAGTAAATTATATCATATTTATATAGTATGCTATATTATTTATTAATGTATAGTTATATATTATATTAATATATTTATATATAAAATTATATAACAATCATTTGATATAATTAATAGTTCATAAATGTATAGTTATACTGTAATATAATTTATAATAATTTATATACATACATTTTGTGTTATGCATATATGTACAATATGGATATATGTATATATGTAATTCTTTTTTATTTTTTGACTACACTTGGTTAAAGCTATGCATGATAAGCCTTCCTATGAAGGGGATTTACTGTACTTTTTCTCTGAGTTTTCTGACAGAACTTTTAAAATTACAACAAATTTTATCAGTAGCTAGAAGCTACTGACTCCTTGAATCCTCATGTTGGATTCCTTAAAATATGCAAATCTAACATGTGCTGCAAGTTCTTTTGATTTAATAGAGATCTTGAGGAATAATTCATACTAATATCTCTGACAGTCCCTACAAATTAACTGGGCCCTAACCTTGTATAATTCTGAGAGTCGGTCTTGTCCTCTAAGGCTGCCTTCCCTGGGGTAAGCTTTCTAAACTCTCAATAAACAAGTAAAACATCACATAGACATATTTGCCTTAAGCTCTCAAACTACTGTTATTATAAATTTTATTATATAAATAAGCAAGGATTCACTGAAATGCGATTATTTGAAGAACAAATTTTACTTTTCCCTAAGAACATTATTTGAAACAAACTACACTGTGGTGGTATTTTGGTTAAAAGTAACATGAATACAACATGTTTAAGTTTGACTTGGTATGCTTGCTTGGCCAGATGCTCTACCACTCTCATGCCTCTAAGCCTGATATTTTTTCTGGAAATTCTGGAGGTGGAATCTAGATGACTATTTTCCCCAAGCTGCTTTGGGACCATGGTCCTCCAGATCTGTGGCTCCTCAATAGTTAGAGTATTATAATTGCCAGCCACCAGCAGCCAGCTGAAATTATATAATATTCACTGAAAAATAATTCAACAGCAATTGGACAAAAAATCCTCTTGTTAAAATCAATCAATATATCTGAACACCTACTAACTGAATAAAATCTCAAATAAAACAAATTACATTTTTTTCAGTTTCATATTACTCAAATATTTACCTCTCATAGAAAGTATACTAAGTGCATCTATAAATCCTTACAAGTGAAGAACCCTAAAATAGCAGTGTTTAAAATTTCAGATGACAGTAACCCCTCAGTACATCATCTATAAAATTAAATTTTTAAAAAAAGGTGTGATATCACTATAAAAAATTTCAGATGGAGTGCTCCATACTCTCTATGCTCAATGTCACTATACCATAAAATCCTAAAAGTAATACTCAAAATTATTCAATAATAAGTGGAAATTTAGAAGCTAATTACTAAAACAGATGATTACATCTGACAGTACGTATTCTCCAATTAATCAGCATCATAAGCAATAAAGAAGCAATTTCAGTTCTTGCCCACAACTTACTAGAAAACATAGAAAGCAAAGAAAGTATATCACTTCATTACATGTTTTATGAACAAAGGCCAATATTATCTATGATGTTATTATAGATTTTCCTTATATTTCACCTGACAAAAATAAACAAGCTTTTGAAGAAGTGGAAGAATAGTACATCATTTGTTCAGAAAAATGTGTATGTGTGTTTTACTTGGAGAGTGTGTAGACCTATTTGAGCTCTTTACAAAAGCATGAAAAATTTTGATGCACAGAAATCTACCACCATGGTGGCACAAAATCTTATGAAAAAAATCTGACATTTCCAGATTCCCAATCAAAATTTGGTACTATCACCAATCCATAAATTGGTTTGTAAAACTTGCAGTTGTAAGGGAAAGAGGGGGAGGGAGTGGGGTATGAGGAACAAGGTAACAAACAGTACAAGAAATGTATCCAATGCCTAATGTATGAAACTGTAACCTCTCTGTACATCAGTTTGATAATAAAAATTTTGAATAAAAATAAATAAATAAATAAATTCAAAAAAAATTAAATAAAAATAAAACAAAAAAAAACTTGCAGTTGTACACACACACACACACACAGAGTGTTCTTTCTTAGCATACTCAATTAACTTTACACATTTACTTCATGCCATATATAAAATATTTAAGCCATTGTGATCAGGAACGCCATAATAATCATTATATTTTTATGTTTACCATCTCAAAAATATTACATTCTTAATACATTTAATTATGCCAACAAACCAAACAAATCTTATGGGTATGTATAATTAAAGTCCCTACTTATAGGGAAATGGAGGTTAATGAATTTTTTCCAAGATCACAAATCTAATTAAACCTCAGAGAGAATATTTACACAGTAAAAACATAAGCAGTGCTTATTACTTACTGCATATCACTCAAGAGTTTTACTTACTATTTATATCATTTAACTACCATATATATAAACTGCTGATGTCATTGACAGCCCTATTTAACAGATGAAGCACAAGGATATTGGGTTGTACAACGTATAAAGAAGAGCAGAATTTATATTCATGAATGCTGGACCCACAGTCCATGTGCCAATGTGGCTTTTACAGTTCAAGTAAGGCAAACTCATCCCCACTTTACCTAAGACAAACTTAGATCTATCTCTCTCTCTTTCACCTTTGTCTGTCTGTCTGTCTGTCTCTGTCTCTGTGTCTCTGTCTCTGTCTCTGTCTCTCTCTCTCTGTCTCTCTCTCTCTCTCCATCATAATCTTCATAACAACATACATTCTGATATTTCCCATGGCAGGATGCTTAGAACATTGAAGCCAAGAGACTATTCCTTTCCTGTTAGCCAAGCAATGGAAATTGAATTTGCTATTAAAATGCCAAAGAACCCATCTGGATTATGGGTTTGTGTGGAGCAGATAGCCACACATCATGCAGACTTAGACTCTAGATTCAGCTCTAGGTTCACAATGTTATTCATGTTACCTGTTAATTAAATCACTGGTCCCCCTTCATTCTATATTTTACTAACTTTATTAAGTTGACTGTAGTCTTTCCTTTCCCAGATATGATTGTGATTGGTATTAAAAAAGACATTAGCACATATTAATTTGATTTTGTAAGCTAAATAAGTTATGTGTAAGCCAGTAAGTAAATTGGTTAGGAGTGAAAGCTTTGGAATCAGAAGAGTAATATTTAAAACTTGGCTCAATTAGGTACTAATTATGTAACTTCAGGGACCAATTAATTTTTGTCACATGCTCTAACTTGCAAAATTGTGGAAATAATAACAGAGATTTCATAATGTTGTTTAAAATTTGATTACAATAATGCATGTCGAGAACTTAAAGCATTCTCTGGTATATATCAAATAACACTTATTTGATCATTAATGCTAATAGTTGTCGTATTATACATTGTGATGCAGATCCTTAGGTGATATTGTCACACAGAGGATAGATAAAACTGTACATATGTCATAATGATAGAATTCCTAATGAAAAACAATACTATTTCTGAGATGATATAAGACAGAAAAAAATTCCCAGTGATCTTTCCTTGTTTGCACCTAACAAGGTGAGTAGTGGTGAGGTGGACAAAGCTCACCCTTCCATCTGGACTCTCATATTCCCGAGCTCACAGATCCAAAGACAATACAGCAGTCCTCGAAGGTGTAACCCTGATGGACAGGTCCTTGCATTGTGGTTTCATCCCTTTGCACATCAGGAGCTTATTTACAAAGCACACGATGAACTTTGATTTAAAAAAATAACAGAATTAGTCCCCAGGTTTTAGGTTAAAATGGGCATGTGAGCATGGATAATTATTAAACTTTCAGGAGATACAGCCATCATTTTTAAAATGTAGTTAAACACAGCCAGACTCTTGGAAGACAATAGCTAAAAAAAGATGTATATAAGATATAATACATGTGTACATTTTGGTTTAAAGGTTAGTTGTACTTTTATTATATGTTATCTGTAAGTTTGTGCACACATGTATGGGTGTACATGCATATACACATACATATATACTTACATTTATCTCTCCTAAATTCTCTTGTATAAATGAGCAGGCAACCTTTTAATCATTCAAATCACATTGCCTGACAGAGATCGCAAAGCATTATGGCTATTGCACTGACACCTCCAAAGAAAAACAATCTGGTCTTTCTCTGGAGTTCCATTTGTCACCTTCACCTTTCCATGCCACACACTTAATGTCATTAAGCAAAATGGTGTCATCTGTGGCATTCACCTGGCATGGAGAGTGCTCCCAGATGCAGAAGCAGATGCATAATGGGCTATTTCTAAATGCTCCATTCTAAAACCCAGCTCCACAGACAAACATTAGCAAAAGGGTGCCAAGCTTTCTTCTCCTTTGGTTCCAGTGTAAGTTAGCATCCAGGAGAAGGAATGGCTGTGTCCACTGTGGAGAGCACAACCAAAGGGAATGTCCAAGTGGGGTGTAGGGCAGCCTCCCCTGGACATTATAAAGGGAGAGAATGCAAACCAAGGCATTCTACTCCTATGTCCATGCATATTAAGCCATGTAGTAAAGCATGGAGTGCTTGTCCCAGGGATATAGAGAAGAAACTGAATATGGACTCAACCTTGCTCAAATAAGAGATCGAATTAAATTAAATTATACAAAGGCAAGGCTGGGTCCATAGACTCCTATAATTGCTTAAAAGACAAAAAATACCAAAGAAAAAAATTAAAAAGTATACTAATGATCAGGAACACATAAAACATATTAACAACTGTGTGCAAACGCAGTGAGACACATATCTATGACACAGAAAAGACATGGACATCGATGTGGCTGAAAGTTCAAAGACTTGCTGGCCCAATTATGAAAACTGCTTGGACCATGCATAATAAATAGTGCTTCTAAGCAATGCTTGGCACTGCGACATGCATTAGTGAAGTAAATTTTAATATTATTTTAATAATTATGTGAAGAAATGTTTTAGATGCTCTTTCCTGTGAAGAACTGGATTTATAGCTCATGCAAATTAGGTGTGACTCTCACTTTAAAATGCTGTATTTGAAATTCCATACTAGGGATATGTGAGTGAGAAGGACCATGATGATGATCCTGCTGAGGCCCAGGCTATCTATTTCAGAATATAACAATGGGAATGTGGGATACAAGGTAAGGGGCTGGGGCTCCCAACATCATAGAACCAGCATAGTTCAAGGATATTAGCAAACATTTTTCAGTGTGCAATACAGTCTCAGCAACCAAGTATTACCAGGTTCCTAAATGTCAATAGTTCAAAGGTAAGAAACCCAGGAATCAATCAGGTCATTAAAAAGTCAGCTGAGCACTAAGTGGCTCATGCCTGTAATCCTAGCTACTTAGGCTGAGATCTGAGGATGCTGGTTTGAAGCTAGCCTGGAAAGAAGAATCTGTGAGACTCTTATCTCCAGTTAATCACCAAAACCCAGGAACAGAGGTGTGGCTCAAGTGGTAAAGCATTGATCTTGAGTGAAAAAGCCAAACAAGATCCTGAAGGCCTGATTTCAAGCCCCTGTACCAGTACAAACAAAAATAATATTAAGTATTAATAACTATTGATTTGCCATTAATATCATTCAGACTTTACTAATCATCATAAGGAAAGTATGAGATTTCATTTATTTATTTTTCCATTGAAACACATACACAGAGCTTTTATCGTGTGGCTCATATGTAACATTCTATTATGCAGTAACAAGCATAAATGTAGCATGGAATTCAGACCAACATTTGCACCTCCTAACCAGCCCATCACATCTTTTTTTCCCACACAGGCATTCTTTCTGCTGTCAGCAGTGTCTTTATGGATTTCCAAGACAAATTTTGCTCTTCTATAACTTGTAGCTCTCTAAATTTTATTTTCTATTCTCTTTGCTTCTGTGCCTCTTTTCCTTGGCTTTCCACTAAACTCATGAGCATCAGGGTGTCTGGGCCCTGTTCAGCTCTTGTCCTTCGGCAGCACTTTCCTAATGGGAGAGTTGGCATCACTCCACAGTTGTCAAGAACATCTTGTTCACTCTCAGGGCCTCTCCTTTTACCTCTGGCTTTGAAGTTCTAAGGTGCAGGTTGTTTAGCTCACAATAGACATTAATTAATCCATTCCCTGCTCCACAAGGGTTGATATCATGCCAGTTCTTTTCTCTGGCACAGAAATAGTCGTCCCCTTTAAGTTTAAAATGTTTCTACTATCTCTCTTTTGAATACTACAGAGATATTTAACAACAATATGGCAATTATTATAAAGAGTAAACCTAACAATGCAGACTTTTGCATCAAATTCATACTTGCATTTCTTTCTTCTCGCAAACACTTTTTTGTATGTGTCTCCTCCAGATGTTTGATCTCATCAGTCTCTGCGACAGCATGAAAAAGATCTATTTTCACAAAAGAAATCACTTATCTTTGAAAGAAATATCATAACAGTCTCAAGAAAATCATGTCAAATCAATCTTAAAATGACGAACTACATAGGACATCATGCTGACATACATGAATCAGCCTTTTTTACATTCGCAATGAGCAGATAATGCCTGAAGCATCTGATCTTATTCTCATTTATGCAGATGAAGCACAATTATAGTGCTTTCTTCAAACAAGTCATGACAATAAAACCCTGCTCTTGTGTTACATAATTTAACATAATCCATCCATTAGAATAGGCAAGAAAATTTCAGATGGGAACTAGAAAGGGAGAGCAGATAAAAAAAATCAGAAAGCCTTAGATGGGAGGAAAGATGAAGTTCATTTCATTCTCAATTTTAGTTTATATACATAGATCAAGAAACAGATGCAAAGATTTGAATGCCCAGATTATACCCAGGTTTCCTAATTTGGGGTGCAGAAGCTATTAACACTTCAATTTGAGTGTGATTTCTGATCAAGTATTCTTAAATCATTAAATTATTATTATTACATATTATTAAATCATTACTATTAAGAATTAATACTGTATACTGGGGCTGGGAATATGGCCTAGTTGTAAAGTGCTCACCTCGTATACATGAAGCCCTGGGTTTGATTCCTCAGCACCACATATATAGAAAAAAGCCAGAAGTGGCACTGTGGCTCAAGAGGTAGAGTGCTAGCCTTGAGCAAAAACAAGCCAGGGACAGTGCTCAGGCCCTCAGTCCATGCCCCAGGACTGGCAACAAAAACAAAACAAACAAACAAAAAAAGAATTAATGCCATATACTATCCATACTTTATCACACTTTTTCTAAGTAGCATTGTTCTGTGCTTGGCAAAGGTAGCCATCATCCCATATGTGGGTTTTCATACCTTTGCAGCAGTCATCCTGACTCTAAAGTACAGGGAGATCAGAGGGCCGTGACTTTCAGTAAAAGAGAAATAAGAACATCCAACCTGCATTCTGGTCCTGACTCTATGGATAGATGCCTTTGTAAACTAAGTCATAAAAAAAGCACAACCTTTCTTATTTCTTTGCTTATAAAATGAATTTGGGAATCGTTATAATTAAATTCACGCGAAGGCTCTTTCAAGTGTTATTAGGAGTATAGGCACTGCATGATATTCTCTAGCTGATTCTCTATATCTGTTTTCCTATATCTCAAGGAAATTTCTTAGTGTGATTTGTTGCAATGCAATGCACAAAGAAAAGACCACCACATCTGATATATATATATATACATATATATATACATACATACACACATATTGTGGGTGTATGTGTATATATACATATATACATATGTATATATGTATATGTACACATGTTTAATTTTTTAAACATAGTTTTTTACTGCTTCATAGGTTGTATGTAAAACAAACTAACTTAACTTCACTCAATACACTCAAGTACACTGGCAAAATATCATTTGTCTTTTTCCCTCTTTTACCTCTCACTCCTCTCTCCTACATTTCATTACTTTTCTTGACACATCTTCTTTCTCCACCCCATTCTTTACAAAGTCATTATCTCAATAAAGTTATACTTATACAATTATCTTTATGTTAATGTTCCCAAAGTTTTGATGCCTGCAAATTGTTACTCTACAAACAGAAGCCTCACTAACTGACTCAATACCTTAACAATGCAAGTATGTTTGCCCACTATATTATTCTATATGCTCTCTATCATTTCACTTCTGTAGGTCTAACTGCTTCTTTTGATTGGCAGCCCCAGTATTGCTGTACCCATCATTTCTAATTGGTGCTCACTGCCCATTGATGTCCGCTGAAGCTGAGCTGAAGTTGCCTGGCAAAATTTCAGTCTTGTTAATTGCCCCCACAATTGCTTAGTGCCATCGATTTATCCAATTTTTAAAATTGTGACCTTGGCACACCTGCCTGAGGGTAAGATGGTATAATTAAGCACATTAAAAGAAATCCACAAAGCACAGTGATTATATAATTAATCACTTTTAGGTAAGATTTTTTTTAAGCTTGCTGACCTAAAAATATCATGTGTTGAGAAAGGATTATTTTAACTGTTTAAAACTATTCATTAAAGTTATTTATTATTTAAACATTTTATTTCTCCTGGTGTGCGTGTGTGTGTGCGTGTGTGTGTGTGTGTGTGTGTAAGCTAGAATATAACCACTAATTTTTATATATCAATCCTTTCCTTCACTGTATCCATTTTCCCAGTAGATGTATAATGATTGCTAAGTATTTATGGGAATGATCTCAGATCTCTCAAGAATGTTTTTCCTTTCATAGTCATATATTTTGTGCTATGTTTTCTTTAGGATATTCCTAACTTAATGCGGCTTTGACTTGTGGACTATGATACTTTCAATTTCTTAGTCACCATGTGGCTTGCAGTAGCACAACAATAATGAGGTGGTACTTGGAAGGTCTTTTGGTTTTCTTGTCTTGGAGTTGAAGAATAAGTACAGAGAGGTTCAATGATCCAGATATATTCCTGGCATGAGTATCAGGTCAGATCCAGCATGCCATATCTCTGTCATTATCTCAAGTCATTGCTGCAAGCTTATGTTAGTTTTTTATTCAGCAAGGTTGGAAAGTGCAGGTATGGACATCTTTACTTTGTCCAGTTGCTAAAAAGACAGCTGGATAAAGTGCTGATCTCAATGGTAATAGAGAACCACTTCTCCCATTTTATCAAAAGCTGGGTCCATCAGCAAATTCTTCAGCTTCTCATTCACTTACCCTGGAATGTGATTCTCTCTTAACCCATCCTTATCTTACCTCAGAAGACAGGCTTGTTTTTCCCTCACCACTCACCCAGGCTTTCCTTCTCTCAGTCCCATTCCCTTTAACTAGCCTGAGACCTTATGCATTCATTCAACTTCTCATTGCTACATTCTCTTCTATTTCCTTGCAATTTAGCTAAGCATTTCTCAACTACAATTATCATGCAGAGTACATAAATAAGAACGTTAGCAAAAAATATAAAAACAAAACTTTTCATGAATTCTATCTACATAGATCTCTAGGCAAGTCTTTACATCTCTGTTTCTGTCTATATGTTTGTCTCTCTTTCTCTGTGTCTCTGTGTCTGTCTCTGTGTATCTGTCTATCTCTGTCTGTCTGTCTCTCTCTGTCTCTGTCTCTGTCTCTCTCTCTCTTCCTCCCTCCCTCCCTGTTTTTCTCTTCTATACTTCTATCCCTTCCATCTCCAAAGTGCTGGAAATTTTAGTCCATGCCACTATCTTTTCTGTCAGTACACATACAGTACTCAGTTCTCAATTGAAACAATTTTTCTTCATCGTATTATTGATACTGCTTTTAAAAAAGATATAAAAATTGATTCTAAGGTAAAAAACAGTATTAAACAAGACTCAGTCCATCTACATTTTCTGCACCATTTGTAGTCATTGGATTCTGTAATATATAGTCAATAATATTTTTAAAAATATTTCGACATCATTGTGTATTGAGTTTGTTTCCTTACTCTTACTTACTTGATCATCCATCCCTATGAAGCTTTAGTTAAATGAAACCAGTATCAATTAAGAACACACGAACTAGAAATATTTAGAGTGATTTTTCTTTTTTCCCTATTCACCTGCAATATCCTGTTGGCCATCAACTTTCACACTTTTACCTCAGATTTTTGATATAGTTAGACTGCTCACTGTGATCATCAAGATTGTGTTAATGTAGGTTTCCCTTGGACTACTTTAAAAACAAATTGTGTGTGTGCGTGTGCACGTGCACACACACACATGCACACACATACACATGAATGTGTGCTGGGGCTTGACCTTAGGGCCTGCACTTTTTTGCTCAAGCATTCTACCATGTGAGCCACAATTCTATTTCCAGATTATTTTTTTGTAGTTAACTGTACAGGCTCATAGACTTTTCTGCCTTGGCTAGCTTCAAAACACAATACTCTGACATCAGCCTCCTGAGTACCTAGGATTACAGGCATGACCACTAGCATCTTACTAAAACAAATCATTTATAAGCAGACTATATCCTCCAGCCCTTATCTTTCCAGTCTGTCAGTATGGTATCAAAATAAGAAAGTAACATTGAGAATGTGTATGATTGCTGTATAGTGTATGCATGTAGAGAAATACCACAATGAACCGCACTAACATTGCACAATTAATTAGCATGGGCTAATAAAGTGTGAAAAAAATCAGCAAATATACAGACAGAATTTATATATGTTGCAAAAACGGTAGCTTACTTCCAAATACATTGGGCTACTGATAGTTTTCTCAAACTTAAAAACCCAATCACTTCTCAAAATATCTAGGGTAAAGTTAGAGTATTAAAAATAGCAACTTCTTATAGTTTCCTTTTGTTGTCTATACAACAACATGAACAGAACAAGTAACATTGTCGACAGTCACATTTTGTATCTTTCCTGTTTCTTTATATCTTGGTTTTTGTGATTCTTGAGTCTTTCCTTGTCCTTCTCTCATAAGTACATATTTGTTTCCACTTACTAGGCAAGATTCAATTAGGATCAAGCGAATAAGGAGCTTTTCTCTCACTCAGGTTGTGCACTGATAAATTAATTACTTGCTCATCTATTAAACTACACTCATTTGTAGATACTACCAGTATATAGTTTATAGCATCGTTCTGCTTTTGTTTATGTATATTTAGGTCTATTTTATGTGGCTTAATTTTGTTTGCAGATAAGCATGGTAAAATTGGTGCCATTACTCACTTTTACATCCTCCAGATGTTTTACTGTGTTTGGCCCAGAAAGGGCACTGAATCCATAATAATAGATATGAGCTAACTACACTTTGGTTTCCTTATGAGTAAAACATAAAACAGCAGGTTATGTGCTGATAGTATAGATTTATAAATGAATAAAAAATTAATGATATATTGTAAGAATATATTTTAATTTTTTCATGTTACTATTCCATTTTTTAATCCTAATCCTTAATACCCTAGATGTCAAACTGTATTTTGGAAATGGGTTCCATTTGTACTTCTTTTAAATCTTTTCAATCAAGTATATCTGCTAAAATGTTTCATGAACTTCATCTCGGAATACAAACATTAGGTAGTGAATTTGGTGTTTCTACTAGTTTTGGTAACAAATCTCTGTAATTTCTAATGCACTCCCAAGCCTTAGGAGTATGCTTGTTAATTTTCAGGAGGTCTCACAGAAAAATAATTTAAACGAGAGCAAATAAAAAAGCCTAAGAACTCTCAGGGTCATAGAGCAAGATTAGAGTAAGTATGTTTTGGCACACATAAATAAAATTTATTTTAAAAGCTTCCCAGGATCTGCCTGCAAGTAGATAGCAGGAAAGAACAAAAAAAGGGGGGGCATGCTCTCATGTTATTGATTTATTTTCTCTAATGGGAATTTATGGACAAAATGATGACAAATAGTGTTGAATTTGCAATGTTATTCCTCTTTCTATATAGTGACCCAGATTTTAAGTTGTGAATTATGGACTCCAAGTAGTTCTCGCCTAACATATCTGCAAAAGTAGATAAAGTTCATGAATTTGAGTCATCACAACTAATGGAAAAGTAGTCTAATTCAATTTACACATCTGGAAGAAAGAAATGATGTTTTGGAGCAGACAATTTCTCATTTAACAATTATATAGTGGCTGATCTTCCACAAAAATGTTAATGCTTTGCTTCAGGCAAAACAAAATAATGTACATATTTGGAAAAATCAAGTTAATATATTTGGACTGTTTGAAGCATAATTAGAGTAAAGAATTAGAAATAAAGGACATTCTTACTGGGGTAAGATGGATCTCAATGTTGTTTTGATTTGCATTTGTTTTATGGCCAGTGATGTAGAGCACTTTTTCATATGTCTCTTGCCATTCTCATTTCCTCATCAGGGAAGTCTCTTTTTAAGACTTTAGCCCACTTGTTTAGGGGGCTGTTGGTTCTTTGTAGTTTTGTTTTGGAGCAATTTAATTTTTTTAGTTCTGCATATATTTTAGATATGAGGCCTTTGTCCATAGTATGGCTGGTAAAGATCTTCTCCCAATCTGTGGCCTTTCTGTTATCTTGGGAGCTATACCCTTTGCCCTACAGGTCTGCAGTTTGATGGAGTCCCATTTGTCCAACCTTTATTTGATTTGTAGCATTTCTGAGCCTTTATAAAGAAAGTTTTGTCCTGTGCCAAGGAGCCCAAGTGTTTATCCTACTCCTTGTAGTGTTTTCAGGATATCTGTTTTTACTTTGAGGTCTTTGATCCATTTGGGATTGATTTTGGTACAGGGTGATATATAAGGATCTAGTTTTAGTTTGTTGCAGGTGTTGAACCAGTTTTGCCAGCACCATTTGTTAAAGAGGCTATCTTTCTTTTAACTAACAATAACAAATTTTGGAGAGGATGTGCCAAAAGGGAACCCTACTTCATTGTTGGTGGAAATGTAAACTGGTTCAGCCACTCTGGAAAGCCGTATGGAGATTCCTCAGAAGGCTAAACATAGAGCTCCCCTATGACCCAGCAGCCCCACTTTTGGGCATCTACCCAAAAGACCACAAACAAGAACACACTAAAGCCACCAGCACAACAATGTTCATCTCAGCACAATTTGTCATAGCTAAAATATGGAACCAAGGCAAATGCCCCTCAGTAGACGAATGGATCAGGAAAATGCCTCTATCAGAATGCCTCTATCAGAATTTTATGCCTCTATCAGAAAGAATGACATTGCCCCATTCATAAGGAAATGGAAGAACTTGGAAAAAAATATACTAAGTGAAGTGAGCCAGACCCAAAGAAACATGGACTCTATGGTTTCCTTCATAGGGAATAATTAGCACAGATTTAGGCTAGTCAGAGCAGAGGATCACAAGAACCCAATAGCTATGCCCTTATGAACACATAAGATGATGCTAAGTGAAATGAACTCCGTGTTATAGAAACAACTGTTATATCACTGTTGTAATTACTTTCAACATGCCATGTGAAACCGCAGCTTATTTGTTGATGATCCTCTTGTATCACTTCCTGTGGTTGTACTCATGCTATCACTGTATCTCATCTGAGTACCCTGGATACTGTATATACTGGTATTAGAACTAGGGAAGTGAAAGAGAATATCAAAATCGAGAGACAAAGGATGAAAAGGCAACCGACTTCAAAAGCAATACTTGCAAAACCATTTGGTGTAAACCAACTGAACAACACATGGGGGAGAGGGAAAGGTGGAAGGGGAAGAGGGGGGAATGAGGGAGGAGGTAACAATCAGTACAAGAAATGTACTCAAGGGCTAACATATGAAACTGTAACCTCTCTGTCCATCAATTTGACAATAAAATAAAAATTTTAAAAAGAATTAGAAATAAATGACCAAAGGTTTTTTGTTTTGTTTTATTTTGTTTTTGACCAGTCCTGGGGCTTGGACTCAGGGCCTGAGCACTGTCCCTGGCTTCTTCTTGCTCAAGGCTAGCACTCTGCTAGCAAGGCTAGCACTTGAGCCACAGCGCCACTTCTGGTCATTTTCTGTATATGTGGTGCTGGGGAATCGAACCTAGGGCCTCATGTATACGAGGCAAGCACTCTTGCCACTAGGCCATATCCCCAGCCCCCAAAGGTGTTTTTTGAACTCCACATAAATGCATATCTTAATATGTTCAAAGAAGTATAAAACTAATAAATGGGTAGATATCAAATGGTTTAAAATTACTACTTTATAGGCATATAATTCATTTTAAATATCTACTTACATATTCATGTACAGATTGTTCTTGTTTTATGATAATTTGACTTATAATATTTCAACACTCAGATGATATGAAAGCAATATATATTAAGTACAAATGATACTTTGATATTTGAATTTTGATGTTTACCTAGGATAGAGGTTCAGAGTGGTGAGCAACAACCAATAGTTAACAATGTAAAGTGTTGCCTGTGTTATTTGGATACAGGCTTTCTGTTGAATAATTTTGCCAACAGTAGAACAATGTAAGCAATCTACATATAATTAAGGTAACATGGTTTTCACTGGTTAAATGTATTGACCTCATTTTTGACTCGTGAAACTTTTAGCATACTATGAGTTACTCAGTAGGAATCCCATCACAAATTTGGAATCACCATATATATATACATTAAAATATGTGTTTAGATTTATATATATGATTGTATTCAAGCATATGTTCATATTTGCCTTTATGTACACAAACCGTGTTTATACAGCATGTGATTGATTAAAATGTATTTTCCTTTGAAAAATGAAAGGATAGCCGATTTGCACAGATTGTGTTTGTGGATTTGTTTTTAGAAAATGTATATGTTAAGGAAAATTATCTTTATTCTTTTCCGCTGACATTTACTAGAATAGAAAGTTAATTTCTGAATTATTTTCACTTTTGACTTGCACTCTTCAGTTTCATTACAATCTCAAACCTTTCCAACAGACCAGAGAAATCCCAGGCCTCTGATGGGAAACAACAGCTTTCACATTGACTTGCTTTACCCTGGAAGAGCTCTTTAACCTTTTGGAGGAAGTTTTATATATTTAAGGTATCAAAACAAGCGAATGAAATATGTATCTGGAATGTTATTGTGACGACTGAGGTAAAATCAGCACATAGATAAATAGTGAAAGGGTTAATATCTCTCTGACTTTAATATTGCTGTTTCGCTGTGTTTTTACAATTATACTCACTTAAAGAACACTAATTCATTGGCAGCAATTTCAGTGCCCTAGACGTTGCAAATCTGTAAGTATATTAGAATAAAATTTATTTTGAAAATTTTGTTCTTAAGTACTGTACAAAGAGCTCACAATTCCATAAGTCAGGTTATGAATATAGTACATGCTGATCAATGTCACCCCTTCCATATTTCTTCCTCTGACTCCCCGTTCCATCCATGCCCTCAAGTTACATAGGTTCATTTTTTATATCATGTACATCAAATATGACTTCATTTACTCACCTTTCTCCCCTCAATTAAAAAATATGTTCAGAAGTATAAGTTCCTACATTTTGAGTTTAACTTAAATTTTAAATTTTGTTCCATGTCCTTCTCAATGTCATTGATAACTAAATACAACCTAAATATCAAATATTATTTTATTACCATACCTGCTCTAGAGAAATAATCTATACTTATTAAAAGATGAGTAAAAATGTTTGATGCTATTCCTATCATCATAATTTTAAAGCAGCTTGAAATGCATGGCCATCCAAGAATTTATGCAGGTTTCTCTTAATCTATAATTTTTTTTATCACATTCCACTCCTAAAATTACATGGGGAACTTAAAGAAAAAAGCTTGAGACGTGAATTTCTATGTTATAACAATGATTAAGTTGGAAATGAGTATCAATTAATAGCAAGAAAGCAATCATTTTATTAATTTGCAATTCTGTATTCAGTTATTTTAGAAACGTTATGCAATTTAACTCACTTCCATCTGTACACTTTCTGATGTCTGACATCTCTGCTCTAAATTAGCATGCATTTTTCATCCAAGTGGTTTACAGACCTTGATTCTTTAATTTCTGAAATAAATAAAAATGTTTTCTATCTACTTAATACTCTTAAAGATATCTGGTATATTTCTTGTTAGCTTAGTTACATGCATCTTTACATAAACTCCGGATTGAATTTTCCCTAAAAGATTTCTCTGTGTGGGTAGGGGCATGACTTCTTGCCCTTAGCATGTTATGCTTGCAATGGGGTAAATTCTGGGCAATACTCACAGCAGACATGATAAGTTCTCCCCCTAGATTCTGGATCTCAGCTTTCACTTGACTGCAGATTTTCAGTTGGTGAGAATAGAATTTAATCTGTTCAAGATAGGCCAGCAAGTCCTGTTTGCACGATGGATCTGGACACTAAATATGCATTGAAGATAAAAATAGAAATGGCAAGATAAATAAGGGAGTAAATACAGGCACGTTAGGTAGGTCCCTTACAAGGCAGCAATTTTTCCACGAGTACCACTTCTTTTCAGTCAAGCCCCTGTATTCTGATATGACTCTGAAATGTATTCTGATAAGCTCCTACCATCAGACTGATTTATGTATTTTCAACCTTAATTATTGCTGATGAGACAAAAATATGTTAAAGGAAATTTTAGTCACGAAAAGGTATGTAAAGTAACTGCCTTTAGTCTATGATAAAGTTAGGAACTTTCAGAATACATTTTGAGTCAGTCCAAGAAATATGAATATGTAACTATTCCTTCACTTAGAAGTAGCGTTAGAATACATCTGGACCCACAGTTCTTCATTGTATCTCCCCTGTTATTTTTAGGGGAATAAAGAAAGATAATCTGTGACACAGTTTATTATCACCTAATACTTTCAACCTTAATCACTCTACTGCTTCAAAGGAAACCGTTTCTATCTTAGCAACTATGATCTCTAACTGGGAAAAGAACCAGATTACACATTTCAGTGCTCAGTTTTAAGCTTCATTGTTATATATCTTTCATTAGGATCTAATCTGTACTGTTTCTCCTATTCAATAATTAGTTTTATACAAATCTCAAAATTAATTGTACTTTTTTGACAGCACAGGGATTTGATTAATTGCACTTTTAATAAATTTTCATAAGATATGTATTTATATGCAAAGTGATTTTTATACAAAGACATTCACTACTAGCACATTCACTACTATAACAGCAAAAATTGAAAATAACCTAAATATTTTTCAGTAAGGGAAAAGCAGTGAATTTATCTTATAATATGACATTATACATTTGCAAGAAAATAATGTTATCAAAAATGGGAAAAATGTTTCTAGTAAAATATTTGGAAAATTTCTTGATTTTTAAAAAATTATTATTTAACATTTCACATACAATTTCTAATAAATTATATGAAAATGTCAATTTCAAACATGCTGAAAAGACATTTGATCAATAGACATGACATGATCTTTTCCTTTTCTTCCTAAGTTTTCTGTATCTTGGGATACATATTATTTTTATACTTATAAAATATAATTTAAAAAGAATCTTTGATTCTAATGACATCAGCTGTACATTAAAATGTAAGATCAAAGATCAGAAAAAAACCTCTCTCATTTCTGCAATTATCTGGGAAAGTCATTCCTTGATATTGCCTTGGGATTCCTTTCAGGACCCATTTTGTTACACTGTAATCCTAGCATGCTCAATTCACTTGTCTAGAACAGCAAAGTGTTTGCAACAAACCTGCTTATATTCTCCATGTATATCTTAAGCTCCATTTAGATTACTTACAATACTAAATACCATGTAAATGTCATACATGTAATTGTTACATTGCATTGCTTAAGAAACATGATGAGAAGCAAACCAGCATAGAGCCATAGGCCTGCTTACACTGTCCACATCTGCAGCTGCTTGACCTGGAGGGAATGGAATTTCTGCATACAGAGACCTCAGCTGTAATTACTGAGCAGGATAACTGTTGGAAAATATGTTGTGGTGCTTTTCTCTTTCATACAGTTAAATAATCTAGTCTTCATAGCACAAGGTTAGGTCCAAAAGACCAGGATTTTTAATATTCAAAGTTATAAATGCTGGGGCTGGGGATCTGGCTCAGTGGAATAGTGCCTGCCTGGTGAGCGCAAGGCCCTGAGTTCGGTCCTCAGCTCTGGAAAAAAAAAAATCTACAAAGTTATAAATGCTAAGTAAGAGAAATATATGAATCTATACTTCTGCAAAAATTCCATTTGTCTGCTCCATGCTCATTGCAAGATTGACACATAACCTCCGCCCAGACAGCTAAGACAGGAAATGAGATTCACAGTGTAACATTTCTGATAAGAAATTAAGGATGATCCTTAAATCTCTTGCACAGAATTGAATTGTAGTTAATGAAAAGCAAGAAGAAAAGACAAAAAGATGAGGATGAAAGGGAAGAACAAGAAACAGAAAAGAGTTCTAATTCTACATCTACATTTTGCTTAAGTTATTTAGGCATATTATCAAAATACATAGGTATTTTGAAAATGAGATTTTACCTAAAAGGACAAATATAAAAGGCATCTCCTTATTTTACCTGGACAGGAAATGAGTCTTACTTGGTAAGTAGTATGCTTGAGTTGCTATGTCAGCTCTTGCACCTGCATTATGCTTAGTATTCACAGCATCAATGTAATTAATCTTTAGATTGTCATTTTGAATATTTACAAACTAAATCTCTGAAATAGTAAACAACTTGAATTTTGTTTATTCTATGTCACTCATCTAATTGTACACCAATCTCATCTGTATTGCATTTGTTCAAACACTTGTTTTGTTCTTAACTGAGCAACTTTCCTATCCCTTCTTTGTTATTGTGGACAACTTCAATGAGAGTCTCTGGCATATACAAGGTTTTATCTGCTGACAACTATTCTAGATGCTTTGCACTTTTTAGAATCTTATTGTTGCATGAAGTGGATTCTATTATTATTATTGAGCAAAGAGGAAATCAAGGCAGAGAATTTAATTGACTTGCCAATATTGTAATTAGTTAATTGTCACTTCAATTACTTGTAAATCATAAGTTTAATTAGTGTGAAATTGTTCCAAGATCAATACCACTGGGATCAGGCATTGTGGTGTACCTGTAACCTCAGCTAATTGGGAGGTAGAGAATAGGAGGACTGTGGTTCAAAACCAGTCCACATAAAATTTATCATTACTTAATCTCAACAAACAGCTGCTGTGGCAAGTCACGGGGGCAAATCACAGTTACAGAAGAGGCGTAAGGAGGAGATCCCCATCTGGGAGAAAAGCAAGAAATCGTATATGGAAATTAAAGCAAAAAGGCCTGTGCATCGATCAAGTCATAGACTTCTTGCAAAGAAACACAAATCACTGAATTCAAACTTCAGTACCAGGAAAGGTAAAAGACAAAAAGCAGGCGGGGGGGTGGGGGTGGGGGAGCATTATTATTTAACTATTTTAAAAATAAAAGACATTGTAACACAACCATTAGATCTTTGATAAATAAACAGTGCTGCACTTAATCAAGTTTAAAGAAAATATGCAGTCCCTCAAGAAACTCTCTCAAGAGTCTCCTTCTAGCCTGGCTAGCACAGTCTGTAGTTTTTAAAAATAGGATGAATACAGAGTTGAAATTGAACTTTACAAAGTTAAAAATTGCTTGACCTAGATTCAGTGTCCATTGACAGATTTGATCAGAATCTTGGTTACACCTTATGATGGCAGTTTTATAAACGAAGTATCAAGATACATATTTATTGAAAAAATAAATCATTGGTAAAATTTGCATCAGCATATATTATTAGTAAATTACATCTTGTAAAAGTTTCTAAAGCATGCTTTACTACTGACATTTGGAAAGCTATTATGAAACATTTAATTGATATGGATCATATATATTCATTCATGGGATGCTATATTATAATTTGAGGCACATATGCCCTATGCAATGATTCTGTCAGGAAAACTGTATTTCTTTCTCCCATATTTCCATATATGCAACTTATTTTCAACTTCCTAGAAGCACACCCAAAGAACAAATTGTTTCTTCTCTTATTCACAAATACTCTTTTCATCACTTATATTTTCTTTCAGAAAAATGTCTATGCAGAGGGGATATGGGGGAAAAATGAAGGAAGAGGTAACAAGTTGAACAAGATATGTATTCACTGCCTTACATATCAATCTGTAACTCCTCTGTACCATACTTTGACAATAAAAAAAAGTTTAATAAAAAAAAGAAAAATGTCTATGCAGGTACCTTGTCTCTTATTAATTAAATCTTTTGAGTTTTGTTTTTTTTTTGCTACTGCGAAGTTTGTATTTCTTATGAATTCCTTATTCTATATTTGGTTAACAAAACTGACAACCAATCTACGGTTTTTTTAATATTTGAGATTAAAACTTTTTATTATTTTATATTTATATTTATATTTTAGTGCTGCATTGTATATCTTAAATATATAAAACTCTGAAAAAGATCTAACGTTTTTCTCATCTTTTATATTTTTACATATAAAATGAAAGAGAGAAACCTCTGATCTTTCGATTTGCACCACAGTCTGGCCTTTGACTCTACTTTCCTGGCCCTTGACTCTACTTTCCCAATTTCAAATTTACATTATCTATATATGTACATATATTTACACACACAGATACACACCACACACATATACACACCACATGCACACACATACACACACCACACACACACATACACACACATAATTTGGAGGAGCTAGTACTAGGATTTAAACTCAAAGGCTGGTGGCACTCTATCACTTGATCCATTCCTTCAGCTGGTTAACCATTCCTTCTGCTGATTAATGGGAGATACCAACTCAAGGAATTTGTTGGTATAGCTTGGCTTCAAACCACTCATCTCCAGGTCTCAGCATCTGAGTAACTAGGGTTACAGACATGAGTTATCAGTGCTTAGCAAGTTTAGCATCCTTAATCTGAAAAGATTTACCCACAAATGCCCTGAAACTCAAAACTTTTTTGAGTACAATGGGTATTGTTGGATGATTGGCTTAGGGATTCTCAGTCAATATTAAAATCAGATTCATAAACTCCTTGCAAGTTTTAGTTGTAAAACAGGAGATTGTAAATACTGTATAGTCAGAAGATTACTGAAAGATACAAATACTCGTGGAATTTAGTACTACTTTCCTAGTACTTTTTGTTTCTCCTACATTATATCCACATAATACATAATTGACAAGGGATTTTATGCATATTCAGTGAATATATGTGAAAGTAAAAATTGAAGATATGAGGTAGGTTTGGAAAGGTACAGGAGAATTATGAAAGATATGACACTGATCAAGATGAGTTGTGCTCATGAACCAACATGTTGAACTGCAACTTTTTGTACAAGTACTTATAGATAATAAAAAGTTCCCTTTCAAAAACATTTAAATAGTGAATAATAGTATTCCAAGTAAGCATAAAAGCAATCAATACTTTGAAATAGTGGAAAAGTGTGTTCCTCAAAAGAAATCCATTGGCATGATAAAGGTGAATAGAACTTGAAAGCTTAAAAGTAAATTTATAACTCAGTTTGACATCAATTGAACATCTCAACACATTAACTAATGAACATGACAGGCTCTTCAAGTAAAGTTAGACATAAGATACCTTCTTATTATAGCTGCCTCTTACAAAAACAAAAGGAAATTAAAGAATTCAGAAGCACACATCTCCATAAGAATCATACATGCCTAGTGTTTTACATCTTTGCTAGGTTTTGTACTAATTACTTTGTCTAAAATATCGAGGTAAAATCAACACTTTAGTTAGGTCATTACCTTCTATTAACATAAATTGCATCAATTTGGAGCTGAAAAAATAACTTGAAGAAATTTAGAGTTTGAAAATCTTTAAACATAGTTAAGTTTCCTTAGATTACTTGCCCAGCATTTAATATATTAATGTCATAGCACTTTAAAATAATTCAATTATAATTTACGACACATATTCTAAAGTTTCAATAGCAAGGAGCAATTAGCAAAGTCATTTTCCTTTTATACAACTTGGAAGGAAGGGAGATGAGAGGGAGAAAAACTGAGAGAGAAAGAATGAGTAATTGACAATGTTAAAAAGGAAATGTATTCATTTTCCTCTGTATATCACCTTCATAATAAAAGTAAATAAATGAATGAATAAGTAACTCACCTGGTTAGCTATCTGCCGAGCGAGAACATCCATTCTTGATCCTGATTCTGATATCAGTTTAGCTGCATAGATCACATCTGTTGTATGTTTTAATGGGCCTTTACCCCTGAAATAAAAAGACACAGTGGTTCCTTAAAAAGTAGATTGGTCTACTTGAAGATACATATCTGTATTCCCATATATAAGAGTTGTAATCCCAAATACTGACAATTGACTTCACATAATTTGTTCTTGAAGTTTGCCTCAATAAGACTTCAGTTGTAAGTGAAAAAGAAAAGCCATTTTTAAATGAAAGTATAATGAAAATATATTGTGTGAAGTGAGGAAACACTACCAACAAGATGAATTCCATCGAGTTTTTATTCCCAGTTGTCTGTTATAGCAAAATACAAATTCATTGAGAGATAATTTTGGTGGACCTAAGATCAAGAGGCAAGGTGTTTTCCTTGGATTGGTCAATAGTGATTCACCAGGAAGGAAGTCTCTCAAAGCAAGAGCTTCTGCCCAGCCCTCATGTACCAAGTTCATGCTGTTGTTTCAAAAGTTATTTTAGGATACACTGAAGTAGAAACAAAGAAAAATATATTACTAAAGCAAGGTTTGAAAGACAGTAGTGCATGACCCAGACATGAGCACATGCATTCGATAACCACTGTGAAGATTGTTTTAAAATCATGAATCTTTATAGTCACATATTAGGTTGGACGTTTGACTCAAAATTACTTTAGAAAAACCCTCCTCCTGGAACATCTGGTGCATTCCATAACCCTTGCTGTTGTTTTATCAATGAGGCCAAGAGATTTCAAACTTGATCAGCTTACTGAACTTGTGTAACAGGTGTTTGAGCATCCTGTTAAACAAAGGATAGAATCTGTCTCCTCATCCCTTCAACACAGGTATTCATCCTTGAAACAAGTATTTTTCAAACACATTGTGTGTCCAGAGAAGTCATTTGCTCAAGTGTTTGATTTTGTTTCTGGCTCTCTCACACAAGTCCAAAATAACCTTTTCTCAGTTTCCAGAGTACATTAATTTTTGTGGAGGCAGGGGAGACCCATTGGCAAGGTCATAATGAGAGAGGAACCCTCCCCTATCTATTTCTCCTTTATTAAATGTTGTAGCTAACAAGGAACTATTAGGCTTTGAACATGGTTATGAGTGTTTGCTTGCTTTTTATTAATATACTCATCAATATTGTCTCTGGGGTTCTAGCTGGGACTATCTCATGCCTAATTTTTTCTGATTGTCTACCACAGTACTTACCTGAATCTAGGAGGAAAAATTAAAATATGTGTGTTATACATACTTATGATTCATTTGATTAGTAAGGTTAATTGTAATGTTTCTCTTCTTAGTCCTTTTATTGTTTTTCAATAAATTATATTCTGTCTTTATCCTATTTTATCTTCTCAATAATTAATTTAAACATATTAAGCTGGGCTTAAGAAATGTGGAATGAAGTCTCTTTAACATTTAAATCAAATTCATCTTCCAGCTGGCCCTGCAGTAGTCCTTACAGCTTCAAAGAGTAGTTATCCTAAGCTTACCTAAGGAAATCTATTTCTTTTACTTCAAAGGACAATGTGGATCACATTGCTCCAAAAACAAGACCAAAGGGTGGGGGGAAGCATTCTCCCAGACAGATATGAATTTGGTCCTGAAGACAATTCATCACAAATACTACAAAAGTATGTTCTTTGTTCATCTCACATAATAATGTACTCTTGCACTAAAAAAAATATGTTATCAAATCAGTCATGGCACAGGATCCAAGCCAGTTATACAGCTTGTATTAACCAATACAACATTGCAATTGGAAACCCAAAGTGATGGCCTGGATGCATTCCTAAGATTTCCCTGCCTGTTGGATCTTGTTTGTTACTGCTTACTTCTGCCACTTAGATATGATATTTTGAGCCTAAAAGGGAGGAATAGGCCTATAGGAATAGATAGAGTCTAAACTTGAAGGATTCCAGGAAAACAATCACCATTCATACATTTTTCTTTACTTGGTTTATTTTGTTTCTCTCTATTCTCCTTAAGTCTGCTTTCTTCCTCTCAAGCAGTTGCTTCTTTATAAAGAAACAGAAAAGCTGCATTCATGGTTTTTGAATCTGGATTTGACCTTTATCTCTTTCTCGAAACCCAAATTCTATGTGGAAGCTAACCAAGATCAATAATCAATCTGTGCCTCGATTTCTTCAGTGTTAACAGTATCTATGGCCATGTAGAGACAGGAGTGAATTTCTGTAAAGTGCTCTGAATATTGCTTTAAACAAGGAAAGCATTGGTAAATATAATTCACTACCTTAAGATCATTTTGGTGCATAAGGCCATAGAAGAAAAGTTGGATTGTTTTCAGTATTTTGCAGGGAACATAACAAAGAATTCACTTCACTTCTTACATTTCTGGAACATGTTTCCATTTGATCTTTTGTGATTGATCGTTTGCATATTTATCTCCAAGGAGCACTGTCACAGAGAAAACTGGATTCTTGTTTTAGCAGGTTCCTGTGAAAGAGGCTCGACTGCCCCCACGACTAGATCAAAAACTTGGAGCTCTACTCTGAAGATAGAAGATATGTGCAAATGGACTGCAATATGATATGGAGATAGTTATTTTGAAATATCTTCTTCTCTGAAAAAAAGATAGATGAATAATTGCCTAAATTAATGTAGCTGTTCTTCCAAGTAAATCTTGTCCTCTTCTTTCCTAAACTCTACCAATTGCCAGTGTTAATGTTTGAATTGTTGTTCCTTGTCCCTAGCCAAGAATGGGACACAGAAAGGAGTAGGTCACTAGAGCAACTGTTCTGATGCCTCTGAGAAGGGAGTGATGGGGAAAGTGGGAGAGAGGAATACATTGGATGGCATAAGAAAGGAAGATTTTGCCAGGCAAAGATACAGTAGAGTTCAAAGAAAGGAAGGGAATATAACCATTTTTTATATTTATTTACTTCTTAGAACATGCATGCCTGTTAATTCAAATGGCTCCTTATTAGGAAATAAATTTCCTTATCAAGAACACTGCAACCAAGCAGTAAGACAGAAGATTTGTACAAAGCTTAATGATCAGAGGATTCTCCACCAGAAAACAGGAACCCCAACACTGTTCCCTCAGTGTATGGCAGAAAGGCCTTGACACATAAGTCCCTTTTGGACCTGTGCCTCTGAAAATTATTACAAACAAGTTTCTATGACCCTTCCACACAGTGAAAAGTCTGCCTCTGGGATAGTAATCATCATACTTCTTTGAATCTGCTGATGTAGGTTGCTTTAAAAAAATCAGCATTAATCATTGCAATATTTGAGTTGCTCTTATCAAATTTACTTTATGCACCAGGGAAGACTAGGAGTTATGTACATGGTTCTGCTCAGGAAAGGCATTACATTTCATTATTTCTATGCACCTCCAGAGAAAGTTAAACTTAAATAAAGCTGTCTAAGCTCCCACAAGGCAATGTATCAGTGTTCAAGGTCTTAAACAATGGACAAAGGTTGTTTCAAAGGAGAGCAGCTAAGGTTCTCAAAGCTTCAACAATAGATAAAGAGTTATATCTAAAGAATGCAGCTAATGTACCTTCGCCTCCAAATAATGCATTTCCCCATATAAAATCCCTGGACTGATAAAAGAGAAATTACCTCCAGCTTTAAATCCAAACCTTGTTACAAGACCCTGATCTTAAAACTAGCATTAAGCTTTAGAAGTTAAAAGTAATGATAATGCACTATGACAGACCGCCATTATTCCCTTCCCCACATTCTTAATTAAATGTATTGCCTGGCAAGCTTCCTACTGAGTGGCAGAAACTTACATACTTTACAAATGAGTCCACATCATGCCAAGTCTCTAGGGGGAGCTAGAATGACTGAAACGATGATCAATTTTCAACACTCTCAGCCTGAAATGTGCTATGCAATGAAGGCTCTTTAAATCAGAAATACATACAAAAAGATGTTTGCTGCTTTTGTTTTCACAATGTCTTCTTAAGGCTTCTTGTCAGAAAATTGTGTGTTAAATCCTTGAATGGGATTCTTCAGAAAAAAGTTACTCAGAAATATTGATATATTTGAAAATACATAAAAGAACCAAAAGTTAGATATTTTTAATAAACATTGGTCACAAAATAACTTATACTTTCCACTAAGGAGGTGAGTTGTTCAAAAGTGGTGGGCTTGCCAAACTGAAAATGACATGAGGTAATGCATGTTTATTTAGCTCTTTCAAGACCTCACCTCATCAAACAAGCAAAGCATGCTCAAAATTTCCAAGCACAAGTATCCTATTCAACAAATATATATACAGGAGATTATAACAGAAGACAAGCCCAGGAAAAATTATAGGTTACCATCCAAAAATAATTAAAAACAAGCATCCTGGGTGTGACTCCAGTGATAAAGCCCTTGCCTACCAAGCATAAAGGCTCTTATTCAAAACTCAGTACAATATTTAAGTGTATAATCTACATATCAATATATGTCTTATCATTTCAGCTACATATATATCGATATAGCAATATATTGACAAATAGATTATAGACATACATATGGATTTATACTATACTTATTTATAAATATATTGATATATATATATAGCTATAGAGGATCTAGATATAATATAATGATATATAGTGAGTTTGCATGTATAGAGTGATAGTTGTCACAAGGTAACATAAAACCAAATATTTTACATAATTTTCATATGTGCTCATCAAATATTAATATTATTTGTTGTTCTCCCTTTACAAATAATATCTTATAAAAGATTTATTTGGGGAGGCTGGGAATGTGGCTTAGTGGTAGAGCACTTGCCTAGCACGCACAAAATCCTGGGTTCGATTCCTGAGCACCACATAAACAGAAAAGGCCAGAAGTGGTGCTGTGGCTCAAAAGGTAAAGTACTAGCCTTGAGTAAAATGGAGCCACGGACAGTGCTCAGGCCCTGAATCCAAGCCCCAGGACTGGCAAAAAAAAAAAAAAGAACAGGATTAACTTTTTTGCTTAAAAATGACAGTAACTAAGGCTGGCACCAGCGGCTTGTGATTGTAATCCTAGCTACTCAAGAGGATCATCTGAGAATAGCTGTTCAAAGTTCCTGAGTCAGCTGTTCCTGAGTCTGGAAGCCCACGAAACTTTTATTTCTAATAAACTAACAAAAATCTGCATATAGAGTTGTGGCTCAAATGATAGAGTGCTAGCCTAGAGCAAAAGAAGCTCAGGGATAGCACCCAGGCTCTGAGTTTAAGCCCCAGGATATGCACCAAAAAAGACATTGTTGATAATGGCAACTGAAATTGCATTGAGTCCCTTCTTATGTCTTCTGTTTTTTCTTGGTATAGGCCTTTCCATAGCAACATTTTAATAAGAAAAATAAAATAAATTGATGATCACATGCATTCTATGTGTTCATTTGTTATTGTTCAGGTTGTTTAATGAATTCTAATACAGAAATCATTTCTATGTCATGCAAGATCTTTAGGATAGTATAACTTCCTAAGATTTATTATTTAATTCTACAAGGGAGGCACCAGAATTAGATACTTTAAAAAAGTAATTACATGACATAAGTAAGCAAAAGAGAGAGTTATCAGGCTCCAAACAAGGACACATTGTTCCTCTGGTATTCAAGCATGAAACTAATTAGGTAGGCGTTTTTGTCCCTATGGACATTTCATTCTCTGGTGAAGTGTCATTTTCAAGTTTTGAGAACTCTATACAAGTTCTTGAAATTTCAATGAGTGAGTAATCAGCTAACAATCATCTTGACTAATTAGTAACCCAAGGTACTGGTTGGAATTCAAGTAAAGGGAAAAAATGGTGTCATTCCATGAAAGTACAAAGAAAATTTATATGAACAAAAATATACATCTGAAAATTACCTACATGCATTATATATAATATGATATAATATAATATAATATATATATATATAATATCTCTGTTCTTTTTTGTTCCATATCACTAGTTCTAATATCAGTAAAATGCCCTAGTGAGTGCTGGGAGCCCTGGCTCAAGAACACCAGCCAGTTTAGCAAGGGTCCAAATGCCACTACTATCAAACAAAAGTGGCTGAAGAAACTAAAGTTTATTCTCCTCTCACATAACAGTTACAGAGTTAAGAATCCCAGTGCCTTCTGGTTTCTTGAGCATCTATCCTCAAGGTGTCAGTTTAGTCTACCTGGATCCTTTGTAACCAGATATTCAAAACCTGAAAAAACATAAGATCTCATAGGAAGATGTAGGAGACAGGATAGGAACTAGCACAGAGCATTTCTATCTGTACTCGAGAATCCAGGTATATAACTAGTATAGTTGCAAAGAAAGCAAGACTCTGTGTGTGTGTGTGTGTGTGTGTGTGTGTGTGTGTGTGTGTGTGTGTGTGTGTGTGCTGGTACAGGGACTTGAACTCAGAGGCATCGTACTCTAGATTTTTGCTTATGACTGGTGCTCTATCACTTGAACAATATCTCAAGTGCTGCCTTTTTTACAGGTTAATTGGAGATAAGATTCTCATTATGCATTTGCCTGGGTTGGCTTCAAACCTAGATCCGCAGATCTCAGCATGCTGAGTAGCTCATATTATAAGCATAAGCCACAGGGACCTAGGTGGGAAAAGTATTTTTAGCCCCAAATGAGAAAAACAACAACAAAAATGTTTTAAGAGCTTATGACATTGTGTCTGCATAGATTCAGTGGATGGCAATTTTTTTTTCTTTTTGGCAATTTAGCAGAGTTTTTTTTTTTTTTTTTTTTTTAATGTAAGCAAGTAGATAGGAAGAACTGGGAGACAACCAAGGCCCTTCATCAATGCAGCTGAGACGACAAGACATATGTTCACTCTGGGCACAAGGCCAGTTTTATTTCTTGTTTTGAAATTGTCACGTTGTAGATGGTAAATTATTAAAAACAAAAGTTCTTCTTTGTGCATGACAATGATAGTTTTTCTTGGGCAACATTGATTTATCAAACAAAAGTGGGCTTATCTTGGAGTTCATTTTGCTTAGCATCTATGTATATGTGGTCATCTAAGATGATGCTAAGTGAAATGAGCTCCATGATATGGAAACCAGTGGTTTTTCATTGTTGTTATTTTTAATGTACTATTTGAAATTATTTCTTTTCTTTTTCTTCTGTTTATGTTCCCTATGGTTTAGCCCCTGTTGTCACTGTATTTGGTTTTGGCACTCTGGGTATTATATATATGTTTATCTAAATTAGTTAAGGGAAGGGGAAAATCAAAATGGTGAGGCAAAAGATAAAAGGCAAACCAAAGCAACAGCAATACTTACAAGACAATATGTTGGGAATTAACGGCACACCTGGCAGGGCAAGGGGTAGGGGGGAGGAGGGGAGAAAAATGAGGGAGGAAGTAACAAGCTTGACAAGAACTGTACTCAAAACTACAGTATTAACTGTAATCCCTCTGTCCATCACCTTGACAATAGAATTATTTTTTTTTAATGAGCTTATTTCAGAGATACTTTTGGGAACCAACCTGAGAGAATGCCTCTGGATGCTATTGTTGCTTTGGTATTGTGATGGTTGCTAGGATTGCTTTGTGTATGTGTGTGCATATGCACATAGGTGGTAAGATCTCCTTCCTCAAATCTACAAACCACTTTTCATGTAAGATATACATCACTAACTACTTTTCTTTGCATTCCCTCCATTTTCCCAACTTTCTCTTCAGTCATTGATATTTCAAATTCTATACTAGATTTGACAAGGATTGTCAACTGTTTTCTTCAACTCCTTCTATAATCTGTTTACATTATTCTACATTTTTAGTGAAAATAAATATTATAATGCCCAATCCTGCTTACTGTAGCACAAATACTGATATAGTCGCTTAGTTTTGTCACTCATATCTTGTACCTACCACTGATGAATACAAATGTATAGGTATTGAGATGCACCCAAGTATCAGTTGTCTTCATACATAGATACTTCTCTAATTGTTTACATCATAGTTGTGCTGCTTACATCACTGTTATGCCATCTTACATACTCCCTCCATTTCAAATTTTAAAAGTCATAGATCTTTTGATTTATTACCAAGGTATAGAAGTACAGGTCTATTTAAATGGAATAATGAGAAGGTTAAGTCATTAGTGCTTTTGGACCAAATTAAAAATAAATCCAATTAAACCCAATAAAATAAAACCATACAGAGTACTGTCACATTTTCTTAAAATTTTGTCACTATTGTTCCATAGAATTCAACACATACCTCTGAATCATGAGAGTATGTTATATACTACAAAGGAATATACAAGCTATAATTTTGAGTGTTGTCCAATACAGCATTGTTCCCTACTAAATGAGTGTCAATGAGTGCCTTTGGTTGAATTTCTTTTAACACAAATCTTCATTTAACCACTTGTCATTCTCCCTTTCTTCAGTTTGGGTCTGCAAGTAGATATATCTAAGAGGAGAGGAGTCATAATTAGTATCCTGCAGTAGGCTTCTGGTTCATGAAGACACATAGCTCAATTTGGGGGGCACAATATTGACCATTAGAAATATACTGGAAGAAACAGTAAAGTCATTAGTGTAAACTATGACCTTTAGCACTGGCGAAATTGTGTTCTTGGTAGATGTATTTTCTAATGACAGATCTTTTTTCTGAATCATTAAGTCAATTTTGTTTTCTTTGAACCATATTTCTCCAGAATTCAGCCTTTTGCGGAGCTAGAATTACAGGTTTGAGACACTAGCACCTGGCTTTTTGGTTCTTTTTCAACATGATCTATGTTATTTCAACTATCAGCAGAAGGCTCATATTCTTGTTTTTTAGTGCTTTGTTAAGACTCTACTCTTTGCCAATTCATATTAAAGTAGGTGTGGAAATTTGGAGAATTAGGGAATCCAGGGTTGTCTCGGGAGATAGGTTGGTGCTACGCTCCTTACTCTGCATGTCCCACCCTGTTGGGGACTCAGTTTTGGCCTTGGTGGGGGAAGGATGTCAAGAGCTCCCGAGACGCTGCCCTTCCCCCAGCCCTGGGACAGTGTTGGGGCTAGCCACTCCCACCTTCCGGCCTCAACCGGAAGAGAAGACCCTGCCCCTGGGGGAGGCAGACACGTGCGTGCCACCATGATGGGGGTTGTCCAGCCCACAAAGGAAGTTTCATGACATCACCTGTTGGACACAGTCCTTTAGCCTATGAGTGGCCCTTTGGCCAGCCCACCTCCTTTCCTGCCATTACTGCTATATAAACCCCCTCCCAATTAAATCCTTGGAGACCCATTCAAACATCCAACCGTCTCCCCGACATTTTTGTCCTGCGGCTCCTGACACATTATGGTTGGCCGAGGAAGGGATTTCGGCATCCCACTTCAGCTTAGAGTAGTCCGGTAAGGACACGCCTTACTCCTTCTGCCAGTATGAGGGGTAGGGCAGAGTTTCTTTCATAATTTGAGGTTCAGGCATTTCCCTGGGAGATAGGGGGGAAGGGGGTCCTCAGAGGCCCCTACATATGGTGCCCACACGGGGCTCGAACACACGGCCGGCAATTTCGGGGTTCAGCGACCCCCACAGGCTGCTCTAAGTACATGGTTTTCAAGAGTGGGATGTGTCCTCCAAATGGGGGGGCAAACCCATAAAGAGCAGGTGGGCGCGTGGGGCTCCGCGAGTCCCGGGATACAGCACTGGAGGGAGTTGCCCTGCCATGGCGATTTGGCGCCAGGCAGGAGAGGGAGTGGGGCATGCGGCCCGCATGGACGCAGCAGTGGAGCGGCAGGGCCATCGGGAGCACGAGAGCGGTGGCCTCGGGCTGGGGTCGGTCCTGCTTTGCATGCCCCAGGCCGGACGCCCCCACTGGGGTTCACTATTGGCGGCGCCATGGGTGTACCGTGGGCTTCTGTCACCACACAATTCCGCTGCTTGTGGCCCGGCGGTGGAGACGGGAGCGCTAGGGATGGTGGCGGCACAGGCGGAGGCGATTCCCGGAGTGGGTGCCGCCATCCCGCCAGGGAGCCCCCGGAACAAGTGGCGGGGTGTGCGCGGAGAGAGTTTGATCTCTGCTTGGCCAAGGGGCGGGGGCTAGGGGGGGAGGCGCTCAGGTTCACAGGCGGCAGCATGCGCTGGGGCCCGCGTGGCCTTGGGGGGCACCAGGCATCTAGTGCGGAAGTCTTTGGTCAGCTGAGCATGGCGGGCCTAGCACGGCACGGTGGAAGCGTGGTTCCGCCACCGCCGCATGATTCCGCCACTTGGGAAACCGCAGCCTGGCGGCGGCAGAGATTTTGGGAAAAAACTGCTTTTGGGCCAAGCTGTGGGTCTCACAGCAGCTGGGCGGGGCCCCAGACCAGTCTGTGAAAGGACCCCTACTGCCTCTGCCTGTCATTTGCAAACTTACAGCTGCCAACAGAGAAAAAAAAAAGGGGGGGAAACAAAAGGGTTGTTGATGGTTGTTAAGCTTGGAGATTCTAAGTTCTGCCTGTTGTTGGTTAAATCCTGTTTTCTCTAGCTGGTCAATGCATGTGGAGGGCAATAGATTCCCGGTAACCCTGCATCCACTCTGAACTTTGTAACTTTTGCCTTGCATTTTAAAGGTGCCTTGCAATTCAGATGCTGAAAGAAAAAAGTGTCTTTCTGTGAGCTTGCTGTCTGTATTCATGTCCTGTCTCTCTTAAGCTCCCCATGGGAGCTAAACTGGTTTCTCAAAATGTGGCTTCTCAGATAACGTGCAAAATTTTGGTTTGCTGCAAAGGTTGTTTTTGTTTACTATCTAACCATGTGGTTTTAGAATATAGGCAAAGTAATATCATTTGCCACTGGAATTCCAGAAAACTTACATGGCCAATTAAAGAACAATTCTAAGCGTGCCCCAAAGCTTGTGCACATTGTCTGTATGTGTATGTATGTCTGTCTATGTCTATGTGTTGGTCAAACTTAAAAACAAAACAAAAAACAGGTTTTAAACCCAAACTGATCATGTTTGGCAGCAAACAAATGTGCCTAAGAGAAACTCCAAAAGGGTTCAAATATGCAGCATGTGGTATAAGTACAATGATGTAAAACCAGTGTGTCATTTTTATATTCAGTATGTTAAAAGTTAAATGTGCATCTAATCCTGACAATTCTTTGGCATAAATTAAGATTTTTCCTTCCCATTTTTCTCCCCTGTGTTCTCATAAACTCTCAAGATCATGAAATTGGAATCGTTCCATACAAATATGACTATTAACCTAAATTTTCCTGACCCCAAAAATTAACATTTTGCTTCCTAGGATGCAGGTCCAATGTGTGTGTATTAGCTGCATGGACTGTGACAGAGCCACCACAGTCTGTTCCCAAACTGCCTGGTTTCACTACTAACCATCTTCTCCCAAGATTAGAGTTGGGTTCATAAACAGTCCTATCCTAACAGTTACTCCAGGTTAAATCACCATAGTTATGTTGGGGGCCAGAGAGATAACCATGTGGATTTTGTGGTTAAGAAAATCTTTTCACCCTGCTTAAACCAGAAGGGCATCAGCCTACCAGAGCCAGGAATGCTGGGGGGGGGGGGTTAAATATCAATCAGTCTGTATAGAAATTTTGCAGGTAACCCAAAACGAGATGTGACAGTCTATCCAGAGATGCCACTTCAGCCTGGCCCAGATCTGTGTTACAGCAAAACCTTAACAAGCAGTTTCTGGTCAGTTCTCAATAAGTTACAAATGAATTGTCTCTGTTGGTTTCCTTGTTGCTCAACTGGAGATAAAAAAGGGCTTGTATGACTAAGACTCCCTGGATACAGTTCAAAGCCAGCCCGGGCAAAAGAAAAATCTCTCTAAAATTCCATCTCCCAGTTAATCAGCAAAGAGCCAGATTGAGAGCTGGGCTCCAGAGAACCAGCAAAATGCAGAAAGCGGCACTGTGATTCAAGTGGTACAACACTAGCCTCGAACAGAAGTGCTCAGGGACAGTGTTCAGGCCCCGAGTTCGAAACCCGTAAATACGGATGGAAAAATGCCATTTTAGCAACAAACCCTGGAAGTCCTGGGACTTAGCCCGTCCAGATGGGAATGTGGAGTGGAATGAGAGGAGAATGGTGTCTTATCCTAAACAGAGCTGCCTTGTCTCGCCTTTTCAAAACGAATCAGAGCCGGGAAATTGAGAGAGGTAATACCTGTCCATTTTCCTTTTTCTGCCAGTTGTATATATATATATATATATATACATATATATATATATACATATATATATATACATATATATATGTATATATATATATTTATTTATTTTTCTGCCTCTGACTGGCTACGCCAAATCGGTTTTTCTATCACTAAACACTTCTTTCAGTCATTTCTTCTTACCTGTTCATTTTACAATTGGGTTTGTACTCCAAGTGGAACTTTTCCTGACTTACGCCCAGGATATACTTTATGTCATTCATACCAACCAGCTCTGAGAACTTGTCAATACTTTGCCTGACCTTTTCAAAAGCTTCTTTTAACAGAATAAAATCTCTTGCTGAGATCACCACCTGGGAATTTGCCATTCATAGCCGTCACCCTAACACAGACCTGAACCCTGGAGGCCCCAGCCCTGGAAACTTCTGGGTATGCCCAAGATGCAGGAGTGGCCAGAGGAAACCATAGCACTCTCTGGCCCCAGTGATCATTCTCATGGTAATGATGGGAACTTTTGCCAGCCACACTGGACGGTCCCAGGCTGAGGGGCCCTTGATTACGTCGCCCTCTTGACAGCAGGAAGTAGCTACAGAAGAAGAGACCTCCACCCATATTCACTGCCTGGTGCCCGCAGGTGTCATAATTAAAAAAAAAACAACAAAAGAGGGGGGTAGCCCTCAGGATTAATTAAGGATAGTTATGCTTATGTTAATTATCAAGAAATTTTAAATCATCCCAAATCAGTGTGGGATGGAGTACTGTATATGTTTTTTTTTTTCCAGATTCGAAAATTAAACCCAGAGCACCCGCTCTGGAGAATTGTTTTCTTCTTGTCCTCTCCAGGAAAACGAGGACCATGTTGGACTTCTGCTCTTCCAGGGAAATATGGAAAGCCTGACTGCATACGGCAGGAGGCCGGTAGGAGGCAACAAAGCTTCCTTTCCTTGTTTTCTTTCTAGATTCTTTCTTGAGTGCCTCATGGCACAATGTTTTGCAGTGGCGATATTGCCCACAGCGTCACACAAAAAACTAAAGGAATTTTGCACCATGCTTCTTCCTTTCCTCTCCCCCTGCTGCTAGACTTGGGGAGTCCCGTTGGAAAAAAAATAGGAGCTGAGGGTATTGACACTCAACCCCAATGTGTTATGATAAAAATACTTGAGAAAAGTAAGCGCAAAGGTTTAGCACCTTCAGTTCAATGTTTATAAAGAAAAAGAAATATTTTACTAATCACTTATGTTTAAGTTATCAGCTACTGTGAACTACCAGGGATGCCAGAGCTCCAGCCTACTTCTACCTCACCACCAAAAGAGGGCTGATGTCTGCACGTTCCTGCACTTGGCAGAAACCAGCTGAGGATTCTGACTTCTCTGGACAAAGCCAGACGGATGGCCCCTTACCTATCCCTCACCCCTTTTGTGGAAGGGGCCCCACACATCTTATGTCAGCATTTGCCTTATGCCCACATATGCCTTGTATTTACAGCATCCCCTGCTCATTTAAAAAACAAAAAAGGGGGGCTGGGATATGGCCTAGTGGCAAGAGTGCTTGCCTCGTATACATGAAGCTCTGGGTTCGATTCCCCAGCACCACATATATAAAAAACGGCCAGAAGTGGCGCTGTGGCTCAAGTGGCAGAGTGCTAGCCTTGAGCAAAAAGAAGCCAGGGACACTGCTCAGGCCCTGAGTCCAAGGCCCAGGACTGGCCAAAAAAAATAAAATAAAATAAAATAAAAAAAAAAAGGGGGGAGATGTTGGGGACTCAGTTTTGGCCTTGGTGGGGGAAGGGCGACAAGAGCTCCCGAGACGCTACCCTTTCCCCAGCCCTGGGACAGTGTTGGGGCTAGCCACTCCCACCTTAGACCCCGCCCCTGGGGGAGGCAGACATGTGCGTGCCACCATGATGGAGGTTGTCCAGCCCACAAAGGAAGTTTCATGACATCACCTGATGGACACAGTCCTTTAGCCTATGAGTGGCCCGTTGGCCAGCCCCCCTCCTTTCCCGCCATTACCGCTATATAAACCTCCCTCCCAATTAAATCCTTGGAGACCCATTCAAACATCCAACCGTCTCCCAACATCTTTGTCCTGCGGCTCCTGACACATTATGGGGGGCCGAGGAAGGGATTTTGGCATCCCGCTTCAGCTTAGAGTAGTCCGGTAAGGATAGACCTTACTCCTTCTGCCGGTATGAGGGGTAGGGCAGAGTTTCTTTCATAATTTGAAGTTCAGGCATTTCCCCGGGAGATAGGGGGGAAGGGGTCCTCAGAGGCCCCGACAACACCCTAAATTGAATCTGATTCTCTGCAGTCTGGCATCACAATGAAACTTACATTCCAACCACCTAAAGTGCATCTCACTCTGACACAGTACAAGAAGATGAAGAGAAGATGGAGAGATTTTTTTTCCAGTGGATTATTATATGTATGCCTTTCATCTTTGAGATCCACAGACTTGGAATATCCAGAACATGTTTTCATGAGGCATTCAAAAACCATAGTCACTGCATATTTGAAGGGATCACTTAGATAATACTCCTCCTCAAAAGGGGACATTTTCATGAACCCCCTCTCAAGACAAGATTCTAAGTTTTGGGGGTCTAAGATTTATTTGTGTTTGTGTTTTCCAGAACACTTGGAAACCAAAAATAAAAAGTAGATAAGTAGTACCTGTCTATTTACAAATAAAAATTCTTCAAAAAAAAGTGTTTCAAGAGCTTAATTAATCCATTTCTTTGACCCAGCTGCAGATAAACTTGGTGCTTCTGACTTTTACTTTGTATTATTGGTCCTATGGTATGTTACCAAGTAAAAGATAACTAAAAGGAGTACAAGATGACAGGTAAAAATAAGAAAAGAATGGTATTTCTTTTGAAAGTTCAAAATAAGGGTCAAATTCTTAAGGGGTAATATCTTTAGATAACTAAAATTAGATAATTCCTGACTATCCTAAGGCATTTTCATTGTAAAAATTGTAATATGAGTGTACTCTTAACATGTTATAATGATCTATATTTTTTGCTCCTTTTCTAAATTTGTCTGGAATATAATTTATGAATGGTCATAAGGACATGTTTTCATTGCTTCTCATTTTAGATGTTATTACAGAAGGAAGCATTATATAAGTTATAAAACAACAAACAGCCATTTATTCCTATGAACACAGATGCAACAATAAAGACAATAGGAATTATTTGACAATAGGAATTATTTAGACTACAAAGGACTATAGCATAAAGGAGACTTTACATTTATAATTATTATGATCTTATTAATCATGATAAAAGTCATGATAAAAAGGAACAAAAGAACGACTTATTTTTAAACATAGCCATTACTTCCAGAAATATGGTGAGCACTTTAAGGTGAAGAAATTGTAGGTTTGCACTCTGTCTTCTGAGTGCTGAGCTTGACTATCCTTTACGCGAGACAGTATTCTACATGCTGACGTGTCTTCCAAGGATCACCAAAGTGAGATAAATGATTTAATTTTCTTTCCAAAGGTCATATTTGCTTTAGTGTGTAATGCTCAGGATAATTCATTACGGGGATAGTGAGCTAGGCCACCTTGACCTGCAGAGATTTCCACTCTGGCAAACCAAACACAAAGAAACAGTCCTGTCCTGTACATGGCAGATCATACCAAGTATTCTCCAGGCCTTACTTCATAACCACAAAGTGCCCCCCTACTAGAATTCCACTCTTAGAAACTAAATGTTATATTCTAGACCCAAGCAGAAGAGATTTTTTTCATATTCATGCTGCAGTTTCTATTTTAATGCTCTGGTAGGTGTATGTCATTAGTTCTTGGCACTGGGATTCATCTTTTTCTATGGATCTTATGATTATAAATACTAACATTTGGAAAACAATTTTTACAAACTCCTTGAATAGTAACTATTTTTATCTCATTTTTTTTCTATTTCTTTTGTGCATATGAGATAAGATCTTGCTATGTAGTCTAGGCTGGCCATCACACCCACTCTAGCTATCTAATTTCTGATAGCATTTATTTCCATACTAAGAGAAAACAAACGGTTATCTAGACAGATATTTTAATCTCCCCTCCTTCCTTCCCTCCCTCCCTCCCTCCCTCCCTCCCTCCCTCCCTTCCTTCCTTCCTTCCTTCCTTCCTTCCTTCCTTCCTTCCTTCCTTCCTTCCTCCCTCCCTCCCTTTCTTCCTCCCTCCCTCCCTTCCTTCCTTCCTTCCTTCCTTCCTTCCTCCCTCCCTCCCTTCCTTCCTTCCTTCCTTCCTTCCTTCCTTCCTTCCTTCTTTCCTCCACCCCTCCCTTCCTCCCACATTCCATTGCCTCCCTTCCTCCTTGTTTTCTTTTTCCTTTCCTTTCCTTTTCTTTCCTGCCTCCAATCTTCCCATCATCCTTCCCTCCTTCCTTGTTCTTTTCCTTTTTATTTAGTTTTCATTTGTTTGTTTGTTTGCACTAATAGGAAGTCAACATAGGGCTTTAAACTTGCTGGGCAAGTATTCTATCAATTAAACTATATTGCCAGCTACAAACGTTTCTTTAAACCAGAGAAAAATCTGATAAATCCACAGTTTTCCTAGGTTGACTCCTTGGAGCCACATAGAAGGCAAGACTCAAAACTTGGATATGATTATTTGGCATGAGTGTTAAGACAAGATAACACTGTGTTTTCAAACAAGTACCTTTAAGAATGCTGAAAAAGAAAAGGGACATTTAACACAGTAGGTGCAATAAACTAGCAGAGCAAAAGAGGGGGGGAAGCAAAAGCTCTTTTTATATGAACATGGAAACTCATACATTGCTTTATTACATACAAGAAATGAAGAGAATTAAATGAAAAATATATAGGTGTTTTATTTGCAGCTCTTGAGAAGCAAATTCAGTATTAAGTTCTTACCCAAGTACACCTCCAGGACAAAGAGAAGGCAAGAGAAATGTTGGGAAAAACAAACTGAGCCCTTGTCAGATAGTACAGAGACTGGCAGCAGATAATAGATACACATTAGAATCATTAAAGAATCTAGGCCAAGTGTCTATGACAAACTAAGGTGTCAGAATTGACACAATGAGAAATAGGTCGTGGAAAGTTTCTAAAGTGAGGGGAAGAGGTAGGAAAGAAGAAAAAGGGCAAGAAGAACAACGTTAACTCTCCTATTTCAACCTTCACTGAAAACTAAAGATAAGCAATATTTTACACAGAAGTAGATACTATATCACTTAAACTTGGTAGATTATTTAAAAACAACTCAGTTAATGAATAGGAATAAATATATTTTAGGCCAACACCAGTTAGGGATCATTTAGGGAATTTATACAATCTGAATGTGTGTGTGAATGTGTGTGTGTGTGTGTTTGTGTGTGTGTGTGTGTGTGTGTGTGTGTGTGTGCATGTCCTTTTTTTAAACATGAAACTTTTAGGCTATATTCAACCTGTGAACCAGACACAATATTACTCTCTATGGTTTATTTTGATTACTCTTCTTTATTTTCCTAATAATCATTAAGCAGCTAGATTATGACTCTGCAAAAGTTCGTAATATCAGATCATGGATGCTTATGCACACTTGGCCAGTCCTGACTACTTAAAAAGAGTCTCTACTGTAATTAATCTCTCTCAGTACTAGTTGCATCATTTTAAAGTGGGTATAATCCTCTCTATTCTGTTCATGTCATGGATTAATTTCCAGAGTTAAAAAGGGTTTCCATAGTAGTATTTTGGATTCATCGGTTTCTTATGGAGATAAATCAATGAAATCTCCATATAACATTGGCATGATTTGAAACAAATTCTTACATAATCTAAGTTAATTTATAGATAATCCTGAAATAATACTTGTATGAACTTGGATGAACTGTTTATATAAGTATTATATGAACAACATATAAATGTGCTGCATAAATTTGAATGTGTATCTTGTGTTGAGAAATATAAATTAAATACATCCTTCATCTCAACTATTGATACACAAATTTTTCTGGTTTTATATGTACTTGGCATGTTTCATGTAATATTTCTTTGCCTAGAGTATTCACCTATATTATTGGTAATGAAATATGCTACTAAAAGAGAAAACAATACTTTAGTTTAGCATATTATATCAACCAGTGCATTAACTAGCTTTATTAGGATTCCACTAATATGACTGTTTTCAAAACCATGTGTATGTGCAAATAACCACATATAGTTGATAATTAGAATTCAATATACTAGTTTAGAGTACTTCAAAAATTTACCATTAGATGCTAAATTTATATATCATCTGTGCACATACTTTATAAATTCACATACATATATGTATATACATGCTATACATATCACCATTTATCAATCACTTTCAACTGATCCTTGCATATTTTTTTACAACAGATTTTGGTAATGTAAACCTTTTTCTTGTTTAAAACAAAAAAAACCCTTGGAGAAGGAAACTTGTTCATTGAATTTTAGTACACAAATAGCAAAAAGATCATAAATTTTAATTTAGGGGTCACATTACAAACTAATGTAATCAAAAATTTTAAATTTAGATCTTGGGTTAGCTATTTTCCTACAACATCTGTTGGACTATTGTGACAGGTGTTTATTAATATGGATGCCTAATCAAATCTCTTGGTTGCTAATAGCCTGGCAATTCAACATCTAAATATTGTCAAAATCCTTGATTATATGTTGAAAACCATGGATAATTGATTCAAACCTATTTTCCTTGTCTAAATAAAAAAATTAAAACCTATCTGGTGTGTTTTAATTTAGAACCTTAATATTCTCCTGAAATTTCTAAATTTTTCCAGTAATGACAACTTGTGAAAGAAACTCAAAGCCTTCACAAGATGATTTTTGATTCTGATTTCATTGTATTCTTCATTACACACATAAAAATAGAAAGTTTTGCTATTGACTTCTGATAAACAGACAAAAGATGACATAAAAAATCAGACATATTTACTACAAGTATGTATACAAGTACAGTTTTCTAAAAAAAAAGATCTTCATGTGTTCTGAGTAGTTGAATCCTACAGGAAGCAATTAGATAATCTTCAGTAATGCTATGAGTAGCTTCAATACATGTGTAGCATTTATATGCTAGTCCTTATTTTATAATTTCCCCCTGTATCTAAAGGTTTACATAGATCCGTGTGAGACTTCTACAGTAGGAAAAAGAAACCTTCACAACTCTAAACTGTTAAATCCTGAAATTTTCTAATTTATTTTCTTCTGGCACACTTTATTCTTATCACTTCTTTGAGAATGTTTGCCATTTAGTAAACTCTAGTAGTGGCCTATTGTTGACAATACTTGACAACAATAAGCTTGTTCTCTGTGCTCTGAAATAATATATTCACTAAGCACACTTGGACACTTTGCCCTGGACACATATTGTGTATAACTGAGAATTCAAATGCAGTTGTAGTTAAATTAATTTGTACCTAAATTTCAATGGCTAGAAGTGGGTTATGTCATGGGATGGGACAGTGCAGGTCTAGAATTTGCTATATGGCTTCACAGATACTTGTGCTAGAATTCATTCATTTATATATAGGAGAAGTAGAATAATATCAATTCCTAAGACAGTAGTGATCATTTTAGGCATTGTTGGCTGTGACAGAACTGATATCACAATAGCAATAGAAACTATTCTAAAGCTTTTTCATATGACTTACTATAACAGGAATGATGAAACATAATCTTCAAGCCAAAGTTCAGGTGATTATCCATGTATGTAAATAAAGCTTGATTAGGAAACACCCCTACTCACTCATTTGTGGATAGTCTATACCTGCTTTTGTACCACAACTAGAGTTGAGAAGTCATGACACAGTCATGTTAAGCCAAACTTAACTGAATGGTTATGTGATGAATGATGGGCTAATAGCTCTTTAATACAAAAGTTTACTCTTTTTTATTCACTTATTATATTAATAAATAACATATAATTCATTTTATTTATATGTAGTGATAGCTATGATATAATACATCCACATATATCATAATATACTCAACAATTTAGCAATCAGGGCCCTAAAGTCTCATATAATTACATATTTCACAAACCTTTGAGGTTTACATCCAAATCATGGAACTACAATGCACAGACCATTTATAACATACTTTATAATTTCAGTAAAAAGCACAAGCTAATTTATAGCTCTATATAATCAGTTAGAGGGAACAGGGAAATGTTCATTTATTGAGACACAGCTATTGAGACAACTGTCAGGTCTATGAAAAATGTCGAGTTCAAGAAACAGTACAAGAAATGTACCCAAGGCCTAATGTATGAAACTGTAACCTCTCTGTACATCACTTTGACAATAAATAAGAAAATAAATTTTAAAAAAGAAACAGCTCTGGGTATTTTATATATGTCTGTCTGAATTAGGGGAAGGAAGGGGAATATTAAAATGATGAGACAAAGGGTCAAAGGTGAACCAATGCAACAACAATACTTACAAGACAATATGTTGTAAACTAACTGTAAAACTCGGGAGGGGGAAGGGGGAGAAGGGAAGGTGGGAGAAAAATCAGGGAGGGGGTAACAAGTTGGACAAGAGATGTATTCACTACCTAACGTATATAACTGTAACTCCTCTTAGATCTTGACAATAAAATGTTTTAAAAATGAAACAGCATATTAGGAGATTAGGTTGTGCTACATAAGACATATGTGCTCCCCTGATTCCAACAGAGTAGAGATTATTCAGGCTCAATTTCCTTCTTGATTTCAATCATGCTTACATTTCTTTCTATCTGCTGATATTATGAAGACACAAGAGGATGGTGTGCATAAAGGAGCACTTATGATTTAATATTTAACAATGAAAACAATTGGTAAAACATATAAACTGTCTGTCTCTCCTAGAAAACACATCCTCCCTGCTCAATTAAATCATTGGATTTTAGGTTTGATTTTCTTCAAGTAATGCTGCATTATCCAGCACATTTATACTTGAAACAGTTCCACCTAGATTACATTACAGCCATCTAAAGAACAAGCTTAATTGCACTGGTATTCTTCTAGGCAATTCTTTTCTATATTAGTAAAAAATAAATTAAAAACTATGTGTGTGTGTGTGTGTGTGTGTGTGTGTGTGTGTATGTGTGTGTGTTTTGCCAGTCCTGGGCCTTGAACTCAAGGCCTGAGCACTGTCCCTGGCTTCTTTTTGTTCAAGACTAGCACTCTACCACTTGAGCCACAACACCACTTGTGGCTGTTTTCTATATATGTGGTGCTGAGGAATCAAACCCAGGGCTTCATGTATATGATGCAAGCACTCTTGCTACTAGGCCATATTCCCAGCCCCTAAAAACTACTTTTTAAACTTATAAACGAGGCTTATTTTACTTTCTTAGACCAAAATGTATTACACAAGGTGTGCTTCAAATTTTGTCTGAAATGTTTGATTAGTACAAGTTTTAGTGTAAAATACAACCGCATTATGTTCTTAAGAGATTTTTATTAAGATCATCAGACAGATTCTTAGAATGTGTTGAAGGAAGAAATTACCATTAAAATTAATGTCCACTGACAGAAATACATATTTCATCTCCAGCATATTTAGAGCTTTTAACCTTGATCAGAATAATTTTCCTCAGCAGAGCTAAAACAGAAAATACTTCAACCTAGAATTTTTTTCTCTATTTTTTCAGCCCCAAATTATAAATCTTAGCATGGCAATACAGCATATTCAAAATAGTCTGAGTTATCAGATACTTGAACTCTGTTATATTGTTCTAACTGCATATATAGATTTAGAACTTAGGTTTCAAAAACAGATCCAATTAATCATTACAATTACTTTGCAATGTGTAGCCAAAAATATTTTAGAATATACTTCCTGTATTTTTGAGTCATTGTTCTTATTTCAATGTGGTGACTGATCAGCCCTCTGAAATCTGTCAGGTGGAGATCAAATGGTCACAAAAGATGTCACCCTATTTTTTCTCCTAAGTTGGCTGTGACCAACTGCATCCAAATAAAGCCCTGGATAACCAATGCAAGTCTTGTTGGTATGCAGACTTAAAACATTTCATTTCTGTTGAAGGAGATGATTAAAGCTCTTCATGGGGCCTTTTGTTTCCCCTTTAATATTAGCAACTGCAATGTCATTCAGTGATTGTTATTTGAAGCAGCAGGAAAATGTAGAACAAAATCCTTGTAGGTGGTACCATAGCTGTAAAATCTTGGCCAGTGTTCAAAACAACAATGAACTGGTTAATTAGAATTAGTAGTTCCCAGGGACTAATGAACATCTGGACTCTTGTCTGTAAACAGACATATACATGAGACATTGTGGAGGAGCCTAAATATCCCTAAATCATAGTGACACAGAACATTTGTTAACTGACAAGATGCTAGGTGTTGGATTTTAGTTTAACCACTGAAATGAATGTGTGTTCACAGTGATGGCTCTGAATGACATATTTGTAAATATTGGGATTTGTGTGTATTAATGTGCTATTTAGGATGTATTTAAGGGAAGTGTAATGCATTTTCTTTCTGAAGGATATGAAGATGTGTTCTTGTGTCTGTCATGGCCTCTGGTGTCTTTATAGCACTGATGTCTCCTGGAGAGGGACAGGAAAGCATATGTGTGTGGGAGGTGATCTCCCACATGGCCCTAACTGTTTCACCATGGGAGCTATTAGTCCGGAAGAGAGCTACACAATTTCACTGCAGGAACAAGTGTGATGTGAGCCAATATTTGCCATATTTTATACAAATATGGAAGCTACATTTTCTCATAATTCTGAGGCCCATATATCTAACTCCTCGAAGAAGATAGTTCAAAAATGCATGCTCTTTTATTGCTTGCCAAAGTGTAAGTATGGATGTCTTCAGAATATGAAATAGCCAATTATGGATGAATACAAATATTTCTGTTGACTGTTTTTTAGGTCTGTTTTACTTGATAAGTCACCCTAATACTTTATTTGTAAACATAAACACTACCCAAACCATCTCTCTCTCACCTATACATCTAGGTAGATCCATTGGTGATAGCAGAAAAATAATTATCCAGGTGAACAAGATGAAAGCTTTGAGAATTTTTCTCCTAATCTATCTTCTCCTTTATTTTGAAAATAAAGTAATCAGACACTTCCAAATCTTTTATTGTTCTCTTTCATTGACATCTTTCAATGAATTATCTTTCATACATTCAGTCACAAGTTCCACAGAATTGCAATATGTAAATGTGTATAATTTTATAAAAATGACCTAACCAGCGCTAACAGACTACTACATGAGCAGGATTATGATAACTATTTTTACCAAGATCATTTCTTATGACCACTAATAATTCATGCAGGCCAATTATATTGCAATAAAGTTATTATATAATGAACATGTCTGTTTTGTGTCAATGTCACATTAAAACTAAAGCCCTTCTTGCAATGCAATGGCCTTCATAGAAGTAGCAACTATTTCTCAAACCATCCTTATGTCCTACAAGGAATAACAAAAGGGTTAAAAGTGGGATTATCTTCCTATATAAAATGAGAGAGCTGAGCAAAACAATCTGGCAAGAAATTCTAGATACTCTAGCTCATAATTTTAAGCTTTGTTCTTTTTCACTAATAATATCGCAGGAACAAATAGACCCATTTTACTTAAAAGAATAAAAATAGAATACTTAGTGATCAATAATCTATCAGATTTATGTTTACAACGGGAAATATTTGTTTTCTATATTAGTTACAAAGCAAATGTGTTTTTATTTTCAGCTGTCTGATACGAGTCAGGGAGACAGTTCCACAGATGATCAACCATATGGCATTAATAAATGTATAACCAAGACAGACATGAAACATTTTGTATTTTAACCAAACTGCTAAACTAACTCATGAAATGTCATATATTACCTACTTAGCTGAGAGTTTTATTGTAGTGAAACTGTGACATAATTAACAATTACCATAGGACCATCCATTTCAGTTTGTAATTACTTCTAAAACAAATGAAAGATGAGTTAGCTTTCACTTACATTCAGTCACAGCTCCACAAAACTGCAGTTTGTAAACATATATAAATTCATTAAAAATGACTTACCAAGCCCTAGCAGTAGTATTTATATGGATTATAGAATGTGGAATACACTAATATAGAATTATTTGGTAGGTCAACTATGCTCAAATTTTCTACTGCTTGCTTCAGTGGTGAAGGATACAAAATAGAAATGTAATTCAGGCTCAAATCTAGTGCTAATCTCGGCAGTGTGGTCTCACATTGTAGTATCTGCTTTTGTCAGTGTATGTGTAGTGAGGATAATGTCTGAAATTTTGGTATCAATGTTTCCACATTAAAATATTTCATGTCAAAAATACTGGGACATTGTACTAAGGATTTAAATAAACAAAAGATTGTAGAAAAAAGAAAAACTATATTGAAAAAAGTTAATACTTTAAATATAACATTTAATACTAATTAAGTATACATCACTATTAAATATTTATTATTAATATAATTTCATATAGATATTAAAGTAATAAAATATTAATGTTTCTAAATAATGAACATGGGAAATTTGATCAAATTGGAGAATTGGGCATTTTTAAAAGAAATGGGCAAATTTTTTTCTTAATATAATTTCGTATTCCTATATGACATAAGTTAAACAATGATGCAGATTTTTTTTCCTGACACAAAACAGAAATATTCCAGCATAAATAGATCTATTGACCCTTTAGTGTTTTTCTATTCTACCTCTATAGAATTCTAATTAGCTTTAGTATGGAGGCTAATTTTTACTTTCCTCAAAGAAATGACAATGAAAATAGATTAGTCACTTGATTTCATTTGATTTTCCAAGAATTTAACATTTAATAAAGGGTAATACTTATAAATAATAAATATATTTTAATAATACTACCTTTAATAGTTTAAAACTTTTGTTGTTGCCTTTTTAATTGATTTGTTTTTGTTATTCCTCAGGTATGTTGTTTCACTGTGTACTTGGGTTGGACAGAGACCACATCTTTGTTCTCCCTGTAGCTGGTTTAGAAAGGGCTGTTTACAGGTTGGGGCCCGCCCTTGTCTTTCTATATTGCCCTCCCTCTCCCTGCAGCCCTGAACATGATGTTTGCTGCTTTTTGGAGACTCAGTAGTCCTGGATATTTCCAATCTACCATTTTCCCTTTCTCATGTTTTAACCAATATAGAATATACCATAACTATCAAAAACATCTTTTGGTGTTTTATATGGATTTTGCTTGGCATTTTGCTTGGGATTTTTATTGGGATTTTGATAAATACTGAATTGAATTCAGAAAGTGCCTTGGGAAGTTCCGTATTGCCATTCTTACTGTGTTAATTCTTCCAGTCTAGGAGGGAAGGTCTCTCCATTTCCTAAAGTCTTCTTCAATTTCTTTTTTCTAAGTTTTAAAGCTTTCATTACAGAAGTCCTTGACTCTTTAGTTAATTCCTAGGTATTTTTGGGTTTTGAGTCAACTGCAAATGGAGTTGTTTTTCTGATTTCAGACTCCATCTTCTTGTTATTGGCATACAGAAAGGCTATTGATTTTTGTGGGTTGATTTTATATCCTGCTTCTTTGCCAAAGTTTTGGATCAGTTCTCATAGCTTGAGGGAGACGTTTTGGGGCGCCTTCAAGTACAGGATCATGTCATCTGCAAAAATGGGTCATTTTACTTCTTCCTTCCCTATTCAGATCCCATTTATGTTTTTCTCTTGCCATGTACTCAGGGGAAGCACCCAGGACCTGAGTTCAAGCCACAGGATTGCCATAGAAGGATGAGGGGAGAAAGGGAAAGGGGAGGGGAGGGGAGGGAGAGAAGGAGAACAATAACAAAAAAGAGCTTTGGTATTTTGAGGAACATTAATAAAACATGGATCCAAGTGGTGACTCTAATCTGTGACTACCTGAGATCAACAAAGGTTAAGTGTGATGAGAATGTAACAAACTATAAATCAGAGGTGTGGGACTCTGACACGGAGGGCAGAAGACCATCCTCCCTACTCAGCATCCATCGTCCATCATGAAAATGCCTCACCACCTACAGAAAGGGACTGATGATTACTTACAGATAATAATTTCTAAACCATAGACAGAACTATCCATACCATTATCAGGGACATCATTACACTTGGGTATTCAAAAAGGGGCCATGACAGCTTTGAATCTACTTTAATACTTCAGTTAGTGGTGTGATTAAGAGGCCAAAGCTGAGATTACAAGAATGTCTCATATTTTTCAAAAGAATGTACAAATTTAGCCATGTACTCCATTTTCCCTTGTTCTTCATTACAAACAGGAAACAGCCTTTAAAGTAAGGGGGAAGAGGTAGTTCAGTTGCTTACAGCATTAGATTAATGAGGACAAGGTCGTAGATTTAGCTCCATACAACCCATTTACCTTGGCAGAGAAGAAACCTTGCTGTAGAAACTCCAGCTGTTATTTCAGCAAAGCCCAATTGTAAATGTACACTATGTGGGTCACAGGAGAAGCTTGTAAAACAGAAGAAGTGATCAAAACAACCCATTCACCCTTCTCCAGGGGAACAATGCTAAATATAGCTCAAAGGAGAAATTATGTATTTTATTCAAATGACACCATTTGTTTTGTATCCCTCCAAAACAGTGCCTATTCCTAAATGTTGATGGGCTATGTTTCAAAGAAATGTGATTTTTCTATCACCCTCTGTGTTTCTGCATATTGCAACTGTCTTTCTCACATCTACAACGTGTCTACCTGTAGTACTAGAACAATTCACCCATCCTAAGCAGTAGCATTCGACTTTAATCAGGCAAAAACAGTGCCTTTGTAGGGTATAATTATGTAAAATGCAGTGTATTTTCTGGGCCTCAGATATAGAAAATGTACAGCAATTGAATATACACAGTCACCGAATCACAGACATTTTCTGCCTAAGCATTACAAATAGGATACATTTTCTTTCATAAAAGAATCAGAATTTTAAGAAGGGTCTAGGTAGTTGACTAGTAAGTCATCTGCAAGAAAAGATTCTACCTGACCATTCCAAATGACTACACAAACATTAGAAACAACACATGTGTATGTAGTTGTGATTGTATACCCACATTCATACAAGAAATCAGGCCGGGGTTTAAGAAGTAGAATATTAGTTGTGAGTGAAATAGCTCACAGACAGCTCCAAACCCTGAGTTCAAGCATCAAGACCAGCACACATGCACATGTGCACACACACACACACACACACACACACACACACACACAGAATATATAAATACATCACTACAATATATACACATTGTGTGTGTGTGTGTTTCCCAGAACTGGCATATATATACAATATGATTGGTATATATGTATATATATACATATACTGTGAGATATATGTGTATGTGTATTCATATATATATCATAGTATCACACTATAACATATACATATATATATCATACTATGTATATATATATAAATATATATATGAAGAGTTTGAGCATTTTATTTGATCCTATTTGATCTTTCCCTTAGTAGTTTACCTATACTGCTGAGCTCCAAGCTATCTAAAATTATTCTATTGTAATATTATTGTTGTTTACCTGTTCCTCTTTTTTCCAAAATATCCTCCAAGACTATAGCAATACATTGCCATTGCTGATACAACATTTTGTTCTTCCAAAAGACAACAGAATCAAAGTTAAGCTCTAATGATCAGATTTAATGCGATGCTGTATGCAAATGCTGTTGGCTATGCTGTAGCCTTCTCACACTAATACTGACTCTACTCAGCATTTCTAAGTTGCTATACTCTTCTTTTGTTAATGTCAATGTTTTGTGTCCTCATTACAAACATTGAAAAAGGTTAGATATAAAAAGATTAAAATCAAATAAGTATTCACATCTTTATTGCACACGTTGCTTTAAAAAACATGAAGTACACTGTCGAAACCATAGAATTAAGTTTGTTAAACTTTTACCTGTAAGACACAGTATTAATGTTCTTTGAGTTTCTATTTCCAAATTTCTAAATTAGAGAATCAAAATTATATGCAATCTCATAAGTAACACATAAGATAATTATACCTTCTAGAAGCTAGGCGATTTTTTTAGAAATCATTCCATTAAGGTGAATACATTAATATTTGCTCTATATGTGCAAATAGTTGTCATACTCAAAGCTGTGAACAACAGAAAATCTACAATACAGAAATTACTAAGGATAGCAAAACATTTGAACAGGGCAATACCTCACAAGGCCTTCTGGCATGCTGTGCCAGGAATGTGATATTTTTGTTTTGATAATACTTCCTGATTATTCAGCTACCCTTATAATTGCTACTTATAGAATACAGAGACAATTTTTCTTCCTCCCTCCCTCCCTCCCTCCCTCCCTCCCTCCTTCCCTCTCTCCTTCCCTCCCTTCTTCCCTCCCTCCTTCCTTCTTTCCTTCTTTCCCTCCCCTTCCACCTTCTGTTTGCTCATTTCTATGTCTTTGGGAGTGGAAGGAGAGGCACAGAAATGGAGGAACAAAGAGTGAACCAATCCAGCAATGATACTCACTGGACACTATATTGAAACTAAACTGTGCAACATATAGGTGGGAATGGGAGGGATAAACTGGAAGAGAGCAAGGTCCAAAAAGAAAGCAATCATCCAGAAAGAAATGTACTTTTTTATCTGACTTATATAACTTTAACCCCTCTCTACATCACATTTATAATAACAATAATAATTTTCAAATAATAAAAACATGTATCACTTAAGTCATCTTATGTTCACTTATGATTCACAATAAAGGAAGACTCAGTTTACCATTTGTCCATAGGCTTCAGACTGGGCCCCAAGAGACAGGACAACAACAAGGCTATTCACCCATAATCAACCCCATTCCCTTCCCAGTATCTCCTATTCCTTGATTCACAGGTGATTAAGAGGCAAACCTTTCTCATTCAGGATGAAAGATGGATGCATTTCTATTTAACATAGGCTAAAAAGCACATTCAAATTCTTTAACTTCTAATAAGAAGCCAACATCTTATATAAAAGCACTTTGAATTCTCCAGATTCATTCCACTCATTCCTTATCAAGTAAGACAGAGACACAACTGTCTGATGTACGAAGTCTCAAAGGCATTTTCTTTGACTTATCGGTGTGTGTGTGTGTGTGTGTGTGTGTGTGTGTGTGTGTGTGTGTGTGTGTGCTGGTACTGAGGATTGAACTCAAGGCCTAGTGCTCTAGTTGGACATTCTTTTTTATTTAATTTATTTATTAATTGAACACACTTTTTTTTTTGACAAGGTGTTGTGCAAAAAGGGTACAGTTACATAGTAGGGCAGTGTGTACATTTCTTGTGATATCTTACGCCCAGTTTTTCTTTCCCTTCTCTAGGTCTGGTAGACATATATACAAAATACAATGTATCAAGAACATATACAGTAGCCACGTGGCCAAGCCCAAGAAAATTCGACTAGGGCTTTAAATGTAATGTCGATATTAGACAATATGTCGAAAGTAGTCTTATATGAACGTACATACATAGCTTTTGAGCTATTGTATTCCACTGAGAGGTCGATTTTTGACCTTTATATGTTGAGTAGTTGTTTGATTTTAGTTACATAGTGTAGGGTCACTGCCCCAAACCTGTGGGAAATACCATTTGACAAGCAGTTTTTGGTTTCACAGACCTGGTCTCTACTGACTCTCTGTCTCCCTTTCTTAACAGTCATATACCAAGGAGATCATGCCCTTTTGTTTTCTGTGTTCTAGGCTTGTCTCGCTCAACATTATTTGTTCAAGTTCTGACTATTTCCCTGAGAATACCAATATTTCACCATTCCTAATCGCTATGTAGTATTCCATTGTGTATAGGTACCATATTTTTTGGATCCATTCATCTGTGGAGGGGCATCTGGGTTGTTTCCATACTTTGGCTATTGTGAATTGTGCCGGGATAAACATGGAAGTACAAATGTCTTTTTGATATCTTGGGACTTGCTGTTTAGGATAGATGCCTAGGAGTGGTATGGCTGGGTCATAGGGTAGGTCTATATTGAGCTTTTTGAGAAACCTCCATACTGTTCTCCAAAGTGGTTGTACTAATTTGCACTCCCACCAACAATGGAGAAGGGTTCCTCTTTCCCCACATCCCCTCCAGCATTTGTTGTTTCCTGAGTTCAGAGTATAGGCCATTCTAACTGGGCTGAGGTGGTATCTCAGGGTTGTTTTTATTTGCATTTCCTTTACTAGCAGGGATGTTGAGCATTTCCTCATATGTTTCTTTGCCATTTTTATTTCTTCTCTTGTGAAGTCTCTCTTTAGCTCCTTTGCCCATTTCCTAATTGGTTTATTGGTCTTGGAGGTGCTTAGTTTTTTGAGTTCTCTGTAGATGACAGATATTAGGCCTTTGTCTGTTGCTGTGCTGGTAAAGATCCTTTCCCATATGGCTGGCTGTCTTTCTGTTTTGGTGGCTATGTCCTTAGCTGTGAAGAAACTTTTTAATTTGTAGTAGTCCCATTTGTCGAGTCTCTTCCCTATTTGTTGTACCCCTCAGACTATATTCAGGAAGTTTCTTCCTGTGCCTATAAGTTCTAGCGTCTTTCCTACTCTGTCCTTCAGTAGTTTCAAGGATTCAGCTCTGATATTGAGGTCCTTGATCCATTTTGAGTTGATCTTGGTGCATGGTGATAGGCTTGGGTCTACCTTGAGTTTTCTGCATATAGCTGCCCAGTTCTCCCAGCACCAGTAGTTGAAGAGGCTATGTATATTCCATTGTATGTCTTTAGCTCCTTTGTCGAATATCAGCTGACTGTAAGAGTGCGGTTTTATTTCTGGATCTTCAATTCTAATCCATTGGTCTTCCGATATGTTTTTATACCAATACTAGGCTGTTTTTGTTATGATGGCCCTGTAGTAGAGCTTGAAGTCTGGTATTGTGATACCTCCTGCACTGCTTTTTTTGCCTAAGGTTGCCTTGACTATTCTAGGTCTTTTGCTGTTCCATATGAATTTATGGATTGCTTTCTCTATTTCAGTGAAGAATGTGACTGGATTTTGATAGGGATTGCATTGAATTTGTATAACAATTGGGGCAATATGGCCATTTTCACTATATTGATTCTGCCTACCCATGAGCATGGGAGGTCTTTCCATCCCCTTGTGTCTTCTTTGATTTCCCTTATTAGATTTTTATAGTTTTCATTAAGTAGGTCCGTCACATCCTTGGTTAAGTTGATCCCAAAGTACTTTATTCTTTTTTTGGCTACTGTAAATGGAATTGTTTCCATAATTTCCTTTTCTGTTTGTATATTGCTGGTGTACAGAAAAGCTGCTGACTTTTGTGGATTGATTTTGTAGCCTGCTACTTTGCCAAAATGGTTTATTAGGTGTAGGAGTTTGGGGACTGAGTTTTTTGGGTCCTTCAGATATAAGATCATGTCGTCTGCGAATAGGGATAACTTGATTTCTTCCTTGCCGATGTGGATCCCTTTGATGTCCTCCTCTTGCCTTATTGCTATGGCTAGAAATTCCAGCACTATGTTGAAAAGAAGTGGGGAGAGTGGGCATCCTTGTCTTGTTCCTGAGTTTAGGGGAATGATTTAAATTTCTCTCCATTTAATATGATGTTAGCAGTTGGTCTGTTGTATATGGCTTTTATTGTTTTGAGGAATGTGCCATCTATTCCTGTTCTCTCCAAAGCTTTTAATAAGTATGGATGTTGTATTTTATCAAAGCCTTTTTGTGCATCGACTGAGATAACAATGGGATTCTTGATTTTAGTTCTGTTTATGTGGTGAATTATGTTGATTGATTTATGGATGTTGAACCATCCTTGTGACTGTGGGATGAAGCCTACTTGGTCATGATGTATAATTTTCTTGATCAGTTTCTGCATCCTGTTAGCTAATATTTTACTGAGGAACTTTGCGTCTGTGTTCATTAGTGATTTTGGTCTGTAGTTCTCTTTTTTTGTTGGGTCTTTGCCTGGTTTGGGAATGACTATGATATTAGCTTCATAGAATGAGTTTGGGATTTCTCCCTCTGTTTCTATTTCACGGGAGAGTTTGAGGAGTATTGGTATTAGCTCCTCACTGAAGGTTTTGTAGAATTCGTTGGTGAATCCATCTGGGCCTGGGCTATTCTTTGTTGGGAGGTTCTTGATTACCTCCTGTATTTCACTGTAAGTTATTGGTTTATTTAGTTGATTTATTTCTTCTTGGAGTTTGGGTAGTTTATACTTCTCTAAGAATTGATCCATTTCTGTAAAATTATTGTTTTTTACTGAATAGAGGTTCTGGAAATAGCTCCTTATGATTGTTTGAATATCGTGTGTACTTGTTGTTATTTTTCCTGTGGAGTCCTTGATTTTACATATATGAATCTCTTCTTTTTTTTGTAAGTCTTGCGAGGGGTCTGTCAATTTTATTTATTTTCTCAAAGAACCAGCTTTTAGTCTTATTTATTTGTTGAATGGTCTTTCTATTTTCAATCAGATTTATCTTCTCTTTAATCTTTGTGTTCTCTCTCCTCCTAGTCATTTTATATTCTGTCATTTCTTGTTTCTCCAGTTATTTTAGTTTCATCGTGAGGTTATTCACCTGCTCTGCTTCCATTCTTTTAATGTGAGTGCTGAGGGCAATGATCTTGCCCCTCAGTACTGCCTTAGCTGTGTCCCATAGGTTTCTTTGTGATGTATTTTCATTGTCATTGTGGCTTATAAATACGTTGATTTCATCTTTCACTTAGTCTGTGGCCCATGTGTTGGATAACAGTGTGGGTTTAGCCTCCAAGAATGTGTATAGCCTCTGTGGTAACCGTTGATATTGAGGGTTACCTTTAATCCACTGTGATCAGATATAATACATGGGATGACGTCAATACTTTTGTATTTGCTGAGGTTCTTTGTGTGGGCTATGACATGGTCTATTTTGGAGTATGATCCATGTGCTGCTGAGAAGGTGTATTGGGTCTCTCTAGGGTGGAAGATTCTGTATAGATCTGTCAGATCCATTTGGGATATGGTGTTACTTAGGTCCTCAGCTCCCTTGCTGATCCCCTGGGTGTTGGATCTGTCTTTTGGAGAGAGTGGGGTATTTAAGTCTCCCACTATTATTGTGTTTGCGTCTATCTTGTTCTGTAATTCTGTGAGAATTTGCTTGACATATGTGAGGCCTCTTTTGTTCGGTGAGTATATATTTATCACCATGATGTCTTGATTCTGGAAATTTCCTTGTATTAAAATGCAGTGTCCTTCTTTGTCTTTTTGAGTAGATTTTAATGAAAAGTCCAGCTTGTCTGAGATCAGGATGGCTACATCTGCCGTTTTGGTAGGTGCATTTGCTTGGAAGATCTTTCTCCATCCTTTCATTCGGAGCCTGTTTTTGTCCCTTGCTGTAAGGTGGGTCTCTTGTAGACAACAGATGCCAACTTTTTGTTTGTAGAACCATTCTGCCAGTCTGCTCCTCTTTATCAGAGTGTTTATACCATTTATATTCAAAGAGATCAAGGATAAGAGTGTTTTTTTCTCCTTCCATTTTCTTGTTGGGCTGTTTTTTCCTCTTTTTATTTTCTTGTCTTTAGTAATCTGCTTTTTCTGTTTCTGTTTCAGTCTGTGTGTCCTGTATGATCTCTGTTGGATGGGATTCCCCTCTTAGAATTCGCTGTAGGGCTGTTTTTTTTATTCACATACTCCTTTAGATCCTCTTTGCTATGGAAAGATCTGATTTTCCCTTCGAATGTGAACTCCAATTTTGCTGGATATTTAATCCTAGATTGCAAATTGTTGGCTTATTGTTGGCTGTAGAACTTGGATGGTGTTCTTCCACTCACTTCGCGCTTGGTAGGTTTGTGTGGAGAGGTCTGCTGTTATTCGCATCCTCTTCCCATTGTAGAAAATTTCTTTCTTTGTTTTGGCTGCATTTAGAATTTGCTCTTTATTCTTGAGATATGAAGTCTTGAATATTATGTGTCTTGGGGTGGCTTTTCTGGGGTCTGGCCTGCCAGGTGTCCTATAGGCTTCGGTTACCTAGATGGGGTCCCTTGTGAGATTGGGGAAGTTTTCTGCAATAACTTCATTGAAAATATGATGAAGCCCTCTGCTCTGGTACTTGGCTCCTTCTTCTATTCCAGTTATGCGTAGACTATATCTCTTGTCTTTGTCCATTAGTTCCTGGATTAGTCTGCCCTGAAGCTTCATCGTTTCTTGGAGTGTGGTAATTTTGTGGTTGTCGGCTGCTTCATCATCCAAGAGAGAGATTCTGGATTCCATGTGGTCAATTCTTTGTGCTGTGGATTCAATTGTGGAGTTTATGGATGTTAGAGAGCTATTTATGGTTGTCAGATCAGCTCTGATCATGGAAATTTCTTCCTTTAAAGAGTTGTATTTTAAATCTATTTTTTCATGCATTTCACTTCTCAGGATGTTAAGGTCTTCTTTAATGGAGGTTTGCATTGTATCCATTTTTGCTTCCATTTCTTTCTTGGCTTCCTGGATGTCCTTCAAGACTTCCACTCTAAACTCCTGGAATTGTTTCCTGATTTCGTTTCTGATGCTTTCCACCATTTCTGTTAACATGGCCTCATTTGCTTTTTTATTTTCCATCTCCTCTTCAGTCATGCTGCTTTTTGGAGCTAGTGAGTTGCCTTGCCCTTTGATGAACTGTGTTATATTTCTTTGTGATTTGAGCATCTGGAGATCTGTGGGTGACTTCCCTGGTTTGGTTTTGTGCTGGTTCCTGCTGGTCCATCAGTGGGAGCCTTGTGCCCTGGTGTCCTGGCTCTGAGTTTGGGTTTGGCTGTTGGACCTTGCTCTCCAATGGGTGAGCATGACCTTCTCAGTTGTTGCTGAGGTGGTCACTCTCCCTGCACTTGGGGGCCAGTAGGTTCTGTGTCTTTCTCTGTGGGACAGTGTCCTTCTGCTGTGCTGTACTGACCCTAGCGTGCCCTTGTTGGGGGTTTGTTGGTCACTAATTCAGCGTGGTGTGGAGGCTTATCTCTTCTTTGGTTCTTTTTTCCACTCTGTATCTTGGTCAGAGGAGCTCACCTCTCAGGCAGTTCGCCTTTCTGTGTGGACCGATCCAGAGCCGGTGTTGTTGGGGTGTGGCCTACCCACTTGTGCGAAATGCGCCAAACTGAGTGGGCACGGGCTGATGGAGAGCTGTGCCCTCCTGTGTAGGCACGCCTACCAGAGCAGGCGCTGCTGCTGTGGCCCCGCCCACCTGAGCGGGGTACGTCTACAAGAGCAAGCCCCGGGTTGTTGGGTTGTGTTGAGTCTGCTGTGGGGGGTGGTATGTGTGGGGCCCAGTGGGATCAACTGTCCAGGCACAGGTTAGCACCCTCAGACTGCGCCTCCACTGTGCGAGGGGGGGGGCGTGAACAGGCCCAAGTGTCCCTGCTGTGCTGGTATTGCCGACCAGCACCTGTGATTTTAGTTGTAAAGGTCTTCGAGGTCCAGGCGCCTCGGGTGGGGCTTGCACTGCCAGCCGTCCCTGACCCCTGTTGGGAAGGGGACAGGGCCAGTTGGGCCAGTTCTGGCTCCTGGGCGGACTTGGGGCTGCTCTGCCCTTCCCTCGCTAAACTCCTGTGACTTCCCAGCGCCTGATGGGAGCTTCCTACCTGATTTGAGGGTTCTTTGTTCCCTCGGGGTGGGGAGGGGGAGGGAGGGAGATCTAGCTTCTTTGTAGGGTTTGGGTCTCTGATAGCTGGTCTCCCATTGGGGGAGAGGGTAATGGGGGACTCACTGGTCCTGAATTGTGTGTGTGTCTTGTGCCGCCATTGGTCCTTCAGATGTGGCAAAAGGTCGTGGTGGCGTCCCTGGCTCTTCCCTTCTGCACCGCTGGGTTCCCCAGCCGCTTATGACCATTCCCGGTGTGGACCTGAACTTCCCGTCACCACCGTCGCTGTGTGTCTTGGTCCCTACTCTCCCTGGTGTCAGTGGAGTCCTGCTATCTGGACTCTGTGCTCCCAGCAGTCGGTCTGCCGATCTCCAGGTCCCCTTTCCCAGCCTGGCCCTGTTTGGGCCAGGGTCGGCTGGTGGGGGGAGGGTGCCCCATAGATTCTCCGGCTCCGTGTATGTTTTTGGCTCTTCTTTTTTGCTTCTTTTTGTTTTCCTGTGTTTCTCCACTGCTTCTGGCTTCTGGTTTTGCTGGGTTCTTGATGGGGTGTTGGGTGCTGGAGTTCCCAGCTCGCTATTCAGTTGGAGCGAGTCGGGGTGCATCCCTACTGTGGCAGTGCCATCTTCTGTCCTAGTTTGACAGTCTTGATCAAGGTGGGTGCTCCACCACTTGAGCCATAGTTCTACTTTTGTAGGTTAATTGGATGTAACCATCTCTCAGATTTGTCTTCCTGGGATGACACTGAGCAGAGCTCAGAGCTTAGCTTCCTGAGCAGACAGCATTAAGGGCATAATTTTCAGTAATTTTCTAAAAATTACCACATAGTCAAGGGTAATTTTCAACCTGGATAAGAAATAGTAACAAGGCTGAGAAAAGGATCTTTCAGGACACAGAGACTGTCCCAGGAAAATAAGCAAAATTAAACTAGCTGAAATAAACTCAGACAAAATTCTCCATACCAGTGTTGCTAACTGGATTTATAAAGACTGTTTATCTGTATCTATGCTTGGGGGAAATAAAAACATTCAAAGAACAAGAGAAAGGTTATGAAGCTGAAAGTTTTGGTGTGTTTTTTTTTTTTTTTTTTTTTTTTGGCCAGTCCTGAGCCTTGGACTCAGGGCCTGAGCACTGTCCCTGGCTTCTTTTTTTTTTTTTTTTTTTTGCTCAAGGCTTGCACTCTGCCACTTGAGCCACAGCGCCACTTCTGGCTGTTTTCTGTATATGTGGTGCTGGGGAATTGAACCCAGGGCCTCATGTATAGGAGGCACTCTTGCCACTAGGCCATATTCCCAGCCCCGTGAAAGTTTTCATTTTCTCTTTTTTTCAGTGGAAAGGTACAGAGAAAATCAAGAGCAAGAGATCAAGCTGGGCACCAGTATCTCATGCCTATAATCCTAGCTACTCAGTAGGCTGAGGCCTAATAATTGTGTGTGGTTTAAAGCCAGTCAAGGTAGGAACGTTTTTGCTTAAACACCAAAAAGCCAAAATTAGATATTTAGCTCATCAAGTGATAGAGTGCTAACCTTGAGCAAAAAAGCTCAGTGACAGCAACCAAGATCTGATTTTAAGCCCAGACGGACACAAACAATACAAAATATATCAAAACAAAAAAACAAATAAAAAGTGGTTACGTAACATAACATTCATCCTATGGATTCAACATATTTTATAGTTTCTTGGCTCAAAATCTCCCCACTCCCCACAGTTCCAGAACAGTATTGATATCATAATACCTGTTAACCTTGCTCTATATTTATTACACAGGCCTATAATGAAAAATAACGTTGGCTTTTGAATCTGACTGATTGAAACTTTCTGGCTAAATTTCCCATACCTTTGCCTCTACTAAACTAACTTCTTTTCTATACTTTTTTTTTCATGTTGTATGCAGACGTGTTAGAAATCATAACCTACTTGATCTTTTTGCATTCATTACTTTCCCTGTAACTTGGTCATGAAAGATGGGGTTAGAATCTAGAGCCGAATGTCCTGGACTCATGTTCAACTGATAAGCTAGTGTGCATGTACACTTGTAATCCTAGTTACTCATGCATCTGAGATTCTAAAGGATCATGATTCAAAGTCAGCATAGGCAGAAAAGTTGGTGAGGCTCCATCTGCACTTAACTAGCAAAAAAGGTGGCTGAATTGGTAAAGAGGCTGACATGAACAAACAAGTTGGGTGAAAAGAAGCTAACCAGAAGACATAGATCCTGAGTTCAGGCTACAGTTCCAGTGCAAAAACAGTAATAACGGGGCTGGGGATATGGCCTAGTGGCAAGAGTGCCTGCCTCATATACATGAGGCCCCGGGTTCAATTCCCCAGCACCACATATACAGAAAATGGCCAGAAGTGGCGCTGTGGCTCAAGTGGCAGAGTGCTAGCCTTGAGCAAAAAGAAGCCAGGGACAGTGCTCAGGCCCTGAGTCCAAGCCCCAGGACTGGCCAAAAAAAAAAAAAAAACAGTAATAACAACAGGACCAAATTCTACCTGCAGCACTGAAACCTTGGCTTATGAATATATTTTCTCTGTGCCTCAGCATCTGCTCCTGTACAATAAGGACATAGAATTTACTTAAATAAATCAGTAATTTAGAGTAGGTTCTGAACTATGATGATTCATACAAAATTATTTGTACTTCTTTTTATGTTTCTGCAGGTGATGTAGACAATCAAATTAGACAGTGTGACAGTGATTTAAAAGTGCTCTACTTCTCTTTATCATACCTATAGTATGGAGATTAACAACAGATATTTTCAGGTTTAGAAGGCATTTAACCATCCACCTGAACCATTACATGAAATAATTAAAGGCTGCAGTAGAGGCTGACCAATACTATGACATTTTCCACTGTGACATTTTCAGTTCATCACCCATCTCTGTTACATCCTACCATCTGAAAAGGCAAACAACATGGCATTCCATGTTTCCTGTTGTTGGCCCATGAAGGATCCTAGTTCAGTATCCAGGGCAATTGTTTGTTTTTCTCCTAACTCCAGGAATGGAAGCAATCACACAGTGATAAGTAATGAGAAAATAACTATGCGTTTATTTAGATGACCCAAAGAGCTAACTTCTACTCCTTACCTTCATTTGCATAATCTCAAACTAAACATTATTGTGACTATTTGCTAGTTTTATGCCGTTTATAAAACCCATATTTATGCACTGTAAGCACCTCAAACAACTCCTTTAATAGACACTTACTTGTAATTTCCTGTGGCCTAAATATTATTCATTCAAATAAAAAATTTAACCAAGTAAAGTTCATGAAAGGAAACCACAATCCATAAACAAAATCCTGAGTGCTGGCTGGAAAATGCCAAGTGAATCACATACCTGCAAATCAGAAACTGTTGTGTCTTCCCTCATGTTTCATTTTATTTAAAAAATCAGTTTTACTAGGTAAAATACTCTCTTTAGTTACTTAAGCAGATTGGAGCCAAATTTATATCCACTGTACAATAAGTGTATAGTGTTCAGGGCATGGGATTTTGTGTTTGAATCTAGGTATTATTTCACAACTAAATTCTGCCTTTGAGTTATATTGTTCCTCTCTTTATTTATTTTTTGTTTGTATATTCCGGTCATGGGGCTTGAATTCAGGGCTTGGGCTCTGTCCCTGAGTTTTGTGTGTTCAAGGCTAGCACTCAAACACTTTGGACCACAGCTCTACTTCCAGTTTTCTGGTGGTTAATTGGAGATGCAAGACTCATAGACCTTCCTGCCCATGCTGGCTTTGAACTATGATTCTCATTTCTCCACCTCCTGAGTAGCTAGGATTACAGGCATTAGCCACCAGTGCCCAGCTTTAAAAAAAAACAAAAACAAAAACACAAAACAAACCACAACAAGAACAAAAAACTTACCTTTATGACCCAAATCACATATTTCAAACTAAACAATAAGGCTAATTAGAGTGATAATGGGAAATGAATTAATTTTTTAAGTCTATTAAACAGAAAAGAGTGGAGATGTGGAAAAGGGAACATCACCGTAGGAAAAATATAGGAAGTACACAGATTCTAAAGCCTGACCTTTTTCACTTGTCACCAGCCTCCTTTTGGTGTTAACCTCAATAGATTCTAAGAATATTGAAAGGGATGAGGTGACATTGATCAAGACATATTTATTCATAAATGGCTTTGTTAAATGGCAATGCCTTTTTATAACAACTTAAAAATAAGAATAAAAAGAAAACCATAAAATAATTTTTGAAAGAGAATTTGAAATAGTTGGATAAGAGTGGCTGACACTTATAATCCTAGCTACTCAGGAATCTGTTTGAGAGTCTCAATTCAAAGCCAGTCCAGGCACAATTCTATGAGATTCATATCTCCAATTAACCACACAGACAGACACACACACACACACACAACAACAAACAACAATAACAAACCGAAATGTAACTATGACTCAATTGGTAGAGTGTGGTCTTGAGCAAAAAAAGTTCAGGGGCAGACCCAGGCCCCTAGTCCAAGCTCTTAGTTCCAACACAAACAAAACTTTTAACAAACCAACTACCAAAACAACAACAACTACTAGTAGTATGGCAGAAGCAACTAATTTAATAAATAGATCAAAGATCTGGTCATATTCCACTGGGAAGAGTAAGTAAAGCACCCTCCTCTTTATAATAATAAGTATTAGATTTTCAGTGAGAACTTTTGAGTGCTTTATGTTTCAATCTTTTGAGGTGAGGTATTTGAGGATGACAATGACATGTTTATATATCTGTTTCTGATTCCATTTCCAACACGAGAGAGTGGAATGTTATCGTATTTCTTTCATATGGGTCCTTGTTTACAGTGAGAATTCCATAAATGATTATGCACAAGGGGTTAAGGATAAAATGGATGTAAAAGCAAGGTAAGGCTGCTTGCTGTACATTTCAGTAGGTGATTTTCAGAAACCAAAACTGGATTTGCCTAAGAAGCAATAGAAAAAAAAAATTACCTGATATTTAAAAAAATGCATATGCCATATATTTTTCTGTACTCTTTGATTTTATAGACAAACATAAACTCATCTTCTACCTACTCACACATCAAATCCCATATGGGCAGCTTAGAAGTTCAGTGAGAACTAATTTCACGTGTTTTGAAAGTGTACATTTTATTGCAACATCTCTGCCCGATGCCCAGGTCTCTAGAGGATAACACTCAAGGATATCTTATAGATGTGTGGTATATTTAGGGTTAACTCATGCACACAGCAGTGGCAGGATATTACACAAAGGGTGGTATACACTATTATTTTCTCTAGTGGCTTCTAAATATTAATCATGCATTTAAGCTGGTATTTTTCAAAACGGTTTATAACAGAATCAAAGGGCGATCTAAAAATAATCTCCATTGCTGCATTGTGACATTCAGACTCAGTAGGTCCAGAGAAGGGGCAAAAATTATGTGTTTAAATATATCTCCAGGCATCTTTGAACATAGCTTGAGAACAAGTATTCTAAATTCTCCTTTTAGTTTGGATAGAACTATTCACATTACATATTTGAATTAAACTAGAAGCTTCAAAAGGGAATTATTTAGCCTGACCTATATTATAGAGATTTATCAGAGAGATGAATAGAGTTTATAGGGCCGTTACAATTATTTAGATGATTCAGATTTGAATAATATAAGAAAACTCTAGATATAAGTAGATAACTGCTACTGGACAAACTTGCTTTTCTAGGATATTATGCCCTTTTGGATCCATGGACTTGAGGAATGCATTTTATTAAAGGAACCAACATGGGTTATTATAAACAATATTGAGATAAATTCTGAGCTAACTCTCACTTCCAATCCAAGATTTTAAGCTGCTAAGTAGATTTGACAAGTCTCTTCAATTACTTTATGAAATTAGTTCTTGCCAAGTTCCTCCATGAATCATAATTCAATCCATGTTCTCTTTTCCATTTGCTTCCACATAAACAGCAATTTCTATAGTGAATCCTCATCTAGATCCTACACCTTAAGATGAAGAATTGCTTTAATAGCAATGACAATGAAGGACCCTCTGCAATGCACACAACCTAGAAATACATACTAAACCACTCCTTGACACCCACTCAAAAGCAAAATGGATTCAAACACATCAAAAAGAGAGTTCATTCATAGGGGAATCCTGCCTGTTCACCTCCCTATTTGCCCAACAAAGTGGATGGAGAAAGGCCTTCTGTTAGCCTCATTCCACCCTCTGTTGCTAACTGCTGCAAGAAAAGAGATTTCTCTAGTTTTTAGATGGTTTAGTTCAATATATAATTATTTGTTTTGTAGCAACTGTGCAGACATAGCTTTTTGCATGAAACTTTACCAGGTTATTAGAAAGGCTCTGAACAGTCAAATAGAAAAAAAAATGAAATAGGAAAAAAAACTATGGTAGGACTAAGTACAGAGGAGGACCTGGGAAAGAACGTGTTATACATTGCTTTCATAATTTTTTTTAATTTTCTAATTAAAAAAGCATTCTGATTTATTCAAAAGAATTGTATTTCTGTGTTATTCTTCTATATTGTGTTTACTGGACTTCAAAGTACTTTTACTTTTTTATCTTTAGAAGTTGTATAAAGGGGTTTCAATTCAACCTATCAGTTGGTGAGTGACCAATATTACATCTTCATTCCCTGACTCCCGATCTCTCCCACTCCACCCATCCCCTTAAGTTGCCCGGTTTCATATTCACATACATACATTGAATATTATAGTTGCATTTGCCTATCTTTCCTGTGTCCATTTATCTTATTTATCTCCATTTATCTCCCCTTGACCTCACTCACCATCCACAACACATGCTCCAGTTACCTGGGTTAGGCATTCAAGGAAATATACCACTGGATTCCTCCTCTGCATATACCATACTTTAGATAATATATTTGTGCATATTTGCATATTACCCCAAAGATGATTGCAAATATATTGATTATTTAGATCTCACTCAATGCACCTGATTCATCTGCACATTGCTTTTAAAATGAAAATTTGTGCCTGGAATACAATACCTCAGGGAGTGCAAGGCAGATGTGAAGAGATTTGGAACAATCTGGGGATCCCTAATACCTTAAATGTTTATATGTGATGTATATACAAAACATGATATTCAAATTAATGTGAACATATAAATATAACTGAAGGTGACTCTAAAGTAGTTAATAATTTCTGTATAATAGGTGGTTTTCTATCCAACCTGATAGTCATACTAGGCCAAGGTTGTGTAACAACAAAAAAAAGTTCAACATTTCAATAGCCGACTGCCATTAAACACTTTTCCACAGTTGAGGTTTCAGTGCTCTTATCTGAAAATTGCATATAAAACTACCTGTTCAGTCAATTTCAGAGGATTCTTGGGAGGACTGAATTAAGTAATGGATGTATGAGAGCTTTCAAAAGTATAGTGCACTTTAGAAAATCCAAGTTATAAATATTATTTGAAGAACTGTGAGAGAGCAAGAGCAGAAAAGCTGTATCTTCAGCCATGTTCTTTCTTAGGTGCTTACATCACCTCATGTCTAATTGCTAACTGTAGATCCCTAGAATCATTCTCTCCTTCATTCCTATATCCAATTAGCAGTGTGTTCTTTTCAATGTATGCGTTTTGGTGGTTTTCAAATCTTCTCTTTCTGTTCTTTTCCTTCTATGACACAGAGGCAGAGTCTTCTCAAATAGCCTTTAAGTTGGATCCTTAAATTCAACCTAAGCCTCAGCTCTTCCTTTGCTCTCTGCCTCCATTTACATTCTGCCAGCACCAAATTGCTCTTTAGTCTCCACACAAGGTGTTGGTGTTCTCCACACATGGTGTAATTGTATGACTTTGTCTTTTCTTTCTTCTTTGTTATGTGGTCCTCTTTACTTAACAAACTTTTCTACTTACCTGTCTCAAGTATAAAATGAAGAATTGCAAGATCCAGTATAATTCCTCCTCCTCCTCCCCCTCCTCCTCCCCCTCCTCCTCCTCCCCCTCCCCTCCCCACCCCCTTCCCCCTCCCCCTCCCCCTTCTCCCTCCCCCTCCTCCTCGTGTTTATGTGTATGTGTTGGTGCTAGGGCTCGAATTCAGGGCCTAGGTGCTGTCCTTGAGCTTCTTTTGTGTAAGGTTAACACTCTGTCACTTCAGCCACAGGACCACTTCTGGATTTTGGTGGTTAATTGGAGATAAGATTATTATGAACTTTCCTGTCCTGTTGGCTTTGGACTGTGATCCTCAGATCTCCTCAGATCTCCTGAGTAGCCAAGATTATAGGAATGAGGGACCACCTCTTGGCTCTTTTCATTGTTTTAATGATAATTTTGTGTGCTTAAGACAGACAGATATGATGTGGCATAAAATGGTTCACATAAGAAGAAATGTTTTACATTTCAACATCTCCCAATAGTTACTGATTTATCCTCTTGTTATTAAACACAGCCTTAAATAACTCAGAAAATCACTGAGCTTGTTGCCGTCCTCTCTCAATTCCTATCACCATTCTCAAGGCATTCTAAAACCCTCCTTTAATTTGGTGTGTGTTCTATTTTTTCTTCTATTAGCTTATATTAGTTATTTGGTGGGAAGGGAGGAATATCATTGTTACATTTATACACAAGTTTATTCCATATCCTAACCTAGCTCATATCCTTTAAAATTATACTTCCTTCCTCTCTAAAAATAGCATCCCAACAGGATATCTAATATCTGTGCACTTTCAGCACCAATAACTATATATTAATTTGTCATCTATCACTTTTCCATAGAAAACTCTTGAGAATGTCAATTTTGTGACATGCTACCTTCAAGTCTCTGTTTCAGGCAAAATTCAGAATGATATAACTGTAACAAGAAAGCAATGTTGTTGGGGAAAGGAGTGATGATGATTTATAATTCTAAGGATGGAGGATGGCAAGAGATGGTAGAAGCCACTCATTTCTAAACAAGCAGAATAAAGAGGTAGGGTCTACGTGAGAGGCTGACAAAAATGAAAGGGGCAAAGGGCAAAGGTAAGTGTTAGGAAAATTAGAATAAAAATTGAGGGAATAGTAGATAATGAAGAGAATGATTTCAGAAGACAACATAAGAGAAACAAACTACAGATTAGAAAGGATTGAAAATAAAAAAGGATGACAAATGCAATCTATTCACCTTGAGACCAGAGAGGTACAGAGAGTAATAAAAGATACCAGAAGGTGTGTTGACAATTAATCTTGGAAGGCTACAGAAAATAACCATCTGGAGATTTCTGAAACAAAACTAAACAAAGAACAGAAAGTAATCTAAAAGAGAGAAATAATTTAATGATGATATAATAAAGGGATATAAAAGGTAAAAGTAACAGAAATTACTTGAAAATGTGTTAGAACATTGCCTTTCAAATTTCAAAATATTTACCTATTTGATAGAAAAAAGATTTTCCAAAACAGTAATTTAAAAGTATTGAAATTCAAAAAGAATAGACACATACTGACCCTCAAGTTAACATTCATTGATAATACAATCATTAAAAGACTCCTGTGGGGCATTCACTCCTTTCCTTAGGTTAATGTCTGGTGAAGCTACATTAAATGAGTTTTGCTTTTATCAAGAATGATTGCAATTTAGTACCTGCCTCTGGCTATAACAAATGAGTCGAATTTGAAATATACAATGTCCTTTTCCATTGATGGACTGGAAGAACTTAAGTTCCCCACTGGCATTGGAGAGTTTTTTCATTACACAAAAAAAACCTAGGGAAGGGAGCACAATGGGCAGATGTCCTGCGTGCTTGTCAGAGCAGGTGACATTTCCATAATGTGTCTCACCTTGACACCTCTCAGTATTCCATTACAAATCTGAGAGACTTTTCCCTGTGGGTTGCAATTGCCTGGAGTACCCTGATACTATGTGTGTTCTGCAGACGAGGTCAGCCAGTACTTATTATTAAACACGCCTCAAACACATGCTAGCCAGCTGGTAAACATGCTCTCACACTGCTTCAATCTGCCTTTGCTAATCAAGTAGTTTGTATTGGGAAGACCTCAAGAATACTTAGACAGTAATTAGGGAATGCACCAAAATAAAATAAGACTACTGTCCTCCTGTTTTATACATGTAGACTTGCATTAGTTTACAATGGTATTCTTTATCCAGGAAAACCAAAAGGAAAACAAACCAAAGTTTACACCTGTTTAAAAAATGCCTTAAATATCTATTTCGAACTCTATCAGAAGTGCCTACCAGAGACCTTTTTGCCTGCTTGTTTCTCAACGTTATTTCTTTTAATAGATGACTTATAGTCATCACCCTGACTCTGTACTAGGGATTTTTCTCCTGTTTGTATTCATCTTTTTCCTTACATTTTTACTTATTTATGTGGGCCTGGGTGCTGTTCCTGATCCTCTTTGTGCTCAAGACTAGCATTCTACCATTTGAGCCACAGCACCACTTCCAGCTTTTTCTGTGACTAATTGGACATGGACTTTTCTTGCCCGGGCTGACTTTGAACCATCATCCTCAGATCTCAGCCTTCTGAGTAGCAAGGATTACAGGTGTGAGCCACTGGCACCCAATGACTTGGGGAATTTTATCTTTTTATTTTTATTATATTTAAGTAGTTGTACAAAGGGATTTCAATTCAACAAATCATGGTTAATCTCACTCCCCTTCCATCATTCTCTCCCTACTTTGCCAACCCTACCTATATATTTAAGATATGTGGTTCCATTTTCACAAATGTAAATTATTAGTATCAGTAAACCGTACAAGTCAATTTTATTTTGACATGTCTATATATGCATACAATATACCCTTTATATACTCACAACCTCTATCACTCTCTCTATTGCATTCTCACTTTTCCCTTCTCCAACCAATTACAAGTTCATTGTCCCATTTTTCACACACGTATGTAAAGTATTGACAACAAACCCTGCCTTCACATTTACAATATTCAAATACTATATATTCAAATACTATATATACATATACATATTAGAGCATATTTACATATATACAATATATTATGATATATTATAGTATATATATAGTAAATAGCATAATATATAATTATATATATTCAGTCCTATATATTTATCTTTTGGGTCTACAATCCAAATATGAAGGATAACATGTGACCTTAGACTCTTTCCTTCCAAGCCTGACATGTTTTGCTTAATATGACCATCTCCAGTTTCATCCATTTCTCCATGACTCCTTACAGATTTAACATCATTTGTATATCAGAGTTACCAATTACTGAGTTCTTACTCTGCACCAAATACTTTTGAATATCCATTATTTCTAAAATAATTATGACAAATGGTTTTATCAAATGGATTTTTCTTTTGTGACTTTGATATAAATAAAAAAATCTTGACTTAGAGAGAAGATGAGTGATGCATCTATATCCCAAAATATTTAGGATTAAATGAAAGTGTTCTGGATTCCCAAACCAACACTTACTGAAAAACAAAGAAACAAAAAAATGGTAGCACTATGAAAATTTTCACCATGCATAACAGTTTATATTTAAGTGAAGAAATTCAATGAGAGATTAATTTACTCATACAAGGGAGAAATACTGAGAAATACAAAGCCCGTGGCTTTTCCTGAACCCAACAAAACAACTCAAAAACCAACTTAGTACATGTTTGGAAGAAACAGGATTTGCTTTCAAGATATACTCATGTTGCATAAGACTGTATTTAACTAAGCAATACACTATTGTGGATAATTTTAAATTATGCTGCAATAATTTATTTCACAAACTTTTTGAATTGTCTCACTCCTTTCTCTTAAATTGCCATCAAAGGGCAGAGTATAAAAAAATCTACGAAACAAAAATATAACCTTGAAATACTCTGTGCAGAAATACATCTACTTATTTGCTTTTACTTTAGTGTCCCTAATGACATCCTCATGTGATTTCTCTTTAAGATGTTCCCGCTTCTTCTGTAAGATAACATAAGTGTTCATTGGTTTGATTGTGTCATTACTGTGTATTTTTACTCCAGAACAGGTGTGAGAGTCACAGTAGACATTTGAAGTTAAACTTCTATGTTTCTACACTAATTCAATGCTGAAAATATGAGTAGATATCTTCTAGGTTAAGATTTACTCTGAAGAAAGGAAACAAAGTAAAAATAGTAGAGGCCTACAACTATATTTTGCATAAAGACAAGTGATGTCCAATTGGGTTTGGGAGGGATGGCTTGGACCACCAAAAAAACATTACTATTGCTGGTGTTACCGCCTTTATTAAAATTTCTGTAAGAAAAAATGTATAAATTAATCTATAAATAATTTAGTAAGAAAAATCAGGCTAAATGAGATTTGATATTACAATGTCTTAAATTTTTAAATAGATTTTAATATCCAGTGTATAGATTTCTTTGTTTCTTTTTTTTTTTAACACAAGAAGCTCTTTGGCTCTTACAGCTTCAATAATTTTCTCAGTGAGAATAACACACAGGCTTGTTCTGATACCCACCATTCTCCTGAAATCTAATTCTTCTCTGTAATAGGAAACAACTAAATTAGTAAAATAATTTTCTCTTTCTCCAATAGGAAATCCTGTTGATTTCAAACATTATTTAAAATTATACATTGATGGGTCACTCAAGTTATTTACAACATTTTAGATTATCTATATATTTAATAAATTTTAAAATCATTTGCTAGATAGTTGCATATCTTCACTATATGTGTGATAAATATAATTCACATAATTTACACATAATGTATAAGTTAGACTTTCCTGCTTTTATATTCTGTTGTTTTTTTCCCAGTCCTGGGGCTTGAACTCAGACCCTGAACACTGTCCTTAGCTTCTTTTTGCTCAAGGCTAGCACTCTGACACTTGAGCCACAGCACCATTTCCAGCTTTTTCTATATATGTGGTGCTGGGGAATCGAACCCAGGGCTTCATGTATATGAGGTGAGCACTTTACCACTAGGCCAAATTCCCAGCCCCTCTGCTTTTATATTCTAAAATAAGAGAACTAGATTCTTAAAAAAAAACTTCATAAAAATAATATTTCTTGTTCCCTCTGTCTGGAACTCTGTGACATTTTTTCTTGTTGTAAATATCTATGGAATAAAAATATTTCACATCAGGGGCTGGGAATATGGCCTTTTGGCAAGAGTGCTTGCCTCGTATACATGAAGCTTTGGGTTCAATTCCCAAGCACCACTTACATAGAAAACAGCCAGAAGTGGTGCTGTGGCTCAAGTGGCAGAGTGCTAGCCTTGAGCAAAAAGAAGCCAGGGACAGTGCACTTCAGGCCCTGAGTCCAAGACTGGCAATAAATAAATAAATAAATAAGTAAATAAGTAAATAAATAAATAAATAAAAATCTCACGTCAGAAAGCAATAATAACTATGTATCTAAGTTTGTAAACAGGCATAGATAAACAACAGATACAGTTTTACATGATCCCACTACACTACCAGAAAGATTTAATTCTTAGTTTCTACTTGTATAATAAAGTTTAAGAGAGTCCCTATCTCTCAACAGGTTCATATTTCATTCTATTTGTCAAGTAAGTGGAGTAGAAATATCTCATCAATACAAACCTTTTTTCAGTGGGAGAGTCCCTATGGTATATCCCCTCTCTAGTTCTTCAACCACCACCACTCTGAGACTGCTTCAATCCATAACTGCTTCTTTCAATGAATAAATTCCTTCTTCCTGATTATCTTTGTGTATTCTCCTCTTGCCTTCAGTTTGATAAAGTTCAAACCTTAAAATCACTATTCTGTAGTGCTCAGTGATATCTCAGGTTCTACTTATTCACAGTGATTTAGTTATTGGCCACAGTTCAGGTAGACCCACATGAATGCAACAGGACATATTTTAGAAAGATATAGTGACAAAACGCTTACTAATTTTCAGACAGATGGGCACACTTAACTGACTGACCATAGCTTTCAGAACATGTTGAGAGGTACTAGAGATATATAAAAACGAAGGAATTGCTGGTCGTGATTCTGAGTGTTCAGAATAAGTTAGTTTCAGCTCTTGTACATATAGAGAGGCACACAAAATTTCTCTTGAAGAATTAATTAAAATGAAGTGAAATGTTTTATTCTCATACTTATGCATATGGTTTAAGTAAAGATATAAACACAATTGATATTTTTAGGGGTGAAGTAGTACAGAGGTATTAGTCAAACCTTGTGATTGTCCACATTTGGCATAGGAAAAATTAGTCCATTACCCCATTACCAAGATAGTGATTATTGAAATTGTAAGTCACCAAAAATTGGAGAAACTCTTTTTTCCCATATCAATACATATGATGCTCAAAGTTGCAGAGTAAAGATGTATTCAAAGTTTTAGGAAAGATAGATAATTTTATAAATAACACTATAAAATCTGTTCTATGTCTTCAAGGTAAAAGAAGTTTCAATGATATGTGTTGAAAGGATATCTACCAATGCTCAGAAATGGCCATACCAAGTTCTTTTTTTTTTTTTTTTGCCAGTCCTGGGCCTTGGACTCAGGGCCTGAGCACTGTCCCTGGCTTCTTCCCGCTCAAGGCTGCTAGCACTCTGCCACTTGAGCCACAGCGCCGCTTCTGGCCGTTTTCCGTATATGTGGTGCTGGGGAATCGAACCTAGGGCCTCGTGTATCCGAGGCAGGCACTCTTGCCACTAGGCTATATCCCCAGCCCCCATACCAAGTTTTATAAACCTCATTTATTTCAATCTGTGGTATAGTACTGCCTATGGACTTATTAAGCTCATAACAAAACTTCCAAATCTCACCTCATTATTTGTCTTTCATTTCTGTCATTCACACAACTGTAATCCTTTATATTCTACTCCATAAAAGTTAAAATCCTCATTCCATGTATATATGTGAAAGTGGAACCAAATAGCATAAGGAGATGAAGGAGGATGGAAGAGATGGGAGAGAATGGTGACATTGACCCAGATGAATTATACTGACAAACTGACATGGTGAATTGAAACATCTTTGCATGACTAGTTTAAAATAGTTTAAAATCTTTATTACAGATAAATTAATAATTAAAAACCTTCATCTATTTCTAAAGGCCTTTAAAAAATCTAACACTTTCTTCACACACATCTTTATTTTTTCCTTTATGCAATTTTTTTAGAGCCTCTACATAAATCTGGCTCATTTCCAAATTTATGGTCTCCATTTTTGTGGATTTTTCTCACTTATGCCTTCACGAATCAACTCCCACATCTCATTCAAAGTGTAATGTAAACTTCATTTATTCATACTTTCCTTGCTTGTTAACTGTCTTTTCCACTTACACTTCCTCTGTTTAAAAATCCTAACAGGGCTGGGAATATGGCCTAGTGGCAAGAGTGCTTGCCTCGTATACATGAGGCCCTGGGTTCGATTCCTCAGCACCACATATACAGAAAATGGCCAGAAGTGGTGCTGTGGTTCAAGTGGCAGAGTGCTAGCCTTGAGCAAAAAAAGAAGCCAGGGACAGTGCTCAGGCCCTGAGTTCACAGCCTAGGACTGGCAAAAAAAAAAAAAAAAATCCTAATATTTGCAGCTAGAAGCCCACCACATTGCACAAATACTAGTGCTTCTAAGGTATCTATTTGTTTTCCTCTTGGGGAAAAGGCTGGTTCTTGCTCTGTATTTAGCACAGGGTAAAGAAGACTGGCAATGCCATCCTACATTCTGAAATTGGACTATTGTCAATTCAAAACCAACTTTGATTATGCTTTTGTGAACAATTTATCTGAACTCCATTCCTTTTGCAACAAGAGAGAAAATATAATAATCAACCAACTAAGTAATAATGATCAACCAGGATAAAAATAAGAAAGTTATTTGTCATGGGTTGACACATAGTAGAGCTCATCAAGTTTAACTATTATTACTGTAAAGCCTTAATTAATAAAATAGTACTTGAAGAAAGTGAGGAAACAGAGCATAAATTAAAACTTTAGAAAACATAAAAATTGCATAATTTTCTTTCTATTATTTTAACTATGTGGCCACTTAAATATCTATATAAAGGATAGTATGTGGGAAATTATGGGCTCATAAACACTGTGCCACCTATATCTATATCCCCAAGTCTGTGTGCTTGCTACAAATAGTTAAGATACCTTCAATAAGAGAAATAATGGGAGAAAAATGGAGGAGGTAACAAGTTTGACAAGAAATGTACTCACTACCTTGCGTACGTAACTGTAACCCCTCTGTACATTACCTTGACAATACATTTTTTAAAAGAGAAATATTGAGTTAGAAGTAAGGAATAGCAAATATATATATATATATATATATATATATATATATATATACAGACACATATGTTTTCTTAAGTCAGAAAACCTTATAATGCTAGGGGAAAGTCACTTAGAACAGAATTGGAGGTCTAAAAAAGAAGTAAATAACAAAGTTCGAACCATTTCATAACAATTGTAGATTTATCATATAAACCTGCAATATCACATACAAACTGCAATTTAGTTGACTCTGGATTAAGTTCAGACACAGTAGATTATGATTCTAAATTTCAACTTTGCTATTGGACCTTTCTTGCAACTCCAGAACACCATATCCCTGTTTGTTGAATGGCTGAAGCAGTAACATTTGTAGGTTGTGAGGATGTTGGAGTGGCTAGGTTTTGCAAAACATGAAATGTGTCTGTTTTCCAATGGGATCTTACTTCATGGAGGTGTAAATTCTCTTCTATCACCCTAGCTATCTGCTTACAGTAACTTCAAAGTTGCTGAGGTGGCAGAATCAGATCTAATCAGATTAAAAGTATGTCAACACTAAAACATTAATTTCTTTAAGGGAACGGGACAGACAGAGCTGGAAAAACTTCAGACCAGTCCAGCCACACCCTCTCTGAGGTGACATGCTCTTATCTTTCCACTTGGGCTCATTTCCTATCTTTCCTAGTCTCTACCAGGTCTGTGATTTCAACATAACCTTTCTTTCTACTAGTTCCAATTCTCCTGCAAATTCATTGCCAACTTAGAATTTTAGGTAAATCTAACTCAATTGTTTGCCCTGAACCTGTAAAAGGAATATTTGTTCAATTATTTCCTAGTAAATGTGTTAGGATTCAAGGTAAATGAAAAATTATATGTTTGCAATTGACTACCTTTTAATGACTTCAGATGTTTCTCTACCAAACATATTGATATCTATTTATATAATCAATTGCTCCAGTTTAGTTATTGATTTCCTTAAGGAAAAAAATGTAAAAGGTACCTTTTTTCTTGTCTTCTTTTTGTCAGTCATGGGGCTTGAACTCTTGAACTCATGGCCTGGGCACTATCCCTGAGCTTTCAGCTCAAGACTAGCACCCTACCACTTTGAGCCATAGTGCCACTTCCCCTTTCCTGAGACATAAGAGTCTCACATACATTTTTGCCCCAGCTGGCTTCAACTGCAATTCTCAGAGCTCAGTCTTTTGTGTAGTTAGGATTACAGATTTGAGCCACTGGCTTCTGGTTCTTGTCTTATTAATGAATCTTAATTGTATTAATTTGCTTATAATTAAAAAACATTCCAATGAGCTTATTATCTTTACATATCAGAAATACTACTGGCCTTCTACAGCTTAAGCTTTTCTATACTTCTGGATTTTGTAGATTAATTGGAGATAAGAATTTCTCTGATTTGTCTGCGTGGGCTGGCTTTATACCACAGTTCAAATATTTCTGCCTCCCGAATAACTAGGATAATAAATGTGAGCTACACTGTAATGGGCATGTTTCTTGCATCCATTTTCTCCCTGCATCTTCCTGAACTTTTTTTCTTCATCCTTTTCCCCAGTTCAGTATTGAAAATCCATTGATTTCAGTGGATCACAGATTTGCCCACATTGGTTTCCAGCCAAGTCCTTTGTTTGACCAGGTTCTTGGATAAAGCATCTTCCCTGCTAAAACTTCTAGCTTCTCATTGGAACAAAAACATTTTCTCTAGCTTACTTTTCCAAAGCCTACTCCTGGATTTTTCCACGTATCTCAGTTCTAGTTTCATGACTATTCTTAGTGTCACATGAGGTTTAAGATTAAAATCTGAATTTTCAATGCCTAGTATCTAAACATGGGTTAATAAACAAATGAACACAGGATTGAGCTTCTTGAGTTCAAGCTATACTTTGAAATATTCAGTTGTTCATTCCTTGTTTCTTTTGAATTCAAGATGTTTTTAAATCATTAATTCACTCAGTATGCATTAGTCATTGAACCTATCTATACTTTTATATGATGTATATATAAATATAATGTACTGTTATATAACATATAACATACACATATATCTATATGTATATGTAATATGTTCATGCACTACTACATATACTGGTATAAATTTTGGGTTTAAGAGAGTAAATAAATATCATTTAGCTAATATGCTTTCCTGGATGTTGTTAACACTTTTACATTTCTTTTTTTTTTTTTTACATTTTATCCCATCACTCTTCTTCCATGTTTCCCCTCAACCCAACACAATCAGAATTCAGAATTCTAAAAAGTCTGTCTTGATCATTTGCCTCTTACATTGATGCCTTTTATATTAATTAATATGTTAATGCTTCAAGTATCATTATAAATCAGTTTTTGTTGTTCATGAATTGTGTGTGTGTGTGTGTGTGTGTGTGTGTGTGTGTGTGTGTGTGTGTGTGCAGGTACAAGTCTGGTTGGCATCTGGTCCTTTTTGCCTAGCTTTTTGCTCAAGGCTGGTGCTCCACACTTGATCCAGTGGCCTACATCTAGAATTGGAGATAAGAGTTTCACATATAGTCTTTTTTTAAAAAAAATTATTTTATTGTTACTGTAAAGGTGATTAATGGAGGGATTACAATTACACGAGTCAGGTAATGAGTACATTTCCATTTGTACAGTGTCTTCTGTTTCTTACTCTCTTCCAGTCCCTCTCTCCCAGCTTCACCCATGAGTTGTATAGTTCACTTTCTTCCAGGTCCTGTGAGCTCCACTGCTGCATTTTTGTACCTTTTCCCTTTAGTTCTGTACCTTCCTTCCTGCCCACCCAAAGATATATACTTGAATACATCATACATAAAGTCGAAAAAAATCATCAAAAAATAAAAATAGAAAAGACAGATCTATTGTTTCCATAACTTGGAAACATATATTTAAGCACACACACACACACACACACACACACACACACACACACACACTCTATATATATGAACTTTTTTCCTTCGTGTGTGTGTGTGTGTGTGTGTGTGTGTGTGAAGAGGCATGTACATATTGTGCCTGTGTGTTTCTCTCCAAAGAATATCCTCTTTTGCACTCACTGTATGTGAGTATCTGGAATCCTGTATAATTTGTCATATCCTAGTGTCTTAGATCTAATTTCTGAGTATCAGAGAGAACATACACTCATATATCTGATCTTGGCTTTCCTCACTTCACATAATTTCTTCTAGTTCCATCCATTTTCCTTCAAATGACATTATTTTTTTTCTTTCCAATGGCTGTGTACAGGCACCATATTTTTTGTTTATTTGTTTTTTATTTTCAGTTCTGGGCCTTGGGACTCAGGGCCTGAGCTCTGTCCCTGGATTCTTTTTGCTCAAGGTTAGCACTCTACCTATTGAGCTACAGTGCCACGTCTGGCTTTTTCTGTGTATGTGATACTGAGGAATAGAACCCAGGGCTTCATGAATGCTAGTCAAGCACTCTACCACTAAGCCACATTCCCAGCCCCAGGTACCACAGTTTTTGAATCCACTTACCTATTGCAAGGGCATCTGGGTTATTTTTATATCTTGGCTATTGTGAATAATGTGGCAATGAATATGGATGTGCAGGTGTCTTTAAGTTATCCTGGCTCATGATGTTCAGGGTAGATGCCCAGGAGTGCTATGGATGGGTCATAGGGAAGCTCTATGTTTAGATTTGGGAGAAACCTCCAGATTTCTGTACAGAGTGGTTGCACTAGTTTGCATTCCCACCGAAGTGCAATAGGGTTCCTTTTCCCCCACATCCCCATAAACATTTGCTGTTGTTTGAATTTACAATGTTCGCCACTCTAACTGGGGTGAGATGAGATCTCAGAATTGTTTTGATTTGCATTCCCTTTATGTCCAGGGATGATGAGCATTTCTTCAGGGCTCTTTTACCATTTTTATCTCTTCTTCTGAGAAGTCTCTCCTTAGCTCTCTTACCCATTTAGCATTTATTTGGTTTATTATCTTTGGGAGAGGTTCATTTTTTGTATATATTGGATATTAGGCCTTTGTCTGATGTATTGCTGCTAAAGATCTAATCCAGGTCTGTTAGCTGAATTTGATATTAGTGCATGGAGACAAACAGGGGTCCACTTTTAGTTTTCTGGGTGTGGATGCCCGGTTCTCCCAACACTAGCTATTGAATAGACTATTTTTTTTTCCACTGTATGTCTTTGCCTCCCTTATCAAATATCAGATAACAATAAGTGTTTGGTTTTATTTCTAGGTCTCCTAATGTGTGCTATTGATTTGGGGGTCTATTTTTGTGCCAATACCAAGCTGTTTTTGTTATTATAGCTCTTTGGTAGAGCTTGAGGTCCGTTACTATGATCCAACCCACATTACTTTGTTGTTGTTTTTTTTGCCAGTAGTGGAGCTTGAACTTAGGGCCTGAGCACTGTCCCTGGCTTCCTTTTTGCTCAAGGCTAACACTCTACCTCTTGAGCCACAGCTCCATTTCAGGCTTTTTCCATATATGTGCTGCTGAGGAATTGAACCCAGGGATTCATGTATACGAGGCAAGCACTCTACCATTAGGCCATGTTCCCAGCCCCCTCCATATTACTTTTATTGTCTAGAATTGCTTTGCCTATTCTATGTCTTTTGTTAGTTCATATGAATTTTTGGAATCTTTTGTCTATCTTGGTAAAGAACTTCAGTGGCATTTTGATGTGGATTGCATTGAATTTTTATACAGTTTGGGGGAAATATGAGCATTTTTACAATATTGAATTTACATGCATGAACAGCTTGAGAATAGAATTCTACAACTATAAAGAAGAGGAGTAGAGACCACGGATATCCTTGCCTGTTTCTGATTTTAGGTGAAATGGTTTTAATTTTTCCCCATTCTATATGATGTTGTCTGTTGGTCTTTCATATATAACCTTTATTATTTTAATGAATATTTATTTTACTCCTAGCCTCTCCAAACCTTTTTTTTTTTTTTTTTTTGGCCAGTCCTGGGCCTTGAACTCAGGGCCTGAGCACCTTCCCTGGCTTCTTCCCGCTCAAGGCTAGCACTCTGCCACCTGAGCCACAGCGCCCCTTCTGGCCGTTTTTCATATATGTGGTGCTGGGGAATCAAACCGAGCTTCATGTGTAGGAGGCAAGCACTCTTGCCACTAGGCCATATTCCCAGCCCTCTCCAAACCTTTTAACATGAATGTATCTTGCATTTTGTTAAAGGCTTTTTATTTATCTGTTGAGATGGTCATGTGTTTCTTGTCTTTGGCTCTGTTGACATGGTGAATTATATTTATTAATTTACACACGTTAAGACAATCTTGAATCTGTGGGATGAAGCCTACTTGGTCATAATGTATGATTATTTTTGTTTCTGGTTTCTATTGTTAAGTATTATATTGAAAAGCTTTGCATCTGTGTTCACCAGAGAAGTTGGTCTATCATTCTTTTTGTTGGATCCTTATTTGATTTGTAGGTAAGCAAGATATTGGCTTCATAGAAGGAGTTTGCAATTAATCCTTCTGTTTCTATTTCACAGAAAGTTTGAGGAGTATTGGTGTTACTTTATTTTTAAAAGTCTTACAGAATTCAACTGTGATTCCATCAGGATCTGGGCTTTTCCTTGTTGGAAGATTTTTGATTACCTCTTCAATCTCATTTCATGATATGGTCCTATTTAACTGGTTTATATTTTCTTGGCTCAGCTTAGGCAGCTTGCGTGTCTTCAGAAATTTATCCATTCTTACTAGATTTTCTTTCCTACTTGAGTATAGATTTTGAAAGCAATTCTTTATAATTGTATGGATTTCTTAGATGTTTGTTTAAATGTTTCCTGTGGTATCTTTAATTTTATTTATTTGAATCTCATCTCTTGTTTTCATCAGTCTTGCTAGTGAACTGTCAATTTTCTTATTTTTTCAAAGAACCAGCTTTTTGTTTCATTGATTTTATGTATAGATTTTTTAGTCTATAGTACTTTAGTTTCAACTCTAATCTTTGCAAACTCTCTCCAAGTGGTTTTCATTTGGTTTGTTCTTGTTTTGTTGTTTTTTTTTAAGTTTTGTTTGCATGCATCATGAACTTATTTACTTGAGCTTTTTTGTTTTATGTGTGAGCTAAGAGCAATAAACTTTCCCCTGGGCATTGTTTTTTGCTGTATCCCAGAGGTTCCATCATTATGTGTTTTCATTTTCATTGAATTGTAAGACCATTCTAATTTCTTCCTTTATTTCTTCAGTGACTCATGTGCTATTTGGTGGTTGTTATTCAGTCTCCATGTGTTCCACTGTTTTCAGCAATATGTTTTGTCATTGAGAACTAGTTTAATTACATTGTGGTCAGATAAGATGCAGGGAGTTATCTAAATATTCTTCTTAGATTCTTAGATTCTTTGTCCCATGATATGATAATATTCCATTCGCTGCTAAGAATAATATGAGTTGAGCCATTGTTGGGTGGAATACTCTGTAGATAGGTATCTGTTAAGTCCATTTAGATTATAGTGTCATTTCTTTCAGAGGCCTCTTCATTTATCTTTTATTTGACTGACTTGTCCTTTGATGAAAGTGGACTGTTAAAATCTCCCACTATTATTATGTTGGGGTCTATCATGTCTGTAAGTTCAAAAGCATTTTTTTAATGTGTTTAGGTGCTCCTTCATTTCGTGCATGCATACTGATTACTGTGATTTCCTCCTTATGGTTCATTCCCTTTATTAATATGTGAGGATCATCCTTGTGTCTGTACTGATTTCAATGAAAAATCTATTTTGTCAGATACCAATATGGCTTCTTTATTCTCACTAGGTCCCTTCTCTGGATTGTTCTTAGCTTTTTGATTTGACTTGTTCTTGCTTTTCCCTGAATTTTGAAAACTTTCATTGATTTATGCATTTGGACTCAGAGATTGTTGGGAAGCCCAGTGGTGGGGTGTGAATTACCAGATGGATCTCTGTCAGACTGCATTTGGCAACTTTCAGCTTTGGCTGGTGCAAATAGCCAAGAGACCCTCCCTTCACCTTCTCTACTTTCTGGGTGCTAGGCATGGGATCCAGTGCATGGGGCATAGGGTGTTGAACAGCAGCAATGGCTACAGAGGCAGCTCAGGACTCTTTACATTATTTTTGTGGAAAACTACCCTAGGTTAATAAAGGAATCTTGTCCTTCCTCTTATCTTAAGGCATCCTTACATCCTTCCCAACTGACTTTGAATGCTGATGCTCAGATTTTGACTTCCTGAGTATGGCATGAATCACCAACACCTGATTTTTTAAAAATTATTGTTATTTTTTTCTTCTTTTATGTGTGTTTAGGGGGAAAGTAGGTATGGGGGTACTCATATTTTTTAATAAGGCTTCTTTTACTGCCCTACTATTTAGTGTAGATACTTCGATAAATGCAAATAACAAATTAGAAATCAGTAAAATTATTTTCTTTTCAATTGTTTTATTAATTAAGCTGTCTTCTGGTAAAATCTCTACAATCAGTCAATGAAATTCTTAAGTTTCTTTGCATGGTATGTGGGTTTTTACTTACATGTATGGTACATGGAATTATGTCAAAAATAGAATTTTGATTTCTACTAGAATTTATTTGCTCATAAGTGTTTTCTATCTCAACTTTATTTACACCGTAGCAGTGAAACTATGTTAATATTCACTTTCAGAGTAGCAGAGGGAATAACTATGATGGAAATTCATCAGACAAATAGGTGGAAATATTACAATAAGATCCCTAAGCTTTTGCAAGTCACACAAGTACAATTAAAAAAAAATCTCAATTTCAGAATCAATCTATAGACTAACCACAAATGATTTTTTATTATAATCATGAGAAGGTGGAATGGCTACTGAAAAGTTATCATTTCAGTGGTTTTGCATGCCCATCACATAGAAGTATACAGTTATAGAATATTCTATAATATATATGAACAAGTAGGATTTTATGTTTCATATTGATTGTTCTGAATGAAATTTCCTAGGTTCATGGTAAGATTTAGAAGATGTAAATTTATGTTTAGAATTATATGGGAAAATTTGTTGAACTGTAATTTTAAATGTTTTAATTTTATTTTTCAAAGCTTCTAAATACATCTGTAGGATATTGTCTTGATTTCCCACATTTTCACCTCTTCCTCTTACATTTTCATCTTATATCCCAGCCTTATTCTGTATCTCAGTTTCTTCTTAATATCTATTTTATATTCTCTATGAAATATTTATTTGAATTCTACTTGAACTTTTTGAAAATTATTTGGCTTATTTGGAAATTTTAAGGGTTTTTTTTCCTGTTAATTTTTCCTTAATTATTATTATTGCATTTTCTATCATTTCTCTACTTTTATTTTCTGATTACAAATTTTAAAATATATCTGTGTAAAAATATAGACAGCAATTTATATATTTCCAACTTTTAAAATTTGTTTCAGCTTGAAGTATGAACAGGCTAATTTTCTTGGTCTGTATTTGTTGTGGGGTTCCAACTGACCTGCTGTGTTAATTGTTTCTACATTTTTTTAGAGTCACTCTGCACACAATGTTGGACCTCTCTCCCTGGCAGATTTCAGGTCAAAGAGTATTCTCTTCCTTCCATGAGTCTCCATTCCCTAGGTGGTACTTCACATGATGGGCTAGGGGAAAGGCACAGGTTGCATATAAAATGAACCTTTTTTATTTCTCTGGCATGCTTGGTATTTCTAAATGCTGGAATGCCTCTAGTATCTCCCTTCCTGTATTTTATTTTCCCTCAAATTGCATATTCTTTCAGTCTCATTCACTTACCATATCATTCCTTTTTCTATACTCAGTTCTATGAAATGTCAAGTCCCAAACCCGGGTCAGTATTTTAGTACTGATTATCAAGTGTTCTTGCTCTGGCTCAAGTTTTCTTGTTGTTTAATTTATTGTAGTTTCCCATATGTCTTCTCTGTGGAGTATTTTTTAATCATCTCAGACCCTGCCATCTAAATCCATAAACATATGGCAATTAAGAGTAACAGCAGTAGTTCTGTTGGAATCTAGTATGCTTATTATATAACATAATTGGAAATATATACTGTCCCATGTATCTCAGAAAGGTTGAAAACTGGCATTATAGAAAGCTGTTGTATATGTGCTCTAATCTGCTTTTCATCTTTGGGAATATTTGTAGGGAGTCACTTAAATTTACTCAACTGTCATTATCCTAAGTCAACAAAACTAAATTTTACTGATGATCTCTGATATATATGCATGTATGTATATATATATATATGTACGTATGTTTATATATACATATACTTATATGTACATATAAGAGACCATTAATAAATTGCCGAAATGTTAAAATTGCAATTTAACCACTAAAACATAGTTTTTAATGTCCTTGTGGTATAATTTTAATTCCTATACACAGGAATATATGTTTGTTAAATATGTCAGTTTATAAATTTATGTATTTACTTGTAGGGGAATGCAAATATAAATATGGAGAAACAGAAAGAGAGGGAGGTAAAGACAAAGATATTAAATGATTTCTCATAACTAAAATATAGCTAAAATTGAATTATTCACTCTAATATAAAATTTAGCTCAAATTACATTTTTTCAACTAAGTTTCTCTTCAATTATTCTGCATGTAAAAAAATGAGAAGACTTTTGGAAGCTGTAGGTTATGGTTCAAAAGTTGGCAAGAGCTTAAGAGAGTATGGTATCTAAAGGCATTTATCAAGAAATTCTTTGTATAATACATTATGAATTTAATTTTCTTATTTTCCAATGAAATTTGAAACCTCACTGCCAATTATCTTTGAAAACTAGGTTTTCTTTCAAAGGAATACACTGGTGAACTGAGTTCTTTCATGAAGAATAATTATATAGCAAAGGGACCAGTGGCTCATGCCTATAATTTTCGTTACTCGGGAGTGTGAGATTTGGAAAATCCTAGTTTGAGGCCACACTGGGCAGAAACATTGCCTAGACTCAGTCTCCAAAATAAGACCACAGCGCTAGTCTACCATTTACTAGGACCTGGGTTCAACTCCAATACTGTCTTCTCCACCAAAAGAATTCTGGGCTGGACACAGTGACTCATGCCTGTCATCTTAGCTACTTTGGAGGTTGAGATCAGGGGTACCACAGTTCAAATTTACTCCTGGTAGCAATTTGTGGGATCCCCTTCTAATCTAATAGCTGTGTGTGGTAGAACACACTTTCACCTAGGTATATGGTGGACTGAGTTGAGTTAGATTAAAATTCTAGGACAGCTCCTTAAAACAGAATCATGAGACTCCAACTCAGTGGATAAAAACTAGTTGGGTTGGCAACTACCTACTACCCAAGCCAAGAAAATGCATGAAAGTAGTGGGTCATGGTCCAGGAGTGGCAGGCCAAACTCTACTTCAAAATAACAGCAAAAGAATGAAAGTGAGGTTCACGTGTAGCAAACCTACCTAGTCAGCATAAAGTCATGATCTCAAACTCCAGTATCACCGAAAACAAAGAGAAGAATTTTGACATTGAACAAAACAAAGGAGAACAAAGCAAAGGAGAGCCAACCATGGAACATAAAAACACAAATACACACATTATTATATTATAAAATTAGTTCAGACTATTTTTTTCTTGATTATATATTTTACATTTCCTTAAGTGTTCTTTATAATATTTAGGTTTCATTTTCAGGAGATTCAACTTCATATGGCAACTCATTATTTTCATCCTTACAAGTAGTCTACTATATTGAAAGATTCTGTCATAAATTTTATAGGAAACATCCCCATTTTATATAGTTTCATGATTAAAAAATTTATAGAAATCAAAATGTATAACGGCTTTTAGTGTATACAGATGGATGAATTAACTCTTACATTAACAGATGTTTTTTTAACTCTATGATCAACTTCCAATACACAGATCTAAAAGTTATCTTACAATATATTTTTAGGTCAAGTATTTTTCAGATATTTATGCATTACTATTCATGAGGAAAATTGGTGAATTGTCTGTTCAAAGCCTTTGCACATTATTTATCTGGAACATTTATTTTGTATTTTTATATAATATCTAAGTGTTCACATAAAGGCATTATAAAATCTTGCCATTTTTTAATGTTAGCACTACAAACCTACCATTTCTAATTGTGTGTTAACATTACAAGAGCTTTCATCTTAACATGTCCATTTCTGCATACAGTGAATCTTGGTGAGTCACTTTCCCATTATACTCTTTCTCATATCCTTTTATTATAAGTACTTATTAATAACAATGTCCATTTACATTTAAGTATTGTTTAGGATGTTATATAAGTGTGTAAAATATAAAAATATATTTGTGCAATCCTATTTTAATATTTTAAAAAATATATTTCAGGCATGCAAAGGAGTTGTCTTTCAACAGCAGTTTATAAATACAATACCGCTTGATCAATATCACTCCATTCAACATTCTTACCCACCACTCCAACCCTGCCCCTTTTCTCACGCATCTATCAGAAAAAAAAATAACATTGAACTATTCGTAAGGAATTGGAAAGGCTGTGGAGGATTATGTTAAGTGAAATAAGCCAGCCCCAGGGAAATGCAAGTTGCATGTTTTCCCATGAGAAATAGAAAGTAAATCCAGAACTAAGCACTCTTGGTGGCACTTCAGTAGTTATAAATGAATTAACTGGAGGATAATAGAATCTGTAGAGAACATAAATAGTCAAAGCCGAGCATCATGAGTACTAGGAAATTGGTATTTTCAGGGTGGGTAAAGAGAAGAACGATAGAAGGATGAACTAGGGAGGATGGAGGATTGAAATGTCGAAGGAATGACATAGATCAAGATACACTGCACACATAAATTACTATGTTAAGTGACAAAAATTTCAATGCATAACCTAAAGATTAAGAAAAATGTAATCCCATTTTAATAAGGTCTTTTTTCCTTGTTTAACACTCAAAAGTATGTTTTTAAGTTTTTTTCTCATTCTTAATTTCCACAAATGACTTGTATACTTTTTCTCTAATAATTACGATTTTGTACATAATCTATGACAATAATGTCAGCCATGTTCTAAGCATTAGGTGTGTTTCAGTGGATTCTATTTTATGAATTTATATAATTATACCAAGACTGTTATTTTAATTGCAACAGTACGCTTTCATAACTGTTAAGAAGAGCACTATATTTTTCACTTATCTCTAGTTACTTTCATAAAATGACAACACAAGTGTATCACATCTCTTATTTCTGGAATAATATATGATTGGTTCTAGCTGATCTTTTTTATCTTATTTATTGTCAAAGTGATGTACAGAGAGGTTACAGTTTCATATGTTAGGCATTGGGTACATTTCTTGTACTGTTTGTTAACTCCTCCCTCATTTTCCCCTCCCCCTTCCCCTTTCCCTCTCCCCCCATGAGTTGTTCAGTTGGTTTACATCAAATGGTTTTGCAAGTATTGCTTTTGTAGTCGTTTGTCTTTTTATCCTTTGTCTCTCAATTTTGATATTCCCTTTCATTTCCCAAGTTCTAATACCAGTATATACAGTTTCCAATGTACTCAGACAAGATACAGTGATAGTGTGGATACAACCACAGGAAGGGGATACAAGAGGATCATCAACAATAGAAGCTATGGTTTCACATGGTATGTTTAAAGTAATTACAATAGTGATATAACAATCATTTCTATAAAATGGAGTTCACTTCACTTATGCATTCATAGGGGCATAGCTATTAGGCTCTTGTGATCCTCTGCTATAACTAGCCTAAACCTGTGCTAATTATGCCCTATGAGAGAGACCATAGATTCCATGTTTCTTTGGGTCTTTTATCAAGAAAACTAACAATAATAAATGTTGGAGGTGATGTGGCCAAAAGGGAACCCAACTTCATTGTTGGTGGGAATGTAAACTGGTTCAGTAACTCTGGCAAATGGTATGGAGATTCCTCAGAAGGGTAAACATAGAGCTCCAATATGACCCAGCAGCCCCACTTTTGGGCATCTACCCAAAAGACCACAAACAAGAACACACTAAAGCCACCAGCACAACAATGTTCATCGCAGCACAATTTGTCATAGCTCAGTAGAAGAATGAATCAGGGAAATATGGTACATATACACAATGGAATTTTATGCCTCTATCAGAAAGAATGACATTGCCCCATTCGTAAGGAAATGGAAGGACTTGGAAAAAATTATACTAAGTGAAGTGCCTATCTTAAAATATGTCTCCTCACTATCTCAGGAGCAAAGCATCTAACAGTTTTGGATGACATTACAAATCAGTATAACTAAAATTATGTGCATAAAGAAATAAACTCAGAATAGCTCCACTTATGACCCCTGGATGATCAAGGTGTTTGTAAAGATAGTGTGTTAATGTGATACACCTAGAAGATTCATGAAGAAAATACAGGTGAAGGAGCAAAATGTGCTGTCAAAATTCCTTGGTACTTTAGAAAGCACACTGCTACCTTGATGTATCCAAACATGTAGCATTACACACCTACTATTTCTAATTATATGTTATTTATATTTCTCGTGCTACTTGGTTTTGGCACCTGCCACTCAGAGAAATTTATAATCTGAGTAATGTGACAGATGTTTCCAACCATTGTCACTATCACACATCCTGTCATGCATAGTTACCTGGTGAAGTCTGTCATCTCCATCATGATCATGCACATCTTCTTGGCGAGAACAATGATATCGTTGCTCGTGTCATCCCAGATCTCAATCTCAGCGTCCAGCTTGCTCTTTACTTTCTTGAAATCAGCAACTTGCTCAGCAATCTTTTCCTTTTCTGCCTCAGGCAGTTGAGTCATCTTAGCCTAAAACGTGGAATAATTACATTGGTTATAATTCCTCTAGGTGCGAAATATTTTAGGAGACAGGTAGGAGTTATCAGATTTGTATAAAATTCACATATTTACAATTGGAGATGCTTCATAATATAAGTCAAGTAACCAAAACGTTCTCAGACAATAGTTTTCAAATGAACAACTATCTATTAAAGTACCTTTGTTTTTTCATCTAGAACTATAGGTCTTCCTTTGAGATGAGAAAAGTAGAGTTTGGATGTCAGTTATATTTAAATAAATCCCATAAACTAAATGAGACTACAAACTTCTAGCACATCAAATTTTAAATTAAGCTTAATGCATCACATTTTTCAAAAAATGCATATAATTTTGGTTTTAGTACTACTACTATGCTTCAAATGGAAGAATTATATCATAATTTAATTTGGAGTGACACTGCATATCTGTCTAAACATGTATATTGGTAGATACTGATCCTTACATAAATATTGAATATATATTCAGGTATCAGAGTAGTATGCGTTTGTACATGATCTTCATACCAGTAAGCACTCATAAGAAAACAAAGGTTGTTATATATATTTTGTGCATATTATATTATATAATATGTGTCACAAGAACAGAATGAAGGTTTATTGAGGCAAGCCTCCTTAATTAGCATACAGAATACTGAAAAGTTCGTTATTCTCCCATGCACAGTAAACTTAATCTGCTTTGACATGATATCATTCTTTGGATATGTGTCATTCTTAGCAGCATGTGAATTGCACATTCCATTTGCAACCTGAAATGAGGGGTGGGTCAGAATCCATTCTTTTCTCCCCAAACTAAGGTTCTTGAAATTGAATGTTTTTAGTCAAAGTCAAAGAACCTTAAAGTAGAAGTACTTTGCTAATCTGAGCATAATAAAAAATTTCACACACTTATGCATAGAGTTATATTGTTAAAAAGGTTCTGAGTTTGGTCCCCAACATCACAAACAAAACAGAATTTTAGACCTATTCTCATAGTAGGATGAGTAATAAGTCTGTAGCAGAATTATTTTGGGAAAGATAAATTAGGTAGGATTTGTATGTGAGAATATTCACATAGAATGCACAATTCCTGCAGCATCTATGTGTTTTCAGATAATAATATTTGGTGCATTTACAGGAGGGGACAGAATAAATCTCTAGGAGCTTTGCTGGTCTACATCGCTTCTCAGCCTTTTGGCTAATATCGTGTATGGATACTGGTCTAGAATATTAAAAATATACCATACAGAATAATTAGTGTATAATAGTAAGCGTCACATATATGAAAGAAAGGAACTAAGACAAGGCCAATGGAAAAGATAAAACAACTGAAGCAATCTTAATTGAATGTCATTTCTTATCAATTTATTATAACCTTAACCTAGTCTAACATATCCTACTGTCCTTAAAAGTCTCCAAATTAATTAATCATGCATTAATTATAATACTTTAAAGGAAGTAAATAGTGAAATTTTCTGGTTTGGAATTTTCTATAAATTCCTTAGCATGATGCTTGGTGCATATTGAATACTTAATAAACGATGGTTATCTCTTCAGTAGGAAAATTATAAAAATGTATTCATGTGTCTAGCACTTAAGATTTTTCCTTTTATTATTTCATTTCGTTTGAAGAATAAAATTAAATAAGCTCTGTGAGACTACATTTTTAATTAATGAGCTATACAAGTTCTTTTTCTTAACATTTCAAAATAGTTGGTGATTTTTTTTTCTCTCAGGAAATGTACCCTATGCAATATGTTAGAAGAAGAGCAACTTTTACTACTGCCGGCATATGGCAAAGAACATAAGTGGAGACACAGCTCACTACTTCTGAAATAAAAAAGTAACATGCAAAAAATTAAATAAATTATAAGCTGCTAACCCATTAAACTATCTTAAAACTAGAAATGAGCTTTCTCCTTCCTGTCTACTGGTCATTATTCTCTATTCTCATAAAAGGTGCTTAAACTTCAAATAATAAAAGCAAGGGTTAGTTTCACCTGGAGACTCTTTTTATACCTTGAATCTGAGAAGTAACAAATCCGTGACACTAAGTATAATGCATAGTGTTGGCCCCAAGTATACATTGGATAGATTAGAGAGACATTCATTGATCCCACAATAAAATTACCCAAGAGGGGGTATATTTAAGTGCATTTGTTCCAAGTTCTAGTCCTTATCTTCCCTCTGATTTCCTGAATGGCCTTGGGAAAGTCACAGCTACAAAATATCAATTGTGACTGCTTCCCACTTGCTTTGCAGGAAGAGTTGATTGCTGGATAGTACTGAGTCTGGCCCTGTCATGGGCTAAGTCATCTCTTGTGCTCAGCTTCATGAATGACATCTCAACTCACATGGCATGTTATAGTCAACAGAAGTTTACTTCTGACAAGATAAGGAATTCTATTTCTTTCTTTGTTACAGGGGAACATTTATGACATACTCAACTACTGACAATTTTACTGAAAGGTTATGTGCTTCTCTGAATAATCCAATAAATGCCATCAATCTTCAATCACTATGAAAATTTCAAAATTTTCAAAGACATCTTTAGAGATTGCTGGTTAAAAAGTCCTTATTGAATTATTTGGGGCAGGATAAGTAAAGTGTAAAGAAATATTACACTAAGTAATCTTTCTGACATATATGATTAATGTATTTTGTCCATGTTCTTGATTAAAATATTCCACAAATATCATAACTGTATTTTTAAATACACAGTCCAGATAGGAATATTACAAAGGTAAAGTTGAAGCTATTTTCAAACTGAGCACACTCATGAATCTAGCACTGAACTTAAAAAAACAACAAAAAAGAGATTACTAGGCTCCTTTGTTTTCTTCTAACAACAATTACTATCATGATTTTTGACTGGATTTAAGGATTCTTGAACTTTATTAAAAAAACAATCAGTAGATGTACTACATAGTGTTTGTTTTATGTGTATGTTTGTGTGTTCAGCATTTATACTATTACATTTATTTTTATTCTACTTGTTTCTGTGGCTCTATACTAATACTATTCTTCTGCAGTTTTTTTTGTTGTTGTAGAAATAATCTTTCCAGTTTGGGTTATTATGAGCAGTGAATATTGGTGGTATTTGACAGATACACCTGTGCATTTGTGAGTCTTCTAGGAGGAGAACTATTCTGCAATGTGTAACCCTACCCATACTCCTATTTCCTTACCAGTTTTAAGTCTCATTTCAGCTTACTTCTTTTCATTCTCTGTGCCCTCCAGCTAAAGATAAGCTATTGTTACTTCAGGTAAACATCTTGATATGCCACCCATTAGTTATTTTTGTTCATCATTTTTGTTCCCTCTCATCTCTAGGAATCCAAGTTTAATCATACTTGTAGGCCACATCCGAACAGTATATAACTTTCCTCCTTACCCAGCAGTATAGAATTCATTTTATAAAACTTTCAGAACATGGTATAAGAACTTTCCTCCAGACTACCATATTGTTCTCTTGTGCAGCCTAATCATTTGTGAACACAAAAACATAGCTAGCTAGAGGAAAGTTCTTTGAAATAAGGGTCATCTTTTCAGAGTAATAATGAAGACTTTACATATACATGTATGTAAAGACCCAAATGCTATTTTTTGTTCTGTTTTGCTTCTTGATGGCATCATACTAGAAGAAAATAGATGATACCCAATGAAAATTTATTATGGTTGTTAATAGAACTATTTGTTAATATATAAAAACGAAGAGGATCCAAATTTTATAGAATTGACTTTGAATTTTCTTTGTCACATAGCTTGCACAAATGTCAAGCTGTTACCTCTGTGAGGATTTCAAATACATTTTTCTTCAACAGTCCCCCAGTTCATTTTCATTCCTGCATCTCTATTATTTTCCCAAGACTTTAATCATAGCATGGTTGAGCTTTCCTCATCTGCTTTTTAATTTTATTATGCTCATTACTACTGTGTGAAAAGTTGATATGCTAGGTGACTTCCATTTCCTTTGAATAAAGATAAAAAAGAAAAATGTGGTGTTGGGTATATAGCCTAGTGGTAGAGTGCTTGGCTCGTATACATGAAGCCCTGGGTTCAGTTTCTGAGCACAACATATATAGAAAATGCCAAAAGTGGTGCTGTGGTTCAGGTGGCAGAGTGCTCGCCTTGAGCAAAGAGAAGTCAGGGCAGTGCTCAGGCCATGAGTTCAAGCCCCAGGACCGGGGGAACAAAAAAGAAAGAAAGAAAAATGTGACATAATAGACAACATTCACAAAATTTTATGCAGATATCCATGGAAATTCATGAAGATATCTGTCAAACATCTGGTTCTTGAAAGAATGAGTTATCTTGAAAGTAACTTAACATCTTAAGCCCCAGTTAATTATATATGAAATGTTCATACAATTTCATAGATAAATTAGAGTTAGGTTTAACAATAGTACCTATAATACACTAAGTCCCTTAGAAAATGGTATATGCTAGATGTATCGAAGGACCTTAAATTAATCTCCAAATTTGAAAAGCTAAAGTGGGGCACAAGGAGAGGCAAAATCTTCACTTACCTCACAAAGCCTAGGCAAAAACTAAATTAGGTATTTTTAGTAAGTGCCTTTCATTAACAATAAGTTAAATAAATATAGAGTGACCATATTCACCTCATTCTCAGAAACTCATAAATCTAATTATGTGCATAATAAATCTAAATTCCAGAGAAGTTAATGGCACTGAAACATCAACCAGCCAGTTAATGGAAGAGCCTCCTCCTCCTCCTCCTCCTCCTCCTCCTCCTCCTCCTCCTCCTCCTCCTCCTCCTCCTCCTCCTCCTCCTCCTCCTCCTCCTCCTCCTCCTCCTCCTCCTCCTCCTCCTCCTCCTCCTCCTCCTCCTCCTCCTCCTCCTCCTCCTCCTCCTCCTCCTCCTCCTCCTCCTCCTCCTCCTCCTCCTCCTCCTCCTCCTCCTCCTCCTCCTCCTCCTCCTCCTCCTCCTCCTCCTCCTCCTCCTCCTCCTCCTCCTCCTCCTCCTCCTCCTCCTCCTCCTCCTCCTCCTCCTCCTCCTCCTCCTCCTCCTCCTCCTCCTCCCAGTTAATGGAAGAGCCTCCTCCTCCTCCTCCTCCTCCTCCTCCTCCTCCTCCCCCCTCCCCCCCCCCCTCCTCCTCCTCCTCCTTCTTCTTTTCCTCCTTTGTGGGACTTGGATTAAGGGCCTGAGCACTGTCCCTGAGACTCTTAGTACAAAAGGCGAGCACTGTACCACTCTGAGCCACATCTCCACATCTGGCTTTTTGGTGGTTAACTGGAGATAAAAGTCTCTGACTTGTGTGCTGAGCTGGCTTTAAACTGATTCTTAGGTCTCAGTCTCCTGAGTAGCTAGGACTACAGGCATGAGCCACCAATGCTCCATTTGTCTTTTTAACAATTAATTTTTCACTGAATTTTCAGTTTTCTTTATAACTTTCATCATAGATATTTAATTATGGCCTGATTACATAATCTTCCCTATCATAAAATACATAAATAGTATTGTATTAATAAACATCCAATAATTACTTTTTTATTATAAATCTTAGGAAATTCCTAATTAATTATATCACTCATATCAGTGGATCCTGAGAGAACACTAATCAACCTTATTTTATAAACTTGAAAAATATAGCATGGTATATATATGTATCAAGGAAAAGTTATTGAAAGATTACTCATTTTTTATTTCCAGAGTTTTATCAAATTTAATAGTGGAATTTATGAGTCTTTTAAAATAAGCCTATTCATTCTTTTTTGGGGGGGGGCCAGTCCTGGGGCTTGGACTCAGGGTCTGAGCACTGTCCCTGGCTTCTTCTTGCTCAAGGCTAGCACTCTTCCACTTGAGTCACAGCGCCACTTCTGGCCATTTTCTGTATATGTGGTGCTGGGGAATCGAACCTAGGGCCTCATGTATACGAGGCAAGCACTCTTGCCACTAGGCCATATCCCCAGTCCCGTATTCATTCTTAAGAAGTAGTTACTGTTGATATTTTTTGTTTTTGTTTCTGTTTTATTGTGCTTGAAATCAGGGTCTGGGTGTTTTCCCTGAGCTTCTTTTGCTCAACGTTAGTGCTCTACCACTTGACCCACAGCTCTACTTCTGGCTATGTGCGGGGGGTGGGGGGGGTAATTTTAGTGTCTTCATTTTGTTAAAAAACTTTTTCAGGGACTGGGTCAAAAGCAAACAATTAACTATTAAATTACTAGGTTAAAATAAATGACTAGCAAGGTCCTAAATATAATCACAAGGGTAATTAAAAGTTTTTCATGTTTGCCACATGACAGTCACTTTTTCAGTCAGTAATAATAATACTATGAAGTAGATATTATTATCCATCTGGTATACCATGGCAATTAGATGACAGATGTCACAGGCCTCTCACCTATAAATGAAAACACACTAAAACCACCAGCACAACAATGTTCATCACAGCACAATTTGTCAGAGCTAGAATCTGGAACCAACCCAGATGGCCCCTCAGTAGACGATGGGATCAGGAATATGTGGTATATATACACAATAGAATTGTATGCCTCTATCAGAAAGAATGACATTGCCCAATTTGTAAGGAAATGGAAGGACTTGGAAAAAATTATACTAAGTGAAGTGAGTCAGACCCAAAGAAACATGGACTCTATGGTCTCCCTTATAGGGAATAATTAGCACAGATTTAGGCAAGTCACAGCAGAGGATCACAAGAGCCCCATAGCTATACCGTTATGAACACATAAAATGATGCTAAGTGAAATGAACTCCATGTTATGGAAGTGATTGTTATATCGCTGTTGTAACTACTTTCAACGTGCTATGTGTAACTGTAGATTCTATTATTGATGACCTTCTTGTATCTCCTTCCTGTGGTTGTACCAAACTACTTCTGTATCTTATCTGAGTATATTGGAAACCGTGTATACTGGTATTAGAACTAGGAAATTGAAAGGGAAAACCAAAATCGAGAGACACAGGGTAAAAAAAGACAAACTACAAAACGAATACTTGCAAAACTGTTTGGCGTAAATGAACTGAACAATTCTTGGGGGAGAAGGGAAAATGGGAGGGGAGAGGGGGGGGATGAGGAAAGAGGCAACAAACAGTACAAGAAATGTATCCAATGCCTAACGTATGAAACTGTAACCTCTCTGTACATGTTTGATAATAAAAATTTTAAAAAGACTCTCTCACATACTTTTTTCCTTTACATAAATGAATCTAAATTGCATCCTGGTTCCCAGAAAAAAAAAATAAATGCAATGAAATACATTTGGGACACAAATCACAAAAATGAACATAGCCAGTCTATTAGATTATAGGACATGATGGTTAATATTAAATGAGGTTCTTATTTTTTACATGATTTTTATAATTTTATATATATTTTTGTATTCTTCAGTCATAAACTGTGCCAATGTGTCAAATTACTGTTTAAAATTGTAGTTATCATTAAGCAGTTGTACAAAGGAGATACCATTTAACAAAGCATTTTATATGCACAATTCATCTTGACCAATATCATCTCCTTTTCAAATTTATATTTTTGTTATCACTGAGTAGTTGTACAAAGGAGTTACCATTTCAAATTACTTTTAAGTGACTGAGAAAAAAAATTACCCCATTTTATACCCAAAGAAGGTGGTTTATGACAGGTATTCTTTCAAAACAGGCAATCCTAGAAAGAAGAAGATATCTTCAAAAATTAAGTGTTCTGAACTTGTAAATATAATGATATGTCAATTGTGTGACACATTGGTAATTGCATAAGATGATATATTGCAGCCTTGGGGGATTTGGGTACCATGAGTCAATATTAAAAGCCTGTCAATGCCCCTGGGCACACTAACACTACTGAATTTGTCTCCGAACATAGTAAGGATCAGTTCAAGAATGTCATTGACCTCAACAAGGACAACTAGGTAGGAAGTTTTATATGAGCTCTCAGTCCTTTTTTTCTCACATGATCCTTTGTGCATTAAGCAATGATCAATCAGGAACTCTACTAGCTTTGGGGCCAGAGCAAGCTATTCTACAATTCTTTATGTGCATTCTCTTTTATCTATATGCTATCCTGAATTTTACCTCTTAGAATTAAGGAAATGTATATAATCTGTTTTCGCCAGATGACCTTCAGTTATGTAAAGCCATCATCTACTATTCTAGTTGTTCTCTCATTATTTCCCTTAACTTCCTAATCTATTCCTTTAAAAAAACAAACAGCTGTTATACACAGTTCCTGTGGTGGCAACAAAATGTATCAAAATTTCTTTTTATAAAATGACTTGTAGACTTAGACACAACAGTGTAGATGAGTTCCAGACAACCAAGCAAATAATAATGGTCTTTATTCAGTATATAACATTTACCTTATGAGAGTCTAAAATGTAATTAGGAAATTTACAAAATTCATGTGCATTATTGCATATATATTATGTGTATATATATATATATTAGAAATGTCCATTAAAATTAACTATAAATGAGTCATATAAAAATTTCTGTATATATTATTTATTTTTTTGTGTGCCGGTCTTGGGGCTTAGACTCAGGTCCTGGACTCTGTCCTTGAGGTTTTGTGCTCAAGACTCATGCTCAACCACTTGAGCCACATCTCCACTTTTGACTTTTTTGGTAGTTAATTGGAGATGAGAGTGTATTGGACATTTCTTTCTGGTATGGCTTTGAATTAGGATCCTCAGGTCTCAGTCTTCTGAGTAGCTAAGATTACAGATGTGAAGTACTGGTACTGTCATGCATATTTAATTTTTAAACAATAATGATTGCAAAGATTTGAACCAGTTAAAATTCTGTAGAACTATAATTATGTTTTGTTTGGATCATCATTAAAAGTAGTTTGATAGCCTTGTTTTGTCTACTGTTGTCTCTGAAATAGCTAATATATAAATTTATGAAAAATCCATTAAGTAAATGTTGCAAAACTGTGACAGACTCAAACAACAAATCCAGTCATTTTATTCCCCAGGGAGCCTTTAGTATGTGCCTCAGAACCTATTCAGTTTACTTTGCACAAAAGGAAGTTTAATTACCTGAATTCCATGCTTCCGTTTACAGGACATTGATTGGAAGTAGATAGGAAGTGTTCTCGTTTGACCAAAAGGATGGAAAAGGAACTCAGAAAGAAGACAGAACTCTCAAATAATGGAGACCTGGTAGTTTACAAATAAGCTTTCTTGCTGGTTTCAGGATATCTCCATCTATAACTGCCTTACAGCATAGTACAGCTGTGTTAGGTCACAGTCATTCATATCATCACCACCCAGCACCCATGCATATCTACTGCACAGAGTATGTACCACACTCCTTCTCTCTCCTTCTCTCTATTTCAAACAATAGCTCTGTGTAGAAAATGTCATATTAGCTAGGCACGCTGGGGAACAGCCATAATTCCCTTATTTCAGCATTGCAGGCAGGAAGATCCCTAGTTGAAAGACAACCTCTGCTGCAGAGAAAGACCATATCTTGAAAACAGAAACAGAAAACAAAAGAGCAAAGAAAAGATCAAATTATAATTTTACTGGCTAGGTAAGGAAGCATGAAATACTTTTCCGTAAACAGAAAATAAGTTTCTTCTTTATGAATATTATAACTTTTTGTTCTCAAGCCTCTCTTTCTCTTTGTTTTTCCTTCTCTTTCTCTTTGTTTTTCTCTTTCTTTCCTTTCCTTTTCTTCCTTCCTTCATTCCTTCATTTCTTCTTTCCTCCCTTTTTCTTTTTCTTCATTCTTTTCCTTCCTTCCTTCTTTCCTTCTTTCCTTCCATCTACTCTTTTTTTCTCTTTCTCTCTTGCTGTACTGTATATTAATTGTATAAAGGAGCTTAATTGTGATTTAATGTCCTTTGATCAAATTCATACCTTTTATTTCCCTTTCTTATTCCCTTCCCTTACCCCTACCTTTATCTGTGCTGGTTCTGGGGCCTGACCCTAGGGCTTGAGAGTTATTCCTGAACATTTTGTAGGGAGTGGATAGCTTAAGTCTAGCACTCTGGCAGGAGCCACAGTTCCCTTATGGTTTTTTGGTGGTTAATTGGAAATGAACCCCATGGACTTTCTTTCTTTCTTGGGCTGGCTTTGAATCACAATCCACTGATCTCAGCTTCCTGAATAGCTAGGATTATAAGTGTGAACCACTGATGCCCAATCCCTTTTCCCTTTAGACAAAAAAGTCAAATTAAAAAGCAATATCAGTAGTCATATTATGATTTAAATCTTGCAAGTAAGGAAATAATATACTATCAAAATAGATGTAATTTGAGAATGAATTATGTCTATTTTATGTATATCTTCTTAATTATAATTTTGATCAATGAAATTTTATAAAAAGCAATCATCTATTATATGTAGAACAAGATATACATAACAAGACAGATGCATAAGATAAAATAGTCTATAGTCTATGAGAATATGAATATTTCATTCTTTCCCCCAATTTTCTTAATAGAATAATAATTTCAGAAACATTGTAAACCTTTAAATGCACATGACATTATTTTTCCATTAATTATGCTTACATATGTACATATATTGTGATTTAATATAGCATCATAATTGAAATACATATAAAAGTGCTGAAAATAGGTCTCTTTATTTAAAACGAGGTGCAAAACCTGTATTCACATCCTGTGCAAAGAATATCCAATATTGATCCTCATTAGATTATTATCAGTTAAATATAGATTATAAAATGCCCAAATATAAAATGAGAAGTTGTCATTTTAAACAATATATGGACTATTTTTTTAGAATTTAAATATCTAGGAGAAAACATTCTTATGCTTAATTGGAAATTCCACAAATATTTTCCTAAGCATATTTCTTTTTTTAAAAAAAATGTTGTAAAGGGCATGTACAGAAGGGTTATAGTTACATGAGTCAAGGAATGAGTACCTTTTTTTTGAACAGTGTCAACCTCTCTTTCATTATCTCCCAGTTTTTCCCCTTCTGATTTCTCTCCCACAAAGATATATAGTTCATTTGCATCAGTGTCTAGTGGGTTTCACTGCTGATTTTGGTTCAACCTTTGAACCACCATTTCTGTGCTTCCTCTTCCCCTCCTCAAATTAGATAAACTTATATACAAGACAAAGGTTATAGAAATAATAAATAGCAATGTAAGGGAATAAACTAAAGAAGAATAGAAAGAAAAAGGAAGGCAGGCAGGAAGGAAGGAAGGAAGAAAGGAAGGAAGGAAGGAAGGAAGGAAGGAAGGTAAGGAAAAAAAGAAAGAAAGAAAGAGAAAGAAAGAAATAAAGAAAGAAAGAAATGAAAGAAAGGGAAGAAAGAAAGAGAGGGAGGGAGAGAAAGAGTGAGAGAGAGAAGGAGAAAGAGAGAGAGAGAAAGAAAGAAAAGACAGACAAAAGAAAGAGAGAGAGAGAGAAGAACCAGAAACAGCATCAAGAAAATGTGGTATCTAAACACAATGGAATTCCATGCTTCCATCAGAAAGAATGGCATTGCTCCATTTATAAGGAAATGGAAAGACTTGGAAAAATTATACTAAGCAAAGTAAGCCAGACCCAAAACAACACAAGCTATCTATTTCCCTTATTTGTAATAATTAGAAAGTGCCGGGCTGGGGATATAGCCTAGTGGCAAGAGTGCCTGCCTCGGATACACGAGGCCCTAGGTTCGATTCCCCAGCACCACATATACAGAAAACGGCCAGAAGCGGCGCTGTGGCTCAAGTGGCAGAGTGCTAGCCTTGAGTGGGAAGAAGCCAGGGACAGTGCTCAGGCCCTGAGTCCAAGGCCCAGGACTGGCCAAAAAAAAAAAAGAAAGTGCCTAAAAATCTACAAGTAAAAACCAATGGATCATAAAAAACAAATAACACCTGGTTATGACTAATGAGACAGCAAGCTAAACATCCACAGAGTGAGAACAAAAGAGGATATCCTTAAGAGAGGATCATAAGGGTTCAATAGCTATGAACATCTATCTGATCACATAAAATGATGCTTATTGAAATGAACTCCAAGAAATGGAAGCAAGAAGAAAATGGAAGTTTTCTATTGTAACTATGTTCTGAATAATTATCTGTTTTTCTATTCTGTGATCTAAGACCCACAATTAATGGAAGCTCCCATACTTCAAGATTTAAATAAATAAGCTCCATATCTTGAGAATTTCAGATTCACTCATAGGGTTCATAAATTTTGAACAGTCTAGATCCCCATAGGCCACCTTCTTCCTTTCATTTTTTTTCTCACTAATTTATTGCTTTTACTTAAGATTCAATTTCTATGATTGTTCCCTTTCTAGTCCAGTGTAAAAATTCAACATCCTAATGTTCTTTAAAGGTTTCCATCTGTGTCCTGTGTAAATATATTGGAACACTTGTGAAAATATTTAGAGGTAACATTTTGCTTCTACAAAATGGGGAACAAGCCGTAAATGTTTACTCTGTCAGACACTGGAAACTAATACTGATAATCTTTGCTACCCAGATGGCTGTCACCTGGAGGAACATAGTTCAAAGGCAGCCAGACAGAAAGATTCACCAAACTCCCTCTCCAGGAAGAGAAGGAGGAAGGAGAAACTATAATGTCCTGTTGATCAGAATGCAAATTAGTCCAGCCACTGTGAAAATCTGTATAGATATTCCTGAAGAAAAACACACCTAAAATTAGAACTACTATAGAATCCTGCTATACTGATCTTGCACATAAATTTACCAAAAACAAAACAAAACAGTATAATGTATAAGAGAGAAACTGGCACACCATCTTCATAGCAGCACTATTTTCAAGAGCCCAAGAAAAGGAGCCAGCTTAGTTGGCCAAAAAGCAATGATAAAGCAAATGTAGTACATAAACAAAATGGAGTATTTTTCATTCCAAAAGAAGAATAAAATTAGGTAGTCTGCAAACAAATGTAACTGGAGGTTATCATGTTAATACAATCTAAGTTTAGAAAGAAAAATAGTGCATGTTTTCATTCACATGTGGAATCAAGACATAATAACTATAACAACAACAATAATATTGAGAGCTAATGGGGGAGCAGTGAATGAATAGTGGAGGAAAGAGGAGGGATACAGGGGTAAATAGTATAGAATTACACTATGTATGAAAATAGCATAACAAGATCATTAAAATCTCATAAATGAAAGGCTTAGGAGAAACCGAGTTAGGAAAGAGTAATATTTTTTCCCATTTCTTTTCTTTTTTTATTAATTAAATTTTGTTGACAAGGTGTTGTGCAAAAGGGGTACAGTTACATACTAGGGCAGTGAGTACCTTTCTTGTGATATCTTACACCTCGTTTTTCTTTCCCTTTGCATATATATATATATATATATATATATATATGTAATCTTACCATAGTTCATTTTTCACATGTGTAATTATCACAATGAAATCCCTTTGTACAATTAAGTTTTACTAATAATTAAAAATGAACACAGTAATTCTGAACAAAAGAAATCTCCAAGTGACTATGTTTTCATTTTATATTCCAAAATTTCATCAGGAAACTGTGTTCTGAGGCCAGCACAAACAAAATATTAGCAAACTCTGTTTCTAAAACAAGCACATGATGGCATAAACACATATTATATATACATATGTATATTATATATATACACATACACGTGTGTGTGTATGTGTGTGTGTGTGTCTACTGGGGAGCTGTACATAGGAGAATTGTAGTCAAGTCTGGCTTGGGCAAAGTATGAGAATATATCTAAAAAAGAAAAAGAATGTTGGAAGCAGAAAGCCTGACAGTAGTTGAAGTGATAGAGTACAAATGGTAGTGAGTGAGTTAGACAGACAATACAAAGAAGTAGGCAGAAGAGGAGGTAGAAGAGAGAAGGAAGAGGAGAAGAAAGAACAGGAAGAAAAAGAAGAGAAGATGAAGGAGAAGAACAGAAAGAGGAGTAAGATGAAGAAAAAGAAAAAAGAGAAAGAAGAGAAGGAGGAATGAACCTGTTTAAAAGACTTGGCAAAGAAGAATGAAATGAAATATTTATTTGAAAAGTTGTAGTTTTTCTTAATTATAATTAATAAAAAATGTTTTATGTGAGTGAAAAATCACTGAGGAAAATAGGAGGAGGAGGAGGAAATGGTGGAAGTTAAGGAAGTAGGAACACAAGGGGCAGTAGGTACATAAGGGAGACAGCATAAGGTGGAAAAGCAGAATTGTTACTATCATTTAACCAGTCACTCTTTTTGATAGATGCATAAAATTCCATTTTATATATATGTACCACATTTTCCTGATCTATTTGTCTACTGAGGGGCATCTGAGTTGGTCCCATATTTTAGCTATGACAAATTGTGCTGCGATGAACATTGTTGTGCTGGTGGGTTTAGTGTGTTCTTGTTTGTGGTCTTTTGGGTAGATGCCTAAAAGTGGGGCTGCTGGTCATAGGGGAACTCTATGTTTAGCCTTCTGAGGAACCTCCATACAGCTTTCCAGAGCAGCATTGCCCCATTTGTAATGAAATGGAAGAACTTGGAAAAAATTATACTAAGTGAAGTGAGCCAGACCCAGAGAAACATAGACTCTATGGTTTCCTTCATAGGGAATAATTAGCTCAGGTTTAGACTAGTCATAGCTGAGGATCACAAGAGCCTAATAGCTATGCCCCTATGAACGCATAGGACGATGCTAAGTGAAATGAACTCCATGTAATGGAAACGACTGTTATATCACTGTTGTAATTACTTTAAACATACCATGTGAAACCATAAGTTCTTTTGTTGATCCCCTTGTATTCCCTTCCTGTGCTTGTACCCGTGCTATCACTGTATCTCATCTGAGTACACTGGATACTGTATATACTGGTATTAGAACTAGGGGAATTAAAGGGAATATCAATATTGAGAGACAAAAGATAAAAAGACAAATGACTTCAAAAGCAATACTTGCAAAACCATTTGGTGTAAACCAACTGAACAACTCATGGGGGGATAGGGAAAGGAGGAGGGAGAAGTGGAAATGTGGGAAGAGGTAACAAACAGTACAAGAAATGTACCCAATGCCTAATTTATGAAACTGTAACCTCTTTGTACATCATTTTGACAATAAATAAAAAAAAAATCAGAACCAGAAAAAAAGTCACTGGATAGGGTTCAAATGCACCTAGAAAGGATTCTATCTCATCTGTGTAATAATGAATACTATACTTGGAATATTTGCTTTATGTGTAGAATATTATTACACTCTATAGTTTCTTCTGTGGTTTTATCACTAATCAAAAATAAAGAAAAAGAGAAAATGTTTCTGGAGACTTTTAAGTTTTATATGTTGTTCTGATGATTCAAATGTTCTGAAAAAAATATGTTCAAGTGCTAAAACATCTTATTTTGATATTTATGCTTATCACTGTACTGTGCATAGTATTTATAATCCTCTATTACAAGGCTCATGTATTTTGAAATCTACCTCTTTCTGCTTTACATCTCAATTAAAGGCCTGTGCCCTCTATATGCAATTGCGGTAACTCAATTCCCTTTTAATACAGTTCCAGACAGATTATTTAACACGGGTCCTGTCTGCCCTTCATCTCTGCACATTCTGTTGGCAGATTCAAATAACCATACAGATCAAAAGTGTTCCGAATAATGACATCTGTATTGAATCTGAGCCCTACTTTTTCTTTCCATTCCCTAAACAATGCCATCTAACAACTATTTATATCACTGTCATACAATGCATTGATTATCATAAGTCATCTAGGTATAATTTGAAATATATGAAAGGATATGTGTAGACAAAATGCAAATGCTAGGCATTTTACGTAAAAGACAGAATGTGTGCAGACTTTTGCATCCACAGGGATCTTGGAACCAATCTTCCACAGATAGAGAAAAGGGTAACTGTATTCATGTTAAAATCTGGCACAGTGGCTACTTTAGATTCAGAACATGTAAAGCACCTCTTCCCTGACATCACAAGGAAAGTCACCACAGGGTTGTCCTCAGTACTCTAGCTAACAATGCAATCACTTCGTAGAACTCAATCCATATGGTCAGAATGCACACCAGAATTAAATAAACATAACATAATTCTTCTTGTCTTCTGAATAGGAGTTTGGAGAGGCAGACATCTGGATTGGAAAGGCACTCAGCAGCAGACAAGAGTTTTTCAAGTAACGATTTCATTTGGGAAATGAGATCCTAGGCTCAGAGAGGCAGTATCTGATACACCACTGAGACGGGGAGGAGCTGACATCTTGCTTTTGGATGAGCACAAAAGGAAATGGAAGTAAGGGTTGAATTAGTGAAGCTTTGAGAAAAGTTCAGGATGCTTGGAGGAATCTTTCAGAAATATATATATTTATATATATATGTATATATATATATATATAATGGGGATATGGGGATTACTGTCTCAATACAACTACCCACACATCCTCTCTCTCTCTCTCTCTCTCTCTCTCTCTCACACACACACACACACACACACACACACACACACACAATCTGTAGCATTTGGAAACACTTTCAAGGGATGAGATAGAACGATTTTTTACCAAAGGTGTGATTTCACAGGCTATGAAGACTTTCTTTTAGGTAGTAGAATAGACATATGCTTACATATTATCTTATTTTACAAAGTAGGAGAATAACATGCACACACACACATACACATTTAAAACAAACAAGGAAAAGAGTTCACCGTAAAAAGTTTATCATCCACTAGCACTATCATTTTTCAACAGGCATAGTGCAGCATCTAATTAATTTAGGAAGGACATTCTCAGAAAGCATTCACTTACCTAAGAAAAAATAACAGGAACCTGACTTGGTTTTCCTTCTGTTCCCCAAATTACAATCCCCCATTTTAGCTAGTCACAATGGGGATGAGAAGCATGTGCTATGGGCATTTAATGCACAGAGGCCAGAGATGCTACAAAACATCGTAAAATGCACAGGAAACCCCTGAAGATAGGATAATCTGGCTCAAAGTGTTAGTAGTACACAATTGGGAATCTCTTAATTACAGACAGTTTGACCAAAAACCACGCTACACTGCTTCATATTGAACTTCTCCCCCGGGGTTTAAATAAATTATTGAGCTAATGATTGCTGATATTCTCATCTGTTTCTTCTCAATTTGTTTTCAGTCATTCCTAACATAACCAGAAATGGAACTGCAATGGTGAGATTCTACTATGTCAAATAAAACCAGAAAACTGGTGGCTGAAATTCATGCACTCACTTTGACATAAGTGTGGAGCTGACAGGGCTGTACAGTATGTGCTATTGACATCTTCTGTAGATATGCTTACACTTTAGATCAGTGCATTTTCAAAAATGTGAAAAGTTAATGGAGTAACAATTATGCATTTCTCTAGACATTACAGTTATCCTTTTTCTGAACAACTGTGGTCTATAAAATATGCATAAGCTAAATAATACCGTTTACTTCTCCCTATATTGTCAGGCATACTATTTGTGCACGTTACTATATTGTTTACCAATTATTTTTGAGAGTAACAGGTGACAATTCATTCAAGCTATCATATGTGTGTGAATATTTCTGCAAGGAATATTGCAAAAATGACATCACAGTATTTATTTTATTGTTGTAAAGTTTCTCTGTAAAGTACAGCCTCATAAAGTATTTCAATCTCTATTTACTCATGGAGATAGAGTATCATCTATTAATACATTATCAATGTTTATAAGATACTTTTCACTCCAAGTATGGAAATAACGTTATATCAGTGTTGTTTACCTTTGCATTATTCAATATGCAATAAGATTGGACTATTATTTGCTTTCTTATTATAAATTTGCCATACTAGTTATCTGTATGGGTCTATTGCTATGTGAAGTTTCTGGTTTGGGGGACAGAGAATGTACTGGTAGGACACTACTTTATTTGTAAACATAATTTTATACAAGCAATTTCTTATATAACATGATTATTATCTCCTAAAACCGATGCTATCTTAAAAAATCTTAGACATGGTTATATGTACTTTTTATTTTTGTTTATTTTATTTTATGTTCTCAGTAGGAAATTTTCTTCCTCGATATTTCTTTGTAATCTGTTTGTTGTCATTTAGAAAAGTTTTATCATTCTAATGTCTTATAAAATTATTTTAATATGTATAGAGTTCTTCGTTGATATTCAGAGCTAGATTAATTGTTAGTCTTATTGTGCAAACTATTGTACACTCTCATATTTGGCAAAAAGAGGGCTCTCTCAACCCTAATCACACCCAATTTTTTTTAACAGTTTCCTTCTTCCTTTTCTTCCTCCTTCCCTTCCTTTCTTCTTTTCTTCCTCTTCCCCTCCCTCTCCCTCTGTCTCTTTCCCTCTTTCCTCCTTTTGCTAACTCTCCTATCTTCCTTCCAGTCTTTTTTTCCTTCCCTTCATGACTTGATCTCTTCTTCCATCATTCCATCCATTCCTTCCTTCCATTCTTATATTTCCATTTATTCATATTTTGTATGCATATTCCTCTTCCTTTCTTGAAAATTATTATTTTTTGTTAAATTTTTATTGCCAAACTGACTTACACAGAGGTTACAGTTTCATACATTAGGCATTGGATACATTTCTTATGCTGTTTGTTACCTCCTCCCTCATTCCCCCCTCCTCTTTTCCCTCCCTCCCCCATGAGTTGTTCAGTTCATTTATAACAAACAGTTTTGCAAGTATTGCTTTTGTATTCGTTTGTCATTTTATCAATAAACAGAAAGGTGTTTTTGGCCTAAATTCCACAAAAGCTTGTGAGCAAGATGCTCATAGCAGGGCTCTGGGTTATAAAACCAGAAATCCAGCTGATAGATACCACTTAGATGAAGGTAGTAGCACTCAGCATTGACAAGAAGTTCTGGAAGAAATGCTACCAAGTTTGAAAATTAATTTTTAAAAATTAAAAGAATACATAGTCTAGTTCACCTTGATCTTCAAGAGCTCACAAGATGGCATTTAAGTTCATTTATGCTTAGAAGTCACTGTATTTCATGAACACTATATTTGGTAGACATGACTGAGTTTATTAGGCCCTTATTATGTTTCAATCACTGAAATAGATTCTTTTAAACATTACAATAGTACAAGGTAGATACTATCTTAATTGAAATATGAGAAATCAGAAGACTAAATGTATTACTAAAACTCACTCAATAACTCATAAAAGGAGATAAGATTCCTGCTGACACTCCATTAGAGATCATGACTTTACTACCAGGATCTCTGAGGGCTTTTCACCTAACTAGAAGCAAACAAACCAAAGATCTTCTGCACATTTTTAGAAACTGTATATGGAAATGAAATACTTTTCTCTATAATACCATCTATATAATTTTAGAAAAATTCTGACAATAGTTTCTAACTTCATTATTTCACAGAAATACACCAACCCAATATTAAACTTGGGCAATATTGACCCTTTAGTGACAAACACAGCTGTGTTGTATGCTCATATTTGATGTAGGAGGATGTTAACCAAGCCTTAAAGACATGCAGTGCTAGTGTAGTCTGCACCACTTATACAAATACATAAGGATCAGATAGATTTCAATATTCTCATAATGCAAAGATAAAAGTATGATTGCCACAGGACATTTAAATGAAGTTTTCCATCTGCTTCTCCTTTTCTACTCTCTTACCTTTTCCTTGGTATGCATTGTCTTTGATAAACTTCATAATAAATAATAATACAAAATACTTAATCTGTGCTCAATTTCCATCATAAAAGACATAATGGTGATAATTCAAGTCAAGCCAAACAAGAGCTCTGACATTTGGGGAGGTTCTACTTCCAGGTGGGATATTTTGGCAAAGTTAGGATTTTTCTGCTATTACCTTTTAAGTTTGAGTCCCCTCTTTAGCTATTATATCCCTGTTTCACATATATTCATTATTCACAATTAGGATTTTTGACAGAATGATGTTATTATAAAAAGAAAATCAATCACCTAGCAACTTCAGACCCTGCAAATATCTTTCAAATTCCTGTGATCTGAGTAACTATTTACTAACACACCATTAAAACTAACTTTATTTATAGACATCATTGCTTGAGCTCTAATGTCATATCTGAAGCAACCCCCTTTCCTCAAATTTTCTGTGTGGATTTATTTTCCCCAAACTCATTTGTAGTCTACATCATTCACTTACTTAGTCATTCAATAAATATTTATAGCACATTTACCATGTTCTAGGCACTGTCTTAACTATGAGGGGGAAATACATCATGGAGAGAAAACAAAATTTTTGCCTTCATTAAATTTACTAGGTAGTGGGGAGACTAAAATGCCACTGTATAGGTCATATATTGAAATGAAGTTTTGGGGAATGAAGTTTGGGGGAATAACACAAGAAAAGAAGAAATTGGAGGAGGCTGAGAATGGCACTATGGGTTTAAGCAGGATTGTCTGTCAGGAATGGCTTAACTGATAAGGTGATACTCAGAAAAGCAAGTGTGGTCACAAAGAGATTTGAAGGATTTGAGACCTGTCAGAAAAAAAAATAAACAAATAAAATATATACCTACAGCTAAAATCTGATTTTTTTAAAAAGTAAAAGATGGTCACCCTGTAATACATAAACAAGATCACTCAGTAATACATCACACTTAATTCAAAGTTTATAAGGTGGTAAAGTTACAAGGAAAGTTCCACATGCAAGATGATTTCTATCTTATTGTGTGCACTTCAAACATGACTACTTGACTTCGATTTTGATTTTTTAATAGACTTTATATCCTAGATATATTAAAAAGTATTTCTGGATTAATTTCTGATTTTTTCCACCACATCAGACTTGCTCAATTCAATCTCTTTCATCCCAACACAAATGGCAAGTCCAGCTTCTCAGTACTTAATTGAAACACCTTTAGTTGTCCTACAATTCTCTTTCTTCTCCCACCTTACACATCCATATCCACAAGTACACATGCTCATGCACACACACACACACACACACACACACACACACAATATCCAGTCAATCTGTAGATTCAATTGGCTCGCTCTTCCTAAAATAGTCAACCATTTCCAACATCTCAATGTTCAAGTTCTACTTTTTAGAACACTATTGTATATACAACAAAAATCTTTAAAAGTGGAGGAGTGGATGAAGAATAGTGAGAATGTTGCAGGGGTAGGGGGAGGGGGGAGGCACTGATCAATATGCACTATATTCAAAAACTGCTTTGTTTAGCACCTTGATTGTCCAATTTCTTAAAGATAATTTTTTAAAGTATGAAAAAGAGGACAAGCACTAGATTATGTTTCCTGAGGTACTGGATTTAATTTGTAGTGCAAAATATTAAAATAAAAAGGGAAATTCACTATTTCCTTGAGTAAATCCAATGATTGAATGCAATGACTTTTAATTTCCTTTATTTCATCTCTGAAAAATCAATTCATTATTTTCAGCCCAAATGACTTCAGCTTCAGGATTGAAGACCTGTTCTCCTATAGAAATAGCCTTGAATGAAGGCTTGTATTTCCATTTCACTTTGAAGTAATTCTTTCTTGACAATAGAAAAAGTTGACACACGCGGGGTGGGGGGGGGGGGGGAGAAGAAGTCTAGAAAATATTTAAGTGGTAGCAAAACCAGAACATAATAAATTCTCTATGGAAGAACTCAAAATCATTCCTAGATTTAGACTTGGGCAACTGATTGTGTAAAAGTGCCATAAGGAAGTAAGAGCTTCAGTAGATCTGAGAATAGAATGATGCATTTAGGTTTGGGATAATGAGTCACATGTGTCTATGAGCGATCCAAAAATAGGAAACTAACCTATCAATACATGGTTTCAGAGGCTATGAGTTAGGGAAGGGTTGAATTGTATATTTATGTCTATGATATCTGAAACCTTGGAAGTACATGAGAATATCCAGTAGAAAAAAGTGGGAGTGGTTACAAGTCTTCAAATAAGACTCAGGCTCAGAGTTCTAATGAACCCTAATGTTTACGCATAGAAGCAACCACAAAAAGAAAAGGAATTCCCAGTAATATAGGATAGCAGAGGTTCCAGAAAAAAACACACAACTGAAATTAGAGAAAGTGGGGATGAAAAAAGGTACACCCTACCACTGAGTTGCTGCTATATCCTGTAATTTCACCCTGGTTTCCCTGAACTGTTGCTCATAATCTTAGCCAAATTATATCATGAAGTAAATAATGAGGTCATGTATTCTCCTGTGCTATATGGTAATTCAGTATAAATCTGAGTTCTTGGAAGTTTATTCTGATAATAAATAGGGCCTATGAAAAGGTTTGCAATTTTTTAAAGTAAACTACCCAGTGGCATTTTTTTTCTCTTAACCTCACGGTGGAGGCTGTTGGGCTAGCTGCATGCAGACAGGCAGTAATGAGGCAACACTTTCCATTGCCAGCATGAATGTAAAGAGAGCATAGCCTTTTTCACACACCAGAAATCAGCTCCAGTATTTTAAGATTTGATATACTCTAATTCATTTGCTGCTGTTGACATTTTGAGGTTGTGTCCAGTCACCTAGGCGACTATTCTTATTTCTGTCCTAATTTACTCCTATTTATAGAGCTTACATAGATTCCAAGACTGTAAAGATGTTCTTTAAGAAAGAGCAGGTGTACAAATTGTGTGCTTCTAGTGAATGAATATTTAAACATGTGACAAATCTTACTCATAAAAATGCTACCTGCTCTAATTTCTGTGATTTTGGGATCACTAATATAAATATTGAACAATCTTCATTTACAAGGCATCTTAAACTTTTCTTGCTAAAATAGAAAATTACAAGTTTTCATGTGTTTTATTTTGTACGGACTGCCACAGCTTCTAATAGCTTCAAAATCTGGCTCCATTAAGTAGTGCTAAGTGAGTGCTACTCTTCACTTCTCATCACACAAATTAAAATTGTTTGAAACAGAAAAAAAACTTTCATTTCATTTTTTTTTTTTACATTTTTATTGGTTTTCCCACTATCTAGGCAAAGGGAAGCATCATCTCCACCTATGTTCTTCTTGGCCAGGGGAAGAGGATGATGAGGTGATTTTTAAATGACTGCTAGCAAAACTGTTTCAACATTCCTATAAATATCAGAAACTTCTTATCTTTTATTTTAAAACACTGTATGTCATGAAAAGTAAACATTCAAACTCTATAGAATTTTAGGAAGGTGGCTGTGAATTTTGAGGGAGATAGGAACGTTGGTAGCTTGGGATCATACAGCAATCAAACTTCTGCAAAGAAGAAAAATTCCTAGTGCAGGACCAAACATTCAATTAATGCTGATGGAAGGAAAAACTCAACTTATTGGAGCAATTTTTTTCTGTTTCATTTCACTATCAAGAGTTGCTTTTTAATCACTGTTTTAGCTCTACATGACTTATGTGAATATATAAGTATAATGCATCATTAAGAATCTGAGTTGGAGCTAGGAATATGGCCTAGTGGTAGAGTGCTTGCCTTGTACACATGAAGCCCTGGGTTTGACTCCTCAGCACCACATATATAGAAAAAGCCAGAAGTGGTGCTGTGGCTCAAGTGGTAGAATACTAGCTTTGAGCAAAAAGAAGCCAGAGACAGTGCTTAGGCCCTGTGATCAAGCCCTGAGACTGCCAAAAAAAATCTGAATTACACTATCTACCTTGAAAATTCTTATAGCAGCTTTTAGTTTCCTTGAAAAGAAAAAAATACAAATAGCTTTTGGCACTAGTGTCCTCATGATGTCAGAAATGTGTGGCACTATGAAACCCAGTACATTTGTTCCCTTTATTTGGGAGTCATATGTACCAAGATCCTGAGTGAATGCTTATACCAACAGAGAGTCTTGAATCTTATATTAACACAGATAGCTTCAATGGTTTATTAATTAAGCTAATTGTTATTAATGAATAATAAAATACACTCATAAAATGATGAACAACATTATCTCTGCATCACGGGGCCATTCTTATGTAAAATAATGGTTCTTTTTTTATCATACCAGTACCACTAGCCATTCTGATAATTCAGATGGCCATTAAGCATCTACCAGGCTGGTAGACACAGGCATGGTCGAGCTAGACCACAGAATTATTACCCATCAGTGGGATGCAGAGTAATGGCACAAGATCTCATGATTCTCAGAATGGCAAAAACAGGCAATTTATAGCTGAGAATTGTCTATTTCTGGAATTTTCCATCTTCCAATTTTGTAGGCAACTGAAACTCTGAATAGTAATCTCACGGGTAAGTGAGGACAACTGTGATCCTGTATCAGACAATCATGGGACTGGTATTTCTAAACCTCCCTGAGCTACTCAGGAGACGAGTTACATATGTACCTTCTAGATAACATTGTAAGTCAGAAATACATTTACTGAACTGAATCTAGACAAGAACATCCTCTCCTTACCATACAGGAATGGGGGTTTACCCTCATGGTCACAAAGCTGGAGCAGAAGCTGTGTTCCTTGCTGTGACCAGCATCACATGAAAATGTCATATGGTGTAAGGGAAGAAGTCTGAGAAGAGGTCAAAATGCAAACCATGAAGGATGGTTTCAACTGAGTTCATATACTTTTACACCAACACGTAGTCAAAAATCACAAAGCCACAGTAAGTCAACAACTATTTGTAAACATTGGCCCTAGGCAAGCCTAGACCTATAGGATAATTCATTCCACAATTCATTGAGACTTGCCTCTGTGCCAAGAACTGTTGCAACTTTTCATATAGCTAATTTAATAAATGAAAAATCACTACAAAACATAATTGCAGGTTAACAAACAAGAAATTGAATATTAGAAATATGACATTCTCTGGGTCATGGCACATTCATTAGTAAAAGGAAGATTTGACTGAATTTCACACCCTGGATTCTACACCCTACACTCTTGACTTCTGTGTTATAAATCAGAGGTAGAAAAGGTGATTATCTTGTTCACCTATTCCATTCCCTCAGCCCTCCTTTAATCCACTTTACCAAGCCTTTCAAAATTTTACAGTTGTCTCCCAAGTAGTCTTGAAAAATATTCTCCCAGCTATTTTCCTGATGGGTCTTAAATACTTTCCTGAGTATGTACAGCTGCTACTGAAGTGAACTGAAGAAAAATAAAGTAAGGGAAACTTCTAGAAATCAAGATTCTCCTTCTATCTAAACATCACTGAGGTTAACATGATAAGAGACTAAAGGAAAAATGTCAATTTACTTCTGTGAGACATTTTGCCTTACAAGATCTTCTGCTCCATGACCCTACTTGTGTAATATTCTACTTCGTCATTGTGCAGTGACCACAGTGGGAAATGTCAGGATCTAGACATTTGGTAGGTAGTTGTGAAATTGTAATTAACCTGAATTTATTATTGATAGTAGATAGTAGGACTAGGATATTTTAAGTTTTATGGTCCTTAAGTTTTATTATTTTCTAAGTACACTGTTGCATCAACATAATTCTGTGGAGTTTACAAATAGTAGAGCAATGAAGTCAGGACATGATGAAAATCTACCCAAGTTTACAAGTGTGATATCCTAGAAATTACATGGTTGGAGCCAGAAATCTTGGAAATTAGACTCAGTCACCATGACTGGCATCAGTCCTGAGTTCTATGAATGTTATTATCTAGTTTAAATTCAAGAAACATTTAAAAATTTCCAGAACTTGTATGAAACATGATTCCAACTTGGAGATGTACTTTAAACTCTAGTGTGTAAAACAATACTTGGCACTGCTCTGTTTAAAGAAGAAAAAAGTATGACTCGGCCTGTATTTAGAATAATTTTAAAGAAGCTTTTAGGATTTACAGAAAATCGTATTTATCAGTAAGTTCAGAAACTTGATTGTATTAACGGAAGTCTATTTCCACGACTCTTTCTAATTTTAGTTTTCAAAATAAGAGATGCATATTTAATCCTTCCTGAAAACAGAAACAGTATAAACATTAAGCTCTGTGAATATATTCTGTGAATCTCAAATATACTCCAATGTCTATGCCACAGCAGAGTGCCAGCCAGTGGATACAATCACCATATTAGGCTTCTTGTTTAATAATAAAGATAATTGCTAATTTCCATTACTCTTCCATTACCATTTTATCAAGCATACAATGTTGTCTCTTAATATTTTTCTTTCATTGACCATGGACTCTAAGTCATTTTTTGTTAGTTCCAGACCTTTACAATGCCCAGAGGCATTTTCCATTGGTGGCAGCAATAACAGATGATGTGGAGCCAAAGCTACCAGGAGTGAAAAGCAAAAAATATGATGATAATAAATAACTGTCACTCCATTACTAAATAGTTTCTGAAATTGGTTCCAGCACATGTTCAATATAGCAGGGTCTACATTATCTAAGACACAAAGAAGTATTTACTCTTCCATAGGAGCAGTGAGTATACAGGCACCTACACATGTGTCTTATACAGTGACTGCCAGCTGAGCTTGGTATGACTATTCAAATAATTTTCAACAGAAGCCTCTTTAGAGTCTTACAATATTTTCTGAAACTGATGGAGCTTGTATGATGTATGAAAAGGTATACTCCATCCAATGAGCACCAATTTGAGAGTAATTCTCAATAGGATAAAGATAGATATGAGATTAAATGACGTAACATCATTCTATCAATTATAAGCAACATGGGACTATTAAAATACAGTACATCTGGTAGAGATGAGAGAATCTACTGAAACATGATGGCAGTTCTGATTGATGATTTGGGTTGAGGAATGAGTCAAGCCATCTTTTCTTGGTAGTCCAACTTTATTTTTGAGAGTGAACTGTGTTATAATATACAGGTTAGGTACAAAGAAGAATTATCACTAGAGTTAGCTGCACTATAACATAATTATCTTTTATTATCTTTGTGTATTCTCTTTCTAAGGTACTAAGTCTATGACATACTTTTAGTTTTTTCTCTCCTCCTCTTTCTTATTCCACTAATGTCATATCAGGTTTGTTGCAATGCTAGTTGATTCTTATTTTGGTTAATAATTCATACTTTCATGTCTTGCACTTTCTAGTAGAGTTACATAAATCTCAGCCTCAGTAATTATATTAGCAATATGGAATAGATAACAGTGCAAACAGTAATATCAGAACCAAGAAAATGTATGCAAAGCATCAATGGAAAGTTGTTGATCTGGATATGTGGTCAATCAGAACAGAACCCACAGCTTGTTAAGCACAAATCATGAAAGGAATGAGACTTAATCCAAATATATATGGTCAAGCTGGTCATTATTGTAGGAACTTAAGTTTGATCCCATCAGGATGCTTTGAAAGCCTGTGGAAACCATACTTGAGAACATTCCATCCTAGAAGTGGAAGACACAGTATCAGTCAGAAGATACCAGTGGAATGCTACGGTCTCACAGAAGAGGTGAAGTGTTTGATTATAAAAACAAAGGAACACCAAAAGGAGACCACTGAGTTTACAGGGCATACCTGAGACAGGAAGTTAACATGACTTCTCATTCTAAGGAAAATAGTGCCAACAGCAGAAGACAGTAAAGCTGACTACTAGAATGTATCAAAATCATCACAATTCCTGTTTAACTTCCAGTTGTTTCTAAAAGAGCGGCCATGTAGGCTCAAGCATCTCTGGATTACAATGACTCAGACAGGCATCTCAAATGAGCGACATGGTCTGGCTTATACAAATTTACAAAATCTTTTCATATGCATTCTCTTATCTGAGGTCACTGTGAGAAAGTATGGTATTCTTATTTTTCAGATTGCAGTTGAAGTATCTGCTTTTAAGCATCTTTACCGAGGCTACAGCCTACATGGGATGTGTTAGAATGAGAAGCCAGGCATATTTGATCTAATGTCAGTTTTCTAAAAAGAACCTCCTTTTTAGCAAAACTTCCTCTTATCAATTACTTTATGAGCCCTTTCACTGCCTTCTATTCCAGAAATTCTACATTGGTTACTTCATTGAAATCTTGAACTCAATTCATACTCAGAAAACTGTGTTTCCAGTTCTAACACCTTTGGTGCAAATTCATCACTTATCAGTGATACTAGATTGATTTGAAGGAAATTCAAGCCAGATGTGAAGTGCCTTAGTCAGTTCCTAATACAAACTGGTTTATAGAGGACTGAAGTGGAATACAATTAGACAGTAAATAAAAGAATGTCAGGACATTGGTATGGCCCCAATGCACTGTATACTATCTGTAGGGGCTGGGATGTAGCTCAGTGGCAAAGCACTTGTCTAGAAAGTGCAAAGTCCTGGGTTCGATTCCCCATACCAAAAAAGAAAAGACAAAAAAGAAATATACTATGAAATAGGCAAAGGAACTAAAGAGAAAATTCACAAGAGAAGAAATAAAAATGGCAAAGAAACATATGAGGAAATGTTCAACATCCCTGGCAGTAAAGGAAATGCAAATAAAAACAACCCTGAGATACCACCTCACTCCATTTAGAATGGCCTATGTTCTGAACTCAGGCAACAACAAATGCTGGAGGGGATGCGGGGAAAGAGGAACCCTTCTCCACTGTTGGTGGGAGTGCAAATTAGTACAATGACTTTGGAAAACAGTATGGAGGTTCCTCAAAAAGCTCAACATAGACCTACCCTATGACCCAGCCATACCACTCCTAGGCATCTATCCTGAACAACAGGTCTCAGGATATCAAAAAGACATCTGCACTTCCATGTTTATCGCTGCACAATTCACAATAGCCAAAATATGGAAACAACCCAGATGCCCCTCTACAGGTGAATGGACCCAAAAACATATGGTACCTATATACAATGGAATAATACATAGTGATTAGAAATGAAATACTGGTATTCTCAGGGAAATGGTCAGAACTTGAACAAATAATGTTGAGCGAGACAAGCCTAGAACACAGAAAACAAAGGGGCATGATCTCCTTGATATATGACTGTTAAGGTGGGGGGAAGGGGGAAAATAGAGACCAGGTCTGCGAAACAAAAAACTTCATGTCAAATGGTATTTCCCACAGGTTTGGGTCAGCGATCTTACATTATGTAACTAAAACCAAACAACTACTAAACATAAAAAGGTCTAAAATAGTCCTCTCAGTGGATCACAATAGCTCAAAAGCTATGTACGTATGATCATATAAGACAAGGATAAGCAAACTCTATTGTTGACATTACATTTAAAGTATCTAGGTGAATTTCCTTTGGCGTATGCCACGTGGCTACTGTATATGTTTTTGGTACACTATGCATTGTATATATGCCTACCTGATCTAGGGAAGGGAAAGAAAAACAAGGGTGTAAGATATCACAAGAAATGTACACACTGCCCTATTATGTACCTTTTGCACAATGCCTTGTCAACAAAATTTAATTAATAAATAAATTTAAAAAATACTACCTGTAAAATGAGGGTGCCTATGTGTAGAACATTGTTCCCAAATGAAAAAGAACATTCTTATTACCAAAATTAGAGAAAATCTAAAACTTTATGAAAAATATCTTTTTGTGTGCACTGGTCAATATGAATTTTAAGCAAAATGATGCATGTAAACATAGAACATACAGAAACTATTACCATATGACACCATACTTTCTATATTTTATAATAAATTACAAATTCCTAGTAAGCTATAATCACAAACAGCTTGTGAATGCTAGATGCTGTCTTTTTTTTTTTTTTTCTGCCAGTTCTGGGCCTTAAACTCAAGGCCTGAGTACTGTCCCTGGCTTCTTTTTTGCTCAAGGCTAGCTCTCGGCCACTTGAGCCACAGCGCCACTTCTGCCCACTTTCTACATATGTGGTGCTGGGGAATTGAACCCAGGGCTTCATGTATACAAAGCGAGCACTCTTGCCACTAGGCCATATTCCCAGCCCCTAGATGTTTTTGTTAATAAGATACAATTTATGCTTTAACATTCAGTTCTGTGAAAGTAGACAAATAGAAACAAATCAGAAACAAAATATTTGTACATGAAAAACATATCAGGTAAACATGATATGGGATTTTAAAAGGCAAGAAAAAATCAGACTCCTCTGTATCTGTTTAAAATTAACTTTTTTTTCAATTTGTTATTTTTTATTGTTGGGCAATGGAAACTCAATGTATTACAGGTAAAAATCTGGTGAAGCCTAAAGTTTGTTTAAAATTAATTTCCATAAACTGTATTATACAGAATATTTTGTAAACACCAAGATTGTTATTTATGGGCATGTGACTCACAGGCATTTCTGAACTGAGATATCCCAAACAGGTCTTTATTTGAATTGCTTCTAGGGAGATTACGTCACAAAAGGGATACCAAAACTTTTCTGTCTAAATGTTTGCAAAATAAGATAAATCATGACAGACCAGAAATGCTTGAAATGTGCTTCCTACTTCAAATTTTGTGGTACTGAACACAGCTAATAACAATGGTGATGGTGGGGGTGGTGGTGGTGATATCATTGCTGTTGCTACTAATAGTACCTAACAATTATCAAGAACTCCTAGAAACTAGCCACTGGGTAAATTCCCTGTTAATGAACTCAGTTACTTCCCACTTTAGCTCTCATCTAATGGGTATTATTTGTATCCTTTCTTTGTAAGTGATGGAACATAGATGAGCACAGACAATAACAGCAGGAGTTTAGTGTATTGGAAAGCAGTCTTGGAGACAATATCCTACTGCCTAGATCTGGAATACAAGTTATAAAGTTGGATCTATGTTTGCAAAGTATCAATGGCTAGAATGCCAAACTCTTCACAGCTCCATGTCTTGGATGTGATTAAAGGGAATTCCAATATTTCAGAGCACTTCAGAAATCAGGATTAACATTTTATAGAACTTGATATAGGGTGTGGGCGGGGGGTACGTGCTAAAGGGGAAAAAAGCAGAGTGTGTTAGCTCAGAAAGCTTTTGTTTCTCCCTAGAATTTCAGGGTATATTTATGAATTCTTGGCTTTGTTTTCTACCCTAAACAAATGTTCATATTTCAATTTTATATTCACATGACTCCTATAAAGATCAAAACAATATGGAGTGATTCACTACCTGACTTGAAATGGCCTCACTGTGAGTTCTTGTTCCCTTATGATTCTGATCCCATATTCTAAGGCTTTTCTCTCTGTGCTCTGAACTCACAAGGCCCACCTGGGAAAGGCTGCGGAGATTTGACAAGGACCACATCAGGCCCTGAGAGCTAAAATACAGATTTGTCTTTGCGGAAAGGACATACCCGGTCAGTTTTCCCTTCAGTCTGAATACTGGTGTGGCTCCGGACCTCATGATCTTCTTCCAGGTCAGAAATATCCTCCAGCTCCTCTGGGGTCTATAAAAAGAAAGCAAAGCATTGCTGATGGCAAGGTCAAATGGTATAGTCACTTTAGAAATAGTCTAGCAGTGTTTCAATGTGCTACAACCCAGCAATTCCACTCATAATTACATAACCCAAAGCAACGGAAGTCAAAAGTCTGTACAAAACCCGATTCTAAGGGTTTCCCTGTCTCCTTCCCTTCTCAATGCATATCATTCTTCATTGTGTGGTTGTTGGTTGAATTGCAGCTAATGGTTGGCATGTTCACTGTGTGGCAAGGACTGGATCTTGCCTGCTTCTGTCTTATCTTCCCAACTTGGCTCATGTGCTTTGCAACAAATGAAGCAAAATATCAGTGACAGCCACAATGGTAGCAACATAAATCAATCCCACCTGTCCTTACTCAATATTTCACTGTACTTCCATCGAGGTATATTGCATCAACATTCTTATTTGTTTTATTCTGATTTGACCAGTTCAACATTTTCATTCTCTTAATCCTGGTCATACTTTGAATATCTCTGTTCTTATTGCAAGCATAGATACAAACAGGAATTAATCTTTGCTTCACCTTGTACGAGTTGTCACTTACCTTACACAGGTGTAATTTTATACTCTAATTTTCTTGTTACAAAGCGCTGGCCATAAACCCAGGAAACAAACAGCTTTTAAAGAAAAACAATCAAAAATGAAGTAGGGCCTTCATTGGGAGGATAAGTCACTATTAAAGATCTGCCTCCTCAGACAAGTCCTGATTTGTCTTACTCTTTTCTCTGCATATGGATACTATGGCTATTTGCATGATTGCTGTGGGCGGGGGTCTTTCTTACACAGGGATTATTCTAAACTCAGGGAGAGATGATTATCAGTTGAAATTACAGAACCAAACTGCCAACTTTCTGTTCACCTATAGCTTTAGATTCACCTCATCACAAGGGTTTAAACACTTGTATTGGGCATCACTTCTCCCTTTGCTGAGGTGCCTTTTACATTTATTTCAATAGACTTGTTCCAGATATTTCTAATCTCTTTCTTCTTGCCAAGGTATTAAATGTGCTGGCTATTGGTATCTGTATGTTAATATTTTCAATCTTTTTCTCTTACAAAGATGAGCAGCAATGATCACATAATTCATACTCTCTTCTTAGGTATTCATGCTAGGAGTTCACCACTCAGCAACCTGTACAAAATTATACATTTATGATGGACCATTTTGGGTATTCTTTTAACATTCTTGAAAAAAAATCTTTGCCTTATTTCTCCTTGATACATTACTAATCATTATAACATATGAATAAATTTGTTCCTTTCTTATGTTTGGAAAGTTTTCTGGTGCCCTTGTTCTAACATGTAGATTGTAAATGTAATTTTTATTTGGGTTTTAACCTACCACATAGTGATACATAACTTGAGCATTCTTCCCAATATATTATTCAGCTCCAAAATAAGAAAGTTAACAAAACACAAAGAGCAACGGCTGCTGTCAGAAGTCACAGTACCATTTTGTTAGTGATGCTATAGAAAGAGATAAGACTACCAATTACGCCCACTTACTTCTGTGCTTTTCTTTGTCTTTAACAGGAACTAATAGTTTACTTTTGTAAAGCCACCCAAACTGACCTCTTCTTTTCATGAGGAAAATTGTTGGGAAAGTGTTCAAAACACTTGCTGGCAGTATTTTGAGTTCTGTAAAGCAAGAGACTGGAGGGTATTGTGAAAAAAAATTTAAAAGTCAAATACTTGGTGTATGGGTTTAAATTAAGTAGAAGGCAAGCAAACAAGAGATAGAAATTGTGGAATTATTTTGGTGTTTTGAATCAACTCTTTCTGAACTGAAGAAAAATAATAGAACGTTTAATTTTTCTTAAGGGAGGAGGGTTGATCAACTATGCAAGTAAAATAATTCAAAAAGAAGCAGATTTTCCCTTAACTAGCAAGTTTGGAAATATGAAAATATGCAAGCTGGAGGTATAGCTCAGTGTTATTATATGAAAAACAAAAATTAACATATCAAAAGGTCTGTGTGTGTGTTTGTTCATATGTCTTTCCAGTCCACTTTCCTTCTGCCTGTGAGAGATTAACTATCACAAAGGGGATGTTATATAACAGAAAGACCTTGTACTATTAAATAACAATTCTTAATTTAGGCATGCCTAAACTTGTGGGACTTTGGGTAATGTATGCCTGCTGTTAAACTTTCTAAGAACAAAATGAGGTCATAATATCATTGAGCCCAGAAAGTTGTCATGAGGCTCAATGGTCCAAAGATGCTTTAGAACCTTAACCTACAGACTTGCTGGAGTACGACAGATATTTGTTTGTCTTGATTCTTCAATTTGTATGTATTGTGCAATCCTTCCCAAGATCAAAGTTTGGTATATGGTTTTTAATAAAAACATTCATGTAAATTTTGATGCCTCCATTGAAAATGAAATTTGTTCTTGGCCTAAAACTTTTCGAGAAGGCACCTAACATAGAACTCCATTGTAGTCACAAGACCAAAGAGGGCACTATCTAATCATTTTCGTCTGAGCTAAAAGGTCATGAGAAGAAAATTTATGAAGTTTCAAATGTCATTGCAGTTCTTTATTTTATATTTAATTGTGATGCACTAATTGTCTACTATCCTTGGGAATAATGTGATATTTTGAAATTGTTACATTATAGAATGTTTAAATCAATGTAATACAAATTATTACTTCAATTATTTTATCATTTTGCATGGTAAAAACTGACATATATGATTATTGGTCATTTAAAATAATACAGACAAAATCAACCTAGGTATTCATTATCAGGTAACTGATAATGAAAACAGAGTACATAATATGCACAGTAGAATATCACTCAGCCGGAGAAAAAGAAATTCTATCATATAATTGTTGTATCAATGACTGCTTTTGAGAAGCTGCTTGAACTTATCAACTTTCTCTAGCCATTCTGTATAATTGAGACTTGTATACTGTCTTTGCCACAAATCCTCACAACTGTATTCATTTTTCCTATGAAGTAATGATGTTATATGCTTCATAGTGGAATCATGCAGTATTTGTCTTTCTGTGAATGAATTATTTCACTTAGCATAATATCCTCTAGTTTCATCTTTTTAAATTTTACAATATTTTATTTCATTTTCAAGACTTAATAACATGCCATGCTATATATTTATAACATTTTCATCCATTTATCTGTCAGTGGATATTTAAATTATTTCCAAATCTTGACTTGTGAAAAATACTGTACTAAATATGGGAATATAGATATCTCATTGACATTAACTTCTTTCTATTGTTTTTAAATATATACCAGAAAATAAATGGTGGGTGATAAGAGTAATTCTGTTTTTAATGTTTTGAGGCATCCTTATACTATTTCTCACACTACAAGATGCATCTACGTTTCCACTGATGGATTCAAAAGTTCCAATTTACCTTCAGCAGAAGCAGGACTTGTTTATTGTCTAAATACCTGCTTTGAGGGGACAGAAGTGATCTAATGCTCTAGGTTGACTTCTCTCTTCCTTGATTGTTTCCTGTGCTGTGTAGAACTCGTTCAGTTCAAAGTAGTCACACTTGTCTACTTTTTCTACTATTGCTTGTGCTTTGGATCCTAGCCAAATTTTTTTTTAAGACTAATGACTTTATTTTGTGTGTATGTGTGTGTGCGTGTGTGTGTCAGAGAGAGAGAGAGAGACAGAGAGAGAGAGAGAGTTGGGGTAAGGGTCTAGTATTACACTTTTTTATATGTATGTCCAGTTCGTCCAACATTATTGTTGAGGAGAGTATCTTACTCAGTTATGTATTGTTAATATCCCTGTTGAAGCCCAGTTAATTGTATCTGAGTAGTTTTAGTTCTGTGTTTTGTAGTCTGTTAAATTGCTGTAATTGAATAATTTTAAAAAGACCTAATTATCATAATTTTAACTATGATATACGTATGTGTAAAATATTTTCAGACCAGATAGTATGGAATGATGCTTCTGATATATGATTCTGTCTCATGATTTTTGATTATTCAAAATCTCTTTTAGTTCTACATACATTTTAGGATTGCTTATGAAAAAAATTCACCACTGCCACAATGTTCTGTGAGAAACTGAACTGGAAGCAGATAAAGATGTCAACATTTGCTATTATTCTGTTCAATAGTGTTGATGTGCAGAACAATTAAGCAAGATAAATAAGACTCTTGACTCAGAAAGAAGCATAATGATCTGTTTGTAGGTTTTCTGACATGTAGAAATCCTAAAAAAAATTATACAAAAAGTTGAGTTCATAAAATAAATATGTTAGAGGATTAAAAAATTAGAATAAATTCAGGGGCTAGGGATATGGCCTAGTGGCAAGAGTGTTTGCCTCCTGTACATGAGGCTCTGGGTTCAATTCCCCAGCACCACATATACAGAAAACGGCCAGAAGTGGCACTGTGGCTCAAGTGGCAGAGTGCTAGCCTTGAGCAAAAAAGAAGCCAGGGACAGTGCTCAAGCCGGGAGTCCAAGCCCCAGGACTGGCCAAAAAAAAATTAGAATAAATTCAGATGAAACAACACAAAAATAAGTTGTGCTTCTTTACACTAATAACAAGTTATCTAGGGAAGAATATTTTTTAAAAAATCTCAAAATAGGGCTGGGGATATAGCCTAGTGGCAAGAGTGCCTGCCTTGGATACACGAGGCCCTAGGTTCGATTCCCCAGCACCACATATACAGAACACGGCCAGAAGCGGCGCTGTTGCTCAAGTGGCAGAGTGCTAGCCTTGAGTGGGAAGAAGCCAGGGACAGTGCTCAGGCCCTGAGTCCAATCCCCAGGACTGGCCAAAAAAAAAAAAAAAAAATCTCAAAATAACAACAAATATATAAATAATATAAATAAATGATATAAATAATAGGGAAAAACATAAGGAAATAAAATACCTTAATATTAACAACTACAAAACATTATCTAAAGAAAATAGTGAAAACACAGTCAGTGAAAGACACCCAGTGTTCAGGTATATAGAATTGATACTATTAACATGTACAGATTACTCAAAGTTATCTATAGATTCAATTCACTTCCTACCAAAATCCAAATGGCATATTTTTCTGAAATATATATTCCTCTTTGGTTTAACGAGCCATGTCATTTTTCTTCTCCAGTATGTTAAGGATATAATACCATATGAATTATTCCTTAAAAGCATAAAATCTAAGGGGTCTAACTGAGTATTTCATGCCTTAAAGGCAATAATAATTTAAATACACTGGACAAGGCTAAGTTGTAGAATATAAAAATGTATCCTCAGGTAAGAGGCATATTATACAAAAGGGTATAATTAAATGAGTAGTAAATAGGACAACCTGGGCAGATAAATGTTTAGCCTGTAGAATATTTCTGTCAGAAGACACATAAGCCTAAGACCTTATTTGCTAATATATTTTCTATGAAGTAAATATTTATTAGGTTACCCCTTAGAAACATATATATCTAATGTGAGCAACCATGAAATATCTGAGTATCTGGTGGCTATAGTTGAATCTACATTAGACTGATTGTCGTAGAGAACAATTATAATCACGCTGGTTTATGAAAGACTTTCCTAAGGACTTTCAGAATAATGAAATCACACCCAATAAGTTGTTTTAGCCTCAATTCCCCTACCAAAAACAATGTGGGCACCCATCCTTCAGCTACCAAGGCCAGAGCAAATAGGCAAAGGGTTATACATAAAAGTGACATCAACAAAATCATTGTATTTATCCAACTATAAGATAAATGAGTTGGTGATATAGCCTCCATTTTCATGCCTAATTCATGAAAATACTCCAGCTAGAATTCTGAAAAAAGATATGAAAGACTGATGAAGCCATGAAGAAAATAAGATTTGAGTGAAAGCATGTTTTCGAGAAGTTCAAATAGTAGAAATTTCCAGACTCTAAGCAGGCTCTTTGACACTCCTCTTCACATACAGAAAAGTCATATAATCATTTTTAATCAAGGTCTGAATATAATTCATTAGCAGAATGATGAATGGTTATGCCACATTCCTTTACCCATTCAATCTTAACAAGAAGCCTGATGGCAAATGTTGTCATTTTAATACCACAGATCAGGAAAATAATCCTCATCCTTAACAGATCTTTGCATAATATTACACAAAATAAACTGTATGGCTTGGTAGTCACAAGTGTAATGTTAAATAGTTAAAACTTCTCAGTATGGAAACTAAGTTTCAAACATCCTGAATATAGTATTCATTTGAGCAGGGGGAGCTGAGTAGGTAGGGTCTTTCCACTTCAATAAACAGACTGGGATTGAAGGCCTGATTCTTTAAGCTACTAGGCCTCCTGGACCAGAGCAAAAATAGCATCCAAGGCAAATAGGTCATTAAACCCTTTCTTACTGCTCCAATGCTGTGTGCATTCAACTGGATATTGGCTTTGAAAATCCAACTAACATAAAGCTCACTTATTTCTCAGGCTGTTCCTAGACTTCAAGTTATACCATTCTTGAAGTGAATTAAGTTTTCACATATAGTTTGAGTAAAAGTATGAACTTGAAAAATGCTCCAGAGTCATTTCTTTCTAATTATATTTGGTTTAAGCTATATTAATGGGCAAAGCTACTAAACATGCTGTGGGATGGAGCTTGTGAATTCATACCCAGTTTCTAAATTATGAACTGAAAACCTGAGGTGGGTGCCAGCACTCTTACAGTTACTCAAGAACTGTGGCACAAGATAGTATTGCTGAATATCTAATTTCAGCTCAAATGCCACTCTTCATATCTTGTGACATCAAATAAGAAATTAGCTTCTTGCGAACATAGCTTCCTCCAAGCTAAATGAAAAGATTGGAAGATTGATTTATAAAACTCAATTTAATTCTCTGTCTATTTCACAGGATTACTGCAGGTTTATCTTTATTGTATAAGCCAAGATATCGAAGAGTGATTGAAGAAAACTAATGGCTGGATGCCTTTCCTTTCAAATGCTGGAAATCATTTTAGATCATGCATCTCCTTTAGATTGTGAATGTCTCAGCCAGTGAGAAAAGACTTTCTCAACTGGTTTGTCCAGGGTCATACAGAATGATGTGAAACACGATGCATTGATAATTACGATGATTCAATTACTTTTATTGCTCTGTAGGTGGGAGGAATGACATTGTTGGAAACCATGAAATAGCAGCAATTTTAAAAGAGGTGGTAATGGTGGTTGTTTTGATTGTAGCGAAATCATCAGCACATCAGAAGACTAATAGCACACCTGACTCTCAGATTAGGTCTGACTGTCTAGACAAAGCAGAATTCATATCAACAAATTCTAATATAGTTGAGGGAGGAAAACCTCACCTTTTGCATCAAATTCTATAACTAAACATTATATTTGTGAAATTGCTTGTTTGTTTTTTGCCCTTAGAGGGTTGAGAAGAGCCTACCAAATTTTAAAGTTATTCATTGTTTTTATTTTGCATAAGAACTAGGCTGTGGAGACTAAAATAAGTTTTAGAGAGCATTAATAGCAGAGAAAATGCACTTTTTGTTCAGTGGATGTGTATATATAGGTGGAAGGTTAAAAGAAATAGAGCATTTTATTATCATCTCTGAATTTTAGACTATGGCATGTATCTTTTCATATATATATTTTTTGTAATACATTATCTATTATTTTATCACCACGGATAAAAAGCAATGCATGTTGTTGAAAATCAGCTGAAGATGCTATTTCAAAGATATGCCAGCAATTAAAAGGACAAGATTGCAGAACTGGCACTAAGGGAGCATTGCTGGCCCTATCACCTTGCAAATAGGTCTGTCATCACTGCATATTTGGTGTGTCCACAGACAAAAGCTTCCAACAGGCAAGGGGAAAATTGCAGGATATGTCTTCATTATCAGCGGGACTATGAAAGGAGACTGTCATGGTAGACCACCAAGGAGTTCCTTACCCACTCCCTGTTCAATTACCCCATGTTGCACCATCAGCCTTCCTTCTAGTTCTGTGGGCTTGTAAAAAGCAGCTGCTTCATTACCTCATGTATCACATTTTCAGCATCTGGGAAAAGTTTTTTATGAAAGGATTCTATAGCACCAATTTAGCGGAAGAGAAAAGCCATGGTTTGATGTTCTAGGCAGGATATGTTTTGTTCACATGTAAGAAATCCTATTTTCAGAAGTGGTTAGGTTTCTAGACATACTGTCAACCGTCTTAACCCAATTTATCTATCTAGATTTGCAAGGTAATACTTGGCACAGTCATAAAGCAAAAGCAAACCAGAACAAAGCATGCTTCTGTAGCCTGACACAGATGTTATATAAGACTAAGCAAGGTGTTCAAAGAAGACATTCCTGTTTTGTTAACTTAAAAAATGGGGAAATATGAAAGAAGTTGCCCATGACTATGGGGATGCTGCTCAGTAAGACAGTAATTCTGATATATATTAGACTTCTGGACATATTTTTCAGGGTTACTGAATTAAAATTTGCTTTATGGGACAGAAGAATTCCCTACACAAATAGAATGGAGTAGCTGAAGTTGGCAGCTTATATATAAAATAGAACACTGAAATGTAGCAAAACAAATATTTGGACAACCCCAAAGGAAGAATTATGCTTCCTGTATAAAGAGATTTTTAAGTCCCCAAACTAAAAGGCCTATTTGTAGAAGCGATCACATACATCATTGTATAAAAGGTAGTCCAATGTGAGAGGCTTTGAAATTAGCTCATGGCACACATATTGTGCTTTTTAGGAGAGATGTGTCCTGAACAATGGAAGTAGCACAAGTGGAGAGAAAACCTAAATTAGACTTTTTAAGTGTGCTTGTGTTTCTTATACTAGAGAGAAACAAACCACAGGAAAGAAAGCAAATTCAATCAAGAACTTAGACACAAATATTCATAGTAGGCTTATTTGCAAAATTCTCGAAAGAGAAACAGCCCAACTGCACACTGGAAAAGTAATTGTTTAATAAATAGTATGTCCAGTTCACAGAATATTATTCTGCAATCGAAAGGAAATGGTTATTGACTCAAAAAATTAGATATATATCTAAAAATAATTAGGTGTGGTAAAAGAAACCAGAATATAGTGCACATTTTTTATCCTATTTGCCTAATTTTCTACAAATTTTAATGTTTTAACGTTTAACGTTTAAGGTATGGAGATTTGGAAAGAATTAGTTGCATAAAGGCACTGGTACAGTTTTGATATCTGTATTCTTTCTCATGACTGCAGTGATAGATTCAGGGATAGATGAGCTATAGATAGATAGATAGATAGATAGATAGATAGATAGATAGATAGATAGATAGATAGAAACATAGATAAAAAGATAGATGATAAATATATTTGGAGAGCTGTGTGTGTATGTGTGTATGTGTGTGTGCCTGTGAAACTCATCAAATTATGGGCTTTAACTATATGCAGTTAATTATACAGTTAATTATACAAGAGCAGTAAAAATGAGTACTTATTTATTCAAATGCTTATGGAGACACTTTTAATGTATCAACTATTTGATTGACCCAAGACTATAATTACAAGGACCATACAATGTGTAGTTCTGATGAATAATACATGAAAGACATAGTACTATAAATTCATTTTAATTAAGCTATATTTAAACCTTCCTACTAAATGTACTTTAAGGTATAGAGACTATATAATTTATTAATTTGAAACAGGATTCCATTAAGAGTTTGTTTTTTTTTTTACTTAACTCTTCTCCCTAGATGTGTTTAGAGTTCAAGAAGCATTGCAATGCTAGTAATAATCATGCCAATACAGGCTTTGCTTTATGGATAGGAATGTGAAACCAGCACTGGCAAGGAAGGCAATATGATATATGAGCAATGTGATTTTTTCATAAAACTGTTGAATAACAGAGGGTTGTTGGGGCTGGGAAGGAGAGAGCAATGGGGAAGGCTAACCTGCTTAGAATATACTTCATGAATGTATGTGAGCACCATTTATACAAGAATGACTGGGAGGAATATAATACAAGTTTGTGTGGGTCTGAACACCAGTGGGAATGACAGGGCAGGGGCAGGCAAAGAGGGCTAAGGAGGACAAATATAGTAAAAATAGTGTCTATACAATATGAAACCTGTTGACATTGTTTTAAGAAGTGGTTAGAAGGCATGATGGCAAGTCATAAAAGGGATGAATTTGATGAGAGTACAATGTCAACATTTATGGAAAATCATAATGAAACCTCTTATACAATGTAGCTGGCAAAAATATTAAAAAATTACTCATGCTCATAAAATATGAAAAATTTTCTGTATCCTAGAATTGTGTGCTCAAAGTGAGGTGATAGTTGCAGATGCTAGAATAGTCAATAAATATCTGATATTTCACTAGCAGGATTTGCCATCCCATGAAACACTATTTACTTGTTTTGTGACATTAGAAATCTTATTTGGTACTTGGCTTCATGAGCCATGAAACAAAGATAGCTTCCCCTTTTCCCCCTAATGTGCTGTGTTCTAACGCCTCCTCATTGCTGTAATACCCTTATCAGCTCAAGAATTGGGTGTGGAGTTTAACCCACAACAGACATAAAGAAAGGCACACACAATACATTTTCCTGAGCAACTAGTTTTCTAATGGCTCTTTTGGAAAATAGGACACAAAATAGTTTCTTGAATTTGTTCCTCTTTTATTCTCCCATTCCCACAATAGTAGTTGTGGGAAATAAATGAAAACTATGTACACTGAGATGAAAAATATTAAATTCCCATCCAGCAATACTACAGCTTGCTATTTACATCTTCACATCCCAATTATAGAATCTTGTACTGACTGGTTTGAGAGATGCTACTATTGAATATTTAATGTAGTACTAAAGCACCAATATTCAATAAATATTAACAATTCTGTTCTGATGTTAATAAACATGAGTTATGTCTATTTAATTTACTATTTCTGTAATAGTAAGTAATATTGGAGGCGTAGTTGCAAATCATTCCATGACTAGTATACTTCAATGCTATTAATTTAATATGTAGAGCCTAAATCCCTTATCCTCTAAGAAAGGATTGTTTGTGTGTCAAAGAACATGAAGTAAAATACCCAAATGAGCAAGGTATATAAAAATTCTGGAAGTAGCATGGTGCCTCAAATGGTAGAGTGTTAGCCTTGAGCTGAAGAGCTCAGGGACCACACCTCGGCCCCAAGTTCAAGCCCCATGACCAAAAAAATAATAATCTTACAATAAAAAAATTTAAATCCAAAATAGAGCTCAAACAGTTGGAGATATAATGATAAAGCAAGACTACATTTTTACTTCACTACCATTTTGTTTACCTTGATTGCAAACATTCATATGAACCAATGATTAGACATGACAGAATTTATGTTCAGTTTTGTTGTTGTTTTGTTTTTTAACAGAGAGCAGTCTTCTCTTTAAAAGGCATAGCCCACGAAAACAGGAGCATCAGAAGAGAAATAGAAAAAGCTGAAGAGACAGGAAATGACTCCAGAAGTAATTTGGAATGGGAGGAATTGCAAAGTTCTGGTCACCTAATGCAAATCTAAATGTGTAACAGATGCTGTGGAAATAGTCTGTGTGAGAAGGCCAGTGATTTACATATATTTTCTATTTCTCTCCATAGTGTCAGCATTCCATATAAAATCTAACATTGTATACACATGATATGTGGTAGAGAAATGACCCAAATGAAGGTCAGAAACCAGAATCTCTGCAAGCGGGAAGCCTCTTATTGACCAGCACAGGGGCTCTGTTTTTTTCAATTTTGGGTTTTTATTTTTGTTTGAATTTTTTGAATATTCCATAAGACACAGAAGCAGCAGAAGTAGAAGATAACAGATAAAATGACATTAGGTTTCTTAATTAAACAAAGATCCTTATTAGCCTTTGGCCTAATTTTGGTAATTCATAGTTAAACAGTGGAAATTAAAAATCACTAAATTTTATTGCTTATAAATCTCTGCAACTAATTAAAACACTGCTCCTTGCAGAAAGAAATAGGTATTTTCTTAGTTCTTTCAATGATTTCTGCCTTAAAATAAGATTGCATTACTTCAACTGTAGTACATCCCTGATTTCTCCTTTGTGCAACACAGACAACACACACTGGATTGCATATGCTGAATTACATAGGTTAGCTTCACATGATCATCAGCTAGCACTTAAGAAAACATAAACTACTTGAAATGATTAGGTTAAGAGAAAAGAACTGCAGCAAAATAACAACTCTGAAATATTTACTGTAAAAGAATCAGTACAATTATTTGTGGTGGAATGTATTTCTGTAGGTATTCCTTCTGTCATTAGAAATTAAAAAACACTATATTTTTTACTTTTGCTTTTATAAAATAAACCAAATAAATGACATTGCTGGCTTTAATGTTTTGTCAACAACTATCTATGTCTTTGCATGTAACATTTTTCTACTTGTGCCTATAACCTGGTTTCAAATGCACTCCCATCAGAGCAATTTCTCTATACATCATTGGCATGAGGACGTATGATGCCTCTCAAGTGAAGGTGCTATAGAAATGGACAACATGAAACAAAGTAATCCCTTGTAATTAAGGTGTCATTTTGTGGGCTTTTGTAGTGGACACAGGTAGGAAATAAATAATTCTTCCAAGACCCTGGTTCTATGGTGATACACACAATTCAAAGCAAATCCTATACAATTTTTCTGCACCCTTACTTACTCAGTATGATACTGTGTCTTCTAGAAAACTCTGGCTAAATAATAGTGTATTTTATACACATTTGCTTTATTTTACAAAAAGTAGAAGACATTATAGAATTAATATGTCTATGTATTTACCAACAAGAATCTACCAGTGCTCAGTATTTATTTGCAGTTATTCCTACCTCAGAATGCAGTACATTCCATATAAATATTTAGAGTATACATATAAGTATACATGTATATTTATATGTGTTATGATGTTTTAAATTTGATATATAGGTTGGTTTAGCTATTTATATTTAAGTCTTAGGTGATTAGCATATATACATTTAATTATTTCTAATATTAGAAATATAAAATATGTTTGCAAAAACAGAGCTCAAATTATTTTTGTTCAAAAGTTTTCATTCATCACACCTAATAATAAAATAACAGTTTGAAAACAATTCTATGAAAGATTATATTCAAGTGGATAATTATACTTACTCCCAGCCCTTCTGCCTGAAAGCCATTTTCATATTGATCAATAGACAAATATAGATAGACAGACAGAGATAGAGATAGATGGAGAGATAGTATGAACACTATATTTGCCCTACATTCCTCTCTCAATTTATCCATCTCCCTTAGCAAAAGCCAAACTCACTGTCACAAAACTTGTTCTCCAAGGCCATTTTCACCATACATGTATTGCGTCCTTCCTTCCTTCCTTCCATCATTCCTTGCTTCTTTCCTTCCTTCCTTCCTTCCTTCTTTTCTTCCATCCTTCCTTCCCCACCCCCTCTGTTTTTGACAATACAAGATTTTGAATTGTTGGCCTCCTACTTGCTTGATGAGTACTCTACCACCTGTACCATGTCCATATCCATATTTTCAATGTTATTGTAGAACTTAATTTATTTTAACCATCACCAATTCTTTTTAACAAAATAAAAAGATCTTTTCTTCTAATAATATTTAGTGTATTACTTAGATTTGTTCATATTGTGCTGCCCATAATAAATAGGGAATTCATTGATGAAGTATTTTTGTTTTGTTTTGTTGTTTGTTTTCCTGCTTCAGTTAAATTATAAAGTGGGCCTGGGACAATTCACTGTGTGACGAAGGAAAGAAGTACTCCAACCTAAAATGATGTCATAAAACAGAAAAGTTGGTTTTGAAGAGTACTACTGACAATCTTGGAGCAATTTAATAATAATAAATATGAACGAGTTCATTATTTTAATGAAGTTAATTTAGTCAATATAGTTCTTAATGGTGATAGAAAAATGAAAAAATTCTTTCTATAGGGAAATTCCAGGTAACACATACACGTGTGTGTGTGTGTGTGTGTGTGTGTGTGTAATGTGTGTGTGTGTGAATGATAATCAGAAATGTACTGATTGTTTCAGGAAAAAAAATCATGTTACAATAAGTACATTATTTCTTTAAAATGCCAAGATCTTCTTGGTACCAGTGAAATCAAATAATAAGCATGATAATTTCTAGGACAAAATGGCTTACATGCAGTGAGATCCTGGTGTTTAATTACTGATTGAAAAACTATATGTGAACATATCAGCATAAGGTTAATTTAAGTGGTTAAACAAATATCACTGGTAGATAGGCTATATAACACAACTTAATAAAAGTAAGACACATGTAAGACTCATGTAAATTATATAAGACTAGTCGATTTCTAAGGAATATTTTCAAGACTTTTATCCAATTACCTTATCAATGTCACACTATGGTTGTAATTAATAAATGAATGTATTTCCAACACATGTATCAGTTGATATTTTTGCTTTCACTAATAAGACAAAAATTAAACAGCAAGGATGTATGCCAGAACCTAATTGAATCATTAAAGATGTGCTTCTTTTTTGAAGAGATGGAATGTAGTTGTTTTATTATACTGAAAATTAATTCTTTATCTTCTTTAATTTCTTTATCTTCTTCAATTACAGTATTATACTGTAATGCCTATAAACAAATCAACATTTATTTCATCCCCCCCCCTTTGTTTTTACATTTTCTACACCACTTTCTAGAAAATAAGCATACCATAAACTAGGCTGGGATTCATAGCATTTCTCAAATTTCTGTCATGTAAATACTCCCACAATGTCTTATTTTAAATTATCAATTTGATATCACTCAGGATGGCAGTACAAAGGGAAGATAATTCCTGATTTGTAGGTCAGAGGTGCATAAGATGTAGGTTCAATTTACAGCAATTATTGCCCCCCAATAGAAGAAATGAGAGCAATCTATTGCAATACATTACACTGTTATGTTTTCCCGAGGATAGCTGCAAATGTAGTTGAATATTTAGAAAGCAACTTCTAGGTGTAGTATGCATTACCTATCCATAACATTTATGTTTTAATGGTAGACTTGTATTTCTTTTTATTAGTTTATTAATTTAGCTCCTAGGTCTGAAAACAATTGAAATTTTAATAATCAGTAGTATAGCACTATCTAGCTATGCTGCTCCTGATTAGGACCCAAAATAGTCATTTGTATTGAGTTTCGCAAAGTATTTTAACATGAATCTAATTAGAAGGAAACAGTGAAGGAAACACAGAATAAAGTACGTTCAACAAGACCTCTGCCTTTTAATCCTCAAAACTGTGATAACCAGGTACATTTCATGAATCCAGATTATATCCAGATAAAAACAAACTAGATACATTTCAACTGAAAAAAAACCACTTAAATACAGAACATATGATAAGGTTATGAATATCAGTATTTGATTTCTTTATGGTGACAACGTTGAAGAAGTTATTGTGGAGAATGTCCTTGTTTTTGTGAGACCCATGACTAGGCAAAAATAAGTTTATACCTTGATATACAGACAGTAGTAAATGAGATCTATCTACTTATAGAGAAATGGTGAAAATAAACAAGGAATAATTGTAACAATTGATGGATTCAAGTAAAGGGAAAAAATTACTCCAAAAAAAATCTGTATAATCTTAGGAAAGTATATGGAAATATATGCATAATATATAATATACACAAAATATACAAAATAAACACAAATATATTTGCTTTAGAATTATGAATTTCAAATGTATATTTTACAGACAATAAAGTTGCAATTTTTTTTCAAATTTTTATTATCAAACTGATGTACAGAGAGGTTGCAGTTTCATAGGTTAGGCATTGGATACATTTCTTGTACTGTTTGTTACCTTGTCCTTCATACCCCCCCTCCCCCTTTCCCTTTCCCCCCCCTTGAGGTGTTCAGTTCACTTACACCAAACAGTTTTGCAAGTATTGCTTTTGTAGTTGTTTGTCTTTTTTTACCCTAAAGTTGCAATTTTTTAACACCAGGTCCAGAAAAGCAACTTACTATTATTTAAGCAAGCACTTTGGGTTAAGAACCAGGTAACACTTTTAACTTAAATGTTCTAATTCAATACCACAAACCTTAAAAAGGTCTTCTAATGATTGTTTTCACATAAGATCATCAACTTAGAACAATATTTTTAACTAATCATAATATAATCACAACAATCTTTAATAATCAAAGAAAGCTGGCATTAGTGGCTCATGCCTGTAATCCTAGCTACTCAGGAGGCTGAGATCTGAGGACCATGGTTTGAAGTCAGCCTGGGCAGAAAAGTCCCCCTGATACTCTTATCTCCAAATTAACCACTCAAAAACTGGAAGTGATGTTGTGGCTCAAGTGGTAGAATGCTTGAGAGACTCAAGGACAGATCCCAAAAACCAAGCTCCACCCAACAACAAACAAATAAAAAAATAACAAAAGAAAAAGCTCATGGATGATCAGTCCTTTTGTTGTTTTGCTAATTTAGTGATTGGAAATTTAATTTACAGTACTGGCTGATAGATAATGATCCCTTGCTCCATTACACATTGCACTTTGTAATTGAAACTTAAAAGTAATCTTCAAAGTTCTGCCCTTGGTTACTGGAAAGCTTGAGTTCCCCTAGGCTTTTTGTTTGTACAGATTACCACTCTTTTGTGCAAATTTCTCCTCCTGACTAAATGGAGGGAGTTCAACATTCTGTCCAGTTAAGAATACATTACGCTCTAGAGAAGAACAAACAGAAATTCAGTCCTTTCATGCAATGTATATTTATATCATACAATGTATATTTATATTATATGTAATGGATAATGTATGTTTATTTATTGTTACCTTTATGTGAAGTATTATTAAATTAGTCACAGAAAAAAAAAAGAATACAATCTTTTATACCATTTCTCAAGATTCATCTCAGATTTATAGCTGCAGACTTAGAGGTATCGTGATGCAGAAATGTTGGGCAAGACATAAAACTCTATTTTCCCTTTTCTCGCTTCAGTATATCACAATTTCTATTTATTCACATTGTATTTCCTCACATGATGCGTTCTGTAGGCCCAACTCTATGAATTTGAAAATATTTATAGACAAGACTACCATCGATGCCATTTATGCTCTACTGAGAGACATTCATAGCTCATACAAATACCTTATAGCCATCAACTGGTCAGGATTATTCTCTATTAAATAAAAGATCCACCTCTGACTACAATATTCTTAATGAGTTTAAAGAACACCTGTTTATGACTGTTCAAAGTTTTCTCAACTTTGGTTTTTCAAATGATCAATTTTAAATTTATAGAGTGGGAATTTCATGGTTTCCCTTTCTCTCAATATTTCAAGGACAATAGTCAATGGGTTTACAAATTGCATTTTTAGGCTGAGTAGAGAACTGTGATTGTCCAGCCAAGCACACAGACATTTAAGTACTGAGTGGCATTCGGCAGAACTTAGAGGCAGTGAGCCTGCAGGCTTTAGGTAGAAATTAGCATAAGTCATTCCTGGAATGGGATATAGATGGATCAACTGGGGTGGAACGCCAGTACTTCCTGTCTCTCTTCTTCCTCTCTCCCTTTATTAATGGATGAGAAAGGTCATCTAAGCATTTGGCAATGAGCATTTTGAAGATATTACAAGTAGCCAGACTAATGAACACTGGTAGTGTCTTCTAATTGCACACTCTCTGGTCTGTTACTAAACAATCCGCAAAGCAGATTTAAATAGGACAAACAGATTCTGAGCAGTTGCTACTTTTTTGTGTGGTATAGGAACCCAAATTCTAGTTATCTCATTGGAATCTGATGCAGAGATCTTAGAAGTCATATGGAGATGTCTTATTTGTTATTTCACAGTCTTCAAAATTTCACACCAAAAGCAGGCAACTAAAGGAAGTATAATTTCCCTTGTAAACAAACTCATTCTTCTGACTTTATTTGGAGAAGTGTACTGTACAGACCAAAGATCTTAGGGATAATTCAGAGGAAAGCAATTTTTTAAATACATTTTAAGGGTGTGAACAATCCAATAGTCCCTTAGGGCTTCTCCACCCGTATCTCCAAATATTTCCAAATGTTTCCTAAAAAGAATTCCAATGGCAATGACTCACTTCCCTGGTACCATTTTTCTATATCATTTTTTATTCCATTTCTATGATGCAATACCTGGAAACACAACATAAAAACAGCAAAGATGTACTGTGCTCTTGGTTTCATGCATTATTATAGTCAGTATAGTATACTGCAGAGGAGTCTCCTCAAAGCATCCAAGAAGTAAAGAGAGACAGGAAGCCTACCAGTAACTTTTTCTTTTTGAACCTGTTTTATTCATCTGGGTTTCCAGTTTATAGAATGCTGTTCCACACATTACAAATGTTTTTTTGTTCTCCTCAGTTATTTATCTCCAAATATAGCTTTACAAATACACATGGAGGTGTGCTTTTCTAATCTCGGAGGCACTTCTCCACAAAATCAACTTGGTAATCAAGATGAACCATCACAGCCTTTTAACTGTATTCTCTTTCAATATTGTGTTGGATACTCTAGATAGTTTGAGTCTCAATTCAGTGGAAATTTTCAATCTATTTTTTTAAGTCTACAAAATAGCACTGAGATCTTGATTGAGATTACAATAAACCTATAGATCAATTCCAGGTGGAAAGAGACATTTTATTATGACTCTTTCTTTTATTCTTACTACAAAGTTGATGTACAGAGTGGTTACCGTTTCCATCAGAAAATGATTGTCACTACTTCCTCTCCTCCCTCCCTACCATCCCCACCCAGAATTTGTATAGTTTATTTTCAACATAGTGTCTACTTGGTACATTCTGCATTTGTTCACCCTTTGTCTCTCCATTTCTGTGCCCCCCCCCCCTTAACTGCCACCCCCAAGAAAGACAAATGAAGAACCACAAAAAAGTCTTTGTTTCCATTTCCTGCAGTTCATTTCTTTAAATATTATATTATATTATATGATCAGAGGTGCAGAGGCATTGTACCTTTGGTTTCCTCCTCTTAGAGTATCCTACATTGTCTCACTGTGTGTGAATGCCTAGAATCCTGTATAATTTATCATATCACCATGTATTTTAGATCTAGTTTCTTCACATGATAGAGAACACATGCTGCTTGTCTCTCTGAGTTTGGCTCACCTCACTTAACTGGATTTGTTCTAACTCCATCAATATTAATTCAGGGAATACATAATATTATTCTTTCTAATAGCTGTGTAAAGTGAAGAGAGACTTTTACTTTTTGCCAGTCCTGAGGCTTTGAACTCAGGGCCAGAGCACTGTCCCTGGCTTCTTTTTACTTAAGGCTAGCACTCTACTACTTGTGCCACAGCGCCACTTTTGGCTTTTTCTATATACGTGGTACTGAGGAATCAAACCCAGGGCTTCATGTATCTGAGGCAAGCACTCTACCACTGGGCCATATTCCCAGCCCCAAGAGAGACATTTTTAAGGCAACATTTAAAAAAAATCTGTTTTTTTCCAAATAGACCCCTTCCTGTGTCATCATGACAATGCCTTAATAATATGCTAGAAAATGATACATTTTAAAGAGTCTACGAGGGTCTAAAGTCAAGCAACAATTCATAATCATTGTCTTTGGTAGTCATCATTCCATTCTGATATTGTAGGTACTACTGTTTGAAATTTTCTACAATAAGAGGTAGCATAAGAAAACCAATTATTATAGAAATCATATGGAAAAAAGTTAATTTTAGAAGTGAGAAATAGAAATTTCTCAAGTAATAACATTTATCAATTTTTTTTTTTTTTTTTTTTTTTGCCAGTCCTGGGCCTTGGACTCAGGGCCTGAGCACTGTCCCTGGCTTCTTTTTGCTCAAGACTAGCACTTTGCCACTTGAGCCGCAGCGCCACTTCTGGCCATTTTCTGTATATGTGGTGCTGGGGAATCGAACCTAGGGCTTCATGTATACGAGGCAAGCGCTCTTGCCACTAGGCCATATCCCCAGCCCATTTATCAAATTTTCTAAAGTATTTTCATTATTGGTTCTATGTCTACAATAATAAGACAACTTCAGAATTTAACCTTCTGGGTTTCTAATAATTTGGTATGTGTTGTGTACTTTGTTCTGAAAATATTTTAATACATCCTTATTCTTTTTTTTTTTTTTTTTTTTTGCCAGTCCTGGGCCTTGGACTCAGGGCCTGAGCACTGTCCCTGGCTTCTTCCCGCTCAAGGCTACCACTCTGCCACTTGAGCCACAGCGCCGCTTCTGGCCGTTTTCTGTATATGTGGTGCTGGGGAATCGAACCTAGGGCCTCGTGTATCCGAGGCAGGCACTCTTGCCGCTAGGCTATATCCCCAGCCCCCTTATTCTTGTTTACTAACAGAGTATTCCAATACCATATTTAGGAAACTCAATACTAATAATTTGAATTACTTCACAGTAATATGTAATCCTGAAAATACTGAAAAATACATATATTTTTATTGGGGACTGGGAATGTGGCTTAGTGTTAGAGTGCTTTCTTAGCATACATGAAGTCTTGGGTTTATTCCTCAGTACCACAACACATAGAAAAAAAGGTGGAAGTGGTGCTGTGACTCATGTGGTAGAGTACTAGCCTTGAGCAAAAGAAGCCCACCCCAGAGTTCAAGCCCCACGACTGGCAAAAAAAAAAAAAAAAAAGTCTCACATATATTTTTATTGAACTACGCTTCTCCTTCCAAGAGTATGCAGTTATTTTAATGTTTTTAAAATGTGACATTAAATTACTAAGTAATGGCTGATGGAATAAAAGAGATTGACTTTTTGTTTTTGTTAAAGTCATAGTTTTTTTTTTTTCCAGAGGGATAGTTGCTTCATATTTTTTGTTTCTTTTATTTCTGAAGAATCAGAAAAAAAAATCCAATAAAAGAACTCTGGCATGGATAAAGTGAAACTGTCAGATTCCATTTTGGCAGTTAAATAAATCATCTCTCTGTCAATTAAGCATAGTAGTTCTGTCACAAATCTTGTTTCTAGTTAACAATTAATTAAGCAAAACTAAAATGTTTAAAGACACTACAAATCAAATTTAATTTAAATGGCCACAATAACTTAAACAGAGATAGATGTAATGACTTTCTTATGCTTCATTACTTCACCTAATTCCATTTAAAACATTACAGCAGAAGAACTTCTGAGTATGGTGAGAGATTGGTTGACCACTGAGATCACAATTAAATTATAGAATACCTTAATCCTACATGGGTTCAGGACCTATGGTTTCTACTAATTCCATTTCCTACATCATTGCAACCTTTCAATGCGAATTTTTTCAAAAAACATACACATTACAATTGTTATAGTCTTGTGTCTTGAACTTTAGACCACATATCATTATTAATAGTAGAAACATAATCTTGATTCTTGTTTAATTAAAAAGATCATAACGTCATAAGTTAATAAACTACTATTAGCCTTACTCTCCCCATCCCATGAGGTCTTGAATGCATACGAAGTGTTCTCTACCCTGGTAAAATCCTATTTCTTATTGTTGTCAAGGTGATTTATTTTTCATTATTTCATTATTTTATTATATTCTTATGATTTGTTTTTTCTTTCACATCTCTAAAGACACATCCTACAGTCAGTAACAGAACTGAGGAATAAAATGAAATCTTTCAAATTTATCTAAGCAATTAGACCATATAATTTATCAAAATGGAGATTAGATCAGATAAATGTTTATGCACATCACCATGAGAGAATTCTCTTGTCAGTCAATTATACAACTGCACACATAATCCATTCATTTACTGTTCAGTTCATGTTTTTTCTTCATCAACCTTAACATGTTAAGATACCTTTCTGAATTCTGATGATGTTAAAAACTCAGTGATTTACTTGTTTTGTAGGACAGGAGACATTAAGTAGAGGAAAATGTTTGTGTTACTGGTTGGTTAGTTTCCAATTTAAACTTTAATAGGTAGAACACTCAAAGAATTCAGCAGCTGAAGCTAAACAGCGCAATAGACACAGACATGTCTCACTATCACCATAGCCTCCTACTCCAGTATTTCTCCCCTTCCCAATAAAGGAACTTTATCTCTCAGATTATGTTGGGAGCCAACAGTGAAGTTCATCCTGACTTCTGGCTATACTCTCAAGGGCGTGCAAGGTCATGGCTTAGGGAGCTAACAACAAAGTTCATCCTAACCTCTGGCTATGTTGTTATCTCAAGGACATGCAAGGACATGGTTTACTTGAAGGACAGTACTAATCCCAAGATGTTTTACTATGTCCACAAGAGTCTGTTTTATGTAAACCATTCAACTTTATCTTGTTTTACTGCCTGTTATTTACCAATTTCAGGGCCTTCCTGTTTTCTTAAACCTTAGTTAATCCTATGCTATTCCCTGGTTCCTAAACTGCATATAAGCTGGAAGTTAAGAATAAAACATGGCTGCAGTCTTGAGTTACAATCTTAAGCTGCCGACCTCCCGAACCCCATCTTTTGTCTTTCTTCCTTTTTTTCTTGTCTTGCATTTTTCCTTTTCTTTAACCCTCGCCCCACTCATTCAGGATTTCCTTTTCACTGCCGGCTGGCTCAGGCAAGATTATTTTTCTTTTAGGAACATACAATAAAATGAATATCTATTACACTCTCCTGATTTTTATACCAAAGGCAGCATGCTATACCATTCTCTCATTGCTTTTCTCACTTAAAAATATATTCTTGCAAGTATATCAGTACCTAGAAAGTCTTCTCACTAATAAAGAATAACTTACACATGAGTTACCAGAAATAAAATGAAACTCTTTTGGCTTTCTCTGTAAACTATATGCATGTACTCCACAAGGATCAAAATTATGTAAGTTTGGCCAGACAGCATGAGGATTTCACTTCTTTTTGCCCTGTATCACACACAGTCAGAGAGGAACGCAGGTTAGCAACCCACTGTGGAAAAGTAAGATAGGAAGGAAAAGAGAAAACCTACAGAAAAAGAAATAGCAGCAGAAACCTAAGATCCTGAAACTGTCATTCAACCATAGCATAACTGGCTTTGGTCAGGTGTGGCTACCTGTATTGGCTGCAGCTCCATTGTTGCCTGTGTAAACAGGGATCAAGAACAACATCCCAGTTCTTATGTATCTCTTTATGCTATTTGTAGGCTACATGGGGAAAAAGTCTCTAAGTGACTGTGAAATAGGTACATTGTGGTAGAAATAGAGGTAGCCTCTGGATTTCAATGGCTAGTTAACAGCTCCCCTCCCCCCGCCCCCACACATTAGAATTATACTTCTACCGCTGAATATTTTCTTAATATAGCATATTTAGGTAGCACCTCTGGTATACTACCTTCAATTGACATATCATTTCCCCCAACAATTTAAACTGTTACAGATAATCTGATATACTTTTATACATAACCATTTATATAGACTTATATTTGCATGTTGCATGAGTAGATTACCATCAGTAGGAAGGAAGGTGTATTTCTTAGTCAGTTTCCCCTTAGTGGCTTTAGCCCATTATTAGGACATTCACTCATTTGAATATTTGTTTTTCTCTTTTAAAATACAAATTGTAGGTAACCAATGTTTAAAAATGCAGTTATTGGGCTGGGAATATGGCCCAGTGGTAGAGTGCTTGCCTCAGATACATAAAGCCCTGGGTCTGACCCCTCAGCACCACATATATGGAAAAAGCCAGAAGTGGCACTGTGGCTCAAGAGGTAGAGTGCTAGCCTTGAACAAAAAGAAGCCAGAGACAGTGCTCAATCCCTGAAGCCACGCCCCAGGACTGGCCAAAAAAAAAATGCTGTTATTAACTTGAGTCATTCACCAAATATTCACTATTCCCTTACTAGTTACCAAATTTATTACCATGGTGATAACATAAATGTAAATAATGTATCCTCCTTGGCATAAATATGAACTCCATTTAAAATTATAGCTAAATTCAAATTATTGCAATTTAAGATGTCACATAGTTGAAGAGAGGTTTTGATAAAGACCATGGTAAGGTAAGCACATGGTAAGGATTCTGTAAGTATTTGTACAAAGGAGTTGCCATTTAGGTAAGTAGTTGATGCGTAAAATGTATCTTGATCAATGTCACCCCTTTCAACATTCTTGTCCAACCCTCTCAAACCACCTTTTCCCTCATTTTTCTTAGTTTTTTAGGATATACATTTAATTCTTAACTGGTAATGACTTCTGACGTGGGGGAAGGTGTGATAGGAAGTCTTTTCACAGAAAAGGTTTACATGTGCCATGCCTTTTAACAACTTTCGAAAATGGGTGTTTGCTAAAGGAAGGAGTAGGAGAAACACTTGGGCTCCTTGGTGCAGGACAGAACTTCCTTAACAATGACCCAGAAAGGCTAAAAATCAAAGAAAGGTTGGACAAATGGGACTGCATTAAACTGCAGAGCTTCTGCACGGCAAAGGACATAGCTCGCAAGATAAACAGAAAGCCCACAGGCTGGGACAAGATCTTTACCGGCCATTCAATGGACAAAGCCCTCATCTCTAAAATATATGCAGAACTAAAAAAAATTACCTTCTTCTAAAACAAAACTGCAAGGAACCAATAGCCCCCTCATCAAGTGGGCTAAAGACTTACAAAGAGACTTCTCTGATGAGGAAATGAGAATGGCCAAGAGACATATGATAAAGTGCTCTACATCACTGGCCATAAAAGAAATGCAAATCAAAACAACATTGAGATTCCATCTCACCCCAGTAAGAATGTCATATATCAAGAAAACTAACAATAACAATTGTTGGAGGGGATGTGGCCAAAAGGGAACCCTACTTCATTGTTGGTGGGGATGTAAACTGGTTCAGCCACTCTGGCAAGCAGTATGGACATTCCTCAGAAGGCTAAATATAGAACTCCCATATGACCCAGCAGCCCCACTTTTGGGTATCTATCCAAAAGACCACAAACAAAATCACAGTAATACCACCAGCACAACAATGTTCATCGCAGCACAATTTGTCATAGCTAGAATCTGGAACCAACCCAGATGCCCCTCAGTAGACGAATGGATCAGGAAAATGTGGTACATGTACACAATGGAATTTTATGCCTCCATCAGAAAGAATGACATTGCCCCATTTTTTAAAAAAATTTTATTATAAAACTGATGTACAGAGAGGTTACAGTTTCATACATTAGGCATTGGATACATTTCTTGTACTGTTTGTTACCTTGTCCCTCATAACCCCCTCCCCCTTCCCCTTTCCCCCCATGAGGTGTTCAGTTCGCTTACACCATACAGTTTTGTAAGTATTGCTTTTGTTGTTGTTTCTCTTAATTTACCCTTTGTCTCTCAATTTTGGTATTCCCTCTCAATTTCCTAATTCTAATACCAGTATACACAGTTTCCAATATACTCAGATAAGATTACAGAGATAGTGTAGATACAATCCAAGATTTTATGCAATCTTTTTTTTTTTTTTTTGGCCAGTCCTGGGGCTTGGACTCAGGGCCTGAGCACTGTCCCTGGTTTCTTTTTTTTGCTCAAGGCTAGCACTCTGCCACTTGAGCCACAGCGCCACTTCTGGCCGTTTTCTATATATATAGTGCTGGGGAATCGAACCCAGGGCTTCATGTATACAAGGCAGGCTCTCTTAACACTAGGCCATATTCCCAGCCCACATTGCCCCATTTTTAAGGAAATGGAAGGACTTGGAAAAAATTATACTAAGTGAAGTGAGCCAGACCCAAAGAAACATGGACTCTATGGTCTTCCTTATTGGGAATAATTAGTACAGGTTTAGGCAAGTCATAGCAGAGCATCATAAGAGCCCAATAGCTATACCCTTATGAACACATAAGATGATGCTAAGTGAAATAAACTGCATGTTATGGAAATGATTGTTATTGTTATATCACAGTTGTAACTACCTTCAATGTCCCATGTGTATCTGTAGCTTCTATTATTGATGATCTTCTTGTATCACCTTCCTGTGTTTGTACCTACACTATCTCTGTAATCTTATCTGAATATATTGGAAACCGTGTATACTGGTATTAGAAGTAGGAAATTGAAAGGGAATACCAAAATTGAGAGACACAGGGTAAAAAAAGACAAACAACTACAAAAGCAATACTTGCAAAACTGTTTGGTGTAAGTGAACTGAACACCTCAGGGGGGGAAGGGAAAGGGGGAGGAGGGAAGGTGGTATGATGGACAAGGTAACAAACAGTACAAGAAATGTTTCCAATGCCTAACGTATGAAACTGTAACCTCTCTGTACATCAGCTTGATAATAAAAATTTGAAAAAAAATAAATAAAATAAAATGGGTGTTTGAACTAAAAATATTAATATCATTTATTATTACCAGAAGTTGCAACCCCAGGGCTTCACTTTATCTGCATTTATTGGTAATATGAAACTCAAATGGGTCAAATTTAAATATTCCATCACAGAATGGTTGCGTGGAATTTGCTTAAACTTTTTCTGCATTTTTAAATACTTAGATTTCTAGAATGTACTAAACATAGAGTATCTCTTGTAAATATCCGATAACATGATGTTTTCCTCTACTTTACTTTCAACCTCTGAAGGGTAACAAGCCAAATGTAAGCTTATCTTGACCAATGAAAGAAGTGAGCTTGATCAAGTTGCACTATCCTTATAGATTGATATGTTGCATCAAGACGCCTTTGTACCACCACTTAGAGATAATAATATTTATTTTAAAAGCTTAATCCTACGATGGCATTAGAAATATCCATAATTACTATCTGCACATAATAAAGTTTGGGTGAAGCAATAAAAGTTAAAATTAGTCATAAATTTCTCAGTCACTTTCCATACTCATATTTTAAAACTTCATGGAATCACAAGTTGTATCATAATCATTTATTTAAACAGAAATTATAATCATCTTGTAATACTAAATTGAAACCTAGAGATGGAAAGTTGTACAAGTCCAATTTATATGACTACATTTCCATTTCCATTGGGGATCTTAAGGAACCCTATAAATCACTATGTCAGATAGATTTAATAACCTGGAACATGGATGGCATACTCTATTCTTATAAATGTTTATATAACCATGAGAAAGTATTGTTACATAGTAGGAACAGAATCATTTTATTCCTACTATATAAAAGGAGACAAAGTATTTTTCAAAGATATTCTATAAAATTGGACAGAGTATGAACATAGAAGAACATTTCTTCAAACTAAATTGTGGAGTCATTGTTAACCATGAAACTTAGTATACTTAGTATATATATGTAAATATTTATATATACATATATATTTTAGTACATATAATATTAAAATCTCAAAGCATCTGGAAAAATAGCAGAAAAGGTATAGTCACTGACAATCCAGATATTACAAATGATAGACTATAGATCGATTTTCAAATTTTTCTGTACCTATCTTCTTTTTCTATTCAACATACCCATTTAAAATATGTATGTCTCTTTTCTATAAATTCAGTCTCAACTACTAAAATATTGTGGCAGTAACCTGTTGCTTTCATTAGCTATTATCTAGACTTGTATTTCTTGTTCTTAAACATCTCCAATTACAACTGGTTTTTTCTGATACCTAAACCCGACGTCTCCAATATCATTGGGAAATCACTGACAAGCTACTGCCATTGGCAATATTTTCCAGTGTTCCTGAAGCTCCTCCCAATAACTCCACTGAATATTCATTATCTTCTCTCTGTTGGAATTCCCTACTTATTAAATTTATTTTATTAAGTACCAATGTATTAGCTAATTTGAGCTGTTTGCCTGAAACTCCAATATCTGAATCCTCTAATTTCTTTTGCTGGTGTTTTGGTTTTGCCAGTACTGAGGTTTGACTTGGTTCAGCTTCTTGCTTAGCTGGTACTTACTATAGAACTTGAGCTTTGCCTCCAGCCAAGATTTTTGCCAGCCAGATGGCAGATGGAGTTTCACAAACCTGTTTACCCAAGGTGGCTTCAAACTATAATTCTCCAGATGTCTTTACTTTGTAGTAGTTGTAGTAATTGTAGTACACTTGCTAGTTTGTATTTTTCAGTCTTTACAAAGTTGTGTTTCCTCATAACCATATAACCATGCTTTTTATCATATTATCAACATATATTATTGCCCAATGCTTTCCACCATATTTTCAACATATAGTCATATTATTCAATGCATATGTGTGAAAATGGAGCTAGAACATTGAGGGCATGAGTGGGTTTGGGAGAGATGAAGGAGAATGATAAAGGGATGACACTGATCAAGATGAATTGTCCTCATAATATGACATGTTGAGCCAAAACCGCTTTGTACAGCGACTTAAAGATAGTTTTTAAAATTAAAAAAGAAACAAGCTTAGAAATAAAAATTAATATATGTATATTGCATGAGTATTTGACAAAGGAAATTTTCTACACTTCATTGAAATTGTGGATCTGAATATTTAAAGATACTATTCCTAGCTTCAATAGATATTACAAGTTGGAAATAACCTCTCTTTATCATCTGGTAGTCATTCCTCCTCCTTCAATGGATCCAGGCACTCTTTTTCCTGTACCACTTCATTATGTTCTTTTCAAGGGGTTGAGTTGCTTGGAACAACATCCAATCGTAAGAACAGAAACTTGACATTCAAAAAGGCAATTTTTCTAGAAGGCCTGTTTCCACAACTTCATAAATAGTACAGCATTAGATTTTATGTTGCTAAAGTATAACATCTCTGCATTTTCTGTCTACCCAGATCTTTAGAATTTTCTTGAATGGATCATGAGTACATGTGACCAACAGGTCTTTTAAATACACATCATAGATGAAGGACTGTATGAAACAACCAAGATAGAGAGGACCTTCAAAGAAATAAAGGAGATCTAAACAGACAAAGATGTGCATAGTTGGGCACCAGGTGGCTCATGCCTCTAATCCTAGCTACTCAGGAGGCTGACAGCCAGCCCAGGCAGGAAAGTCTGTGAGATGCTTATCTCCAATTAACCACCAGAAAACCGGAACTGGTGCTGTGGCTCAAGTGGTAGAGTGTTAGCCTTGAGCTGAAGAGCTCAGGGACAGTGCCCAGGCCAAGAATTCAAGTCCCATGGCCTACGAAAAAAATAAAAAGATGTGCACATTCTCAGGGTATTAAGCATGGTGTCATTTATATTTGTTGGAAATGCTTCTGAAAATAAATCATCCTCTGGCTAACTAAGCTTATCCAGGGTTGGATTGGCTTAGTACCATATCATCCAGTAATATAGACTCTAATGAACCAAATTAGCTGAAGCTGGAAGCTGTGATTTTGCAGGTGGTGTGTTGAAGAATGGAAGGACCTAGATATAATGAAAATTTAATTCCATGCTTAATACAATTAAACCATGAGAGGACATAAATATTTTTAAATTTATAATCTTTGTTGCTAGGTAGGTGGAAACATTTGCATACTTGAGATGAAGTATCTCTTATCAGTTTCAATATCTATAATGTCTTCTAATATTTTATGTTGGTTTCATGAAGGCAATTGGAACCAAAATTGGGTGGCAAAGAGAAAGAAAGCTCCCTTTTTGGTAAAATACGTTGGCAGTGTTTACTCTCTCTCTCTCTCTCTCTCTCTCTTTCTCTCTGTCTGTCTCTCTCTATCTCTCTGTGTCTGTCTCTCTTTCTCTGTGTCTCTGTCTCTGTCTCTCTGTCTCTCTGTCTGTCTCTGTCTCTGTCTCTGTCTCTCTCTCTCTCTCTCTCTCTGCAGTACTTTGCTTGTCCTTGTTGGCCTGGATTATATACATCTTTTCTGAGACAGAAAACTAATTTATATGATTAATGTGAGATGCTCTCTGGAACTTTAAAGATATGACCATGCAGGGGACAGCAGAAAAACATGCAATTTCCTTTTACTACATGCAAATGATGAAAAATATAGGTGAAATTCTCTATTCAGTAAAGAGCACAGATGTATGTAAAAATTATTTCAATATATTACCAAAGCCTTTAGTATTGTACTATAAATATGTAATTCCTAATTGTATTTAGTATTTGACTTAATCACCTTCCTCCTTGTCAGTCATACTACTTTTGTAACTTGAGTGATGGAATAAGTTTTACCTCATTCTCTATAATCCCCTTTCCTTTTTTGATTGTTTACCATAATTTGGGCCTTTGCATCATCATTTCTACTATATTCAGATTCTGGTATGAATTATGAAAGCATATCTTTGGTCCCAAACTTTTTCCATTTCATATTGCTATGATTTTTAAATTTTAAAAATAATTTGAGAGAAAAATCCATGATAACTTTAATTTCATCATAAATATACACATATATATCTATATCAATGTGGTTTATGTGAATAGATATCATATGTGTGTATTGTATTTCTGATAAACTTTTAATGATTTTTTCTTTGTGAAAGAACTATCTGCTTAACTAAGAAATAACCTTCAAGAAAATCCACATAAATTTTGACAAAGGAGTCATCCATCTCTTATGTTGGACAAATTCTGCAAACTTATATCCTCACATCAATGTCTACACCAGGCAGTAATAAAGAAGTACATTATCAATCAGATGGTTTGTTCAGAAAAACAAGAACAAGAAAAAAACAGTACCCATAATTTAGTAACTTATCTGTGTACCTTTCAAATTAGGCACAAATTTATATCTTCCTACTGGAAGACATAAATAAGATAAAGCCATAATTCTCAAAACATGCCCAATTTAGAAGAGTGAAAACATTTATATGTTTCCATATCTTGGAGTTCATTTCATTTAACATCATCTTATGTGTTCATATGTGAATAGCTAAGAGCTATTGTGGTCTTCTGCTAGGACTATTCTAGTTGTGCACTAATTATTACCAATGAGGGAAACCATAGAGATTATTTTTCTTTGGGTCTGGCTCACTTCACTTAGTATGATTTTTCTCCAAGTCTTTCCATTCCTTTACAAATGGGGCAATGTCATTCTTTCACTGTTGTTATTTTTAACATACTATGTGAAATTATTTCTTTTTCTTTTGTTTATCTTCCCTATGGTTTAGCCCGTTTTCACTCCGCTTGATTTTGGTACCCTGGGTATTGTATATATGTTTGTCTGAATTAGGGAAGGCAAGGAGAATATCAAAAAGGTAAGACAAAGGGTAAAAGGTGAACCAATGCAACAGCAACACTTACAAGACTCTGTTGTAAACTAACTGTACAACTCAGGGGGTGGGAGAATTGGGGAAAAGGGAAGGTGGGAGAAAAATGAGGGAGGAGGTAACAAGTTTAATAAGAATGTACTCACTACCTTATGTGTGTAACTGTAACCCCTCTGTATATCACCTTGAAAATATTTAAAAAATATGTATATGAATCAATGCAGTTTGATATAAAAATAAAAATCAATACAAAAAGAACAACAGTTCAACTGATTGGGATGGAATAATATATGTGTACAGTAAATTTTATGAAAATATGACATTTTGCCTTCATCTAATTTATTAGAAGGATTTTACTAAATGAAAATGAATAATACATATCAACATTTACTATGCTAACCAAACAATGAGGGAGAATCTAGGCATAACTTCTGAAAGGATATAAAGAGAAATTCAAAATACTGGGGTGAGATAGTTTAGAAAAATGGAGAAAATGACATATATCAAACTACTGACAAGAAAATTCTAAAAAAAAGTCTGCTAATGTTAAAACTTCAAGATGATCAATAAGGATTCCAATGGCTGAATACTGAGTGGCTTTTTTTTTTCCAGTCTTGGAGCCTGGACTCAGGCCTGAGCACTGTCCCTGGCTTCTTTTTGCTCAAGGCTAGCACTCTACCTCTTGAGCCACAGCATCACTTCCAGCCTTTTCTGTTTATGTAGTGTTGAGGAATCAAACCCAGGGCTTCATGTAGGCAAGGCAAGCACTCTACCCATTCAGCTATATTCTTAGTCCCTGAGTGGCTTTTAAGGCTATTTTAAACATATTGAAAGAGATGTTAAGGGGAATACTTGGGAACAGGGAAATAGTGCAAACATGTTAATTCAAATTAGTTAATATTTATTGAGTAGTTAACTATAACTACAACTTACTCAGCTGTTCTATATTTATTCAGCATCTAGTATGTTCTAATCATTTTATGAGTTGAGAGTACAAAGATCTTATATGGTATATTTAGATGATAAATAAAATTGGCAGGATTTACATATTTATATACATATTAATATTTATATATAATCTGAGTGAATATGTACTCCTTTATTACTGCCTGTTGTAGACATTGATGTGAGGATACAAGTTTGCAGAATTTGTCCAATATAAGAGATATAACTCCTTTCTGACAATATATATTATATTATACACAAGGTGGCCAGGCACCTTGTCATGCATGTAATCCTAGCTAATCAGGAGGCTGAGATATGAGGATCATGCTTCAGTGCCAGCCTGGGCAGAAAAGTCCCTGTGAGACCCTTACCTCAAATTAACCACTCAAAAGCTGGAAATGCTGCTGTAGCTCAAGTGGTAGAATGATAACTTGAAGCTTAGGAACAGCACTCAGGCCCTGAATTCAAGCCCCACAACCAACAAAAATAAATTATAAATAAGCAAATAAATAACTGAACAGGCAGTACTTGGACCAAGTAGTCTGATTATAGAATTTATGTCCCTTGCTACCTACAAGAACAACTTCCCCTGTCCTCTGTACTGTATTCTTTCATGTACATCTTCCCACTCTATACTCATTGTGGCCCTGAGGCAGGGTGTTAAGGTGTTTATTGTTCAGACAAAGAAACACTAACTTTCACAAGTTCAAGCACTTTACTAATGCCACATGGAATTAGAATTTTAGCCAGTGGCAGCTTCATTCTGGATCCCATAGTCTTGCACTAGACTGTAGAAATCTAGGATTTAGGGATATTTTGGATTGATTTTAGAGAACACTAGCATATAAAGAGGACAATACTTCTACCCAGAGAAGACCACCACTAGAAGTATGTATCTCTCTACTATACTGCTACACTAACTTTCACAAGTTCAAGCACTTTACTAATGCCACATAGAATTAGAATTTTAGCCAGTGGCAGCTTCATTCTGGATCCCATACTCTTGCACTAGACTGTAGAAATCTAGGATTTAGGGATATTTTGGATTGATTTTAGAGAACACTAGCATATAAAAAGGACAATACTTCTACCCAGAGAAGACCACCACTAGAAGTATGTATCTCTCTACTATACTGCTACACAATTTTATATGATTGAAAGCTTAAAATACACACAATTTGGAGTATGTCTTTTCACCAATTAATCATTAACATTTTTACATCTCACTAAATATTCTTAGTAAAACATTATTAATGTACACTGGGCTTCAAAGAACATTTTAAATAGGTCAAAACATCACAGTTCACAGTAGGAAAATTAACCAGGAATATAAAAAACACTAATCAATGAAAACAGTGCAATGAAAGTGCAACAAGTGCGTCAAGATGAATTGTACTCATAAACTGATATGTTGAACCGAAACCGCTTTGCACAACTACTTAAAGATAATTTTTTAAATTATCTTAAAAATTTTAAAAGAAACAAGTTTAGAAATAAAAATTAGTATATATATAGTTGCATAACTATTTGACAAAGGGAATCTTCTACACTTCATGGAAATCATGGATCTGAATATTTAAAGATACTTTTCTTAGCTTCAATAGGTATTACTGTTAGATATTGTATTTATCATCTGGCAATCATTACTGAACCTTCAATGGATCCAGGCACTCCATTTCCTGTAGCACTGCATTATGTTCTTTGCAAGTGGTTGAATTGCTTGGAACAACATCCACTTGTAAGAACAGAAATTGGACATTCAAGAAGGCAATTTCTCTAGAAGGCCTGTTTCCACAACTTTGTAAATAGTACAGCATTAGATTTCATGTTTCTAAAGTATAACATCTCTTCATTTTCTGTCTATCCAGTTTAATGTTTATTTCAAAATTTATTTAACACCTTTCAACCTAAAAGACATCTAATTTTGTAATATTTTTGACAAAGTAACCTTTAAGCCACCTGATGTATATAGGTAAAATTTAGTATAAAAGACTTTTAGCACTTTCAAGTTCAATAGTTCCTACTACCCTTCCATCAAAATTAATTGGTTAATTGCATGAAAAATAAACAAAAAAACCCTTCAAAGGTAAGGTGTAGAGATTGTTTCCACAGATCTTTAGCAGTGTCTTGTATTATTGCTATTATTTTAAATAATAATACCTATTTTATATCTAACCAGTATTATCTAACCTATAGTGGAGAAATTATATGAAGAAATTTCTTCCTAATAATTCTTTCTACCATATGCATTGACTCAATTAATTCTCTATGGACACAGCTTCTGAAAAAGTTTGTAATTCAGAAGACACAATCATAGAATTCCTTCACATATATGCCTATCATGCTAACAAAGACAAATGGCCAAAGAATACACATAGACCTAGTAGCACAACATTCAGAGACGACAGCACTGGCTGGGTGTGGGCACTTTTGGGCAGTTTCATTGCACCCTCAGTTTGCTAGAGAACTCTTAACATTGAAGCAGCATGATTAAGAAAACATCATGGTGAAATACATCATCAGAATGACAGAGAGGTACCCAGGCTTAATCTAGCAGACGAGTATTTATGGTGGGAATTGAAGAATAATTCCTTTTTTTGTAGGGTGTGGGGGGAGAAGATCCTGGGGCTTGAACTCAGGGCCTGTGTGCTGTCAGTCCCTGAGCCTTTTGGGGCTCAAGGCTAGCGCTCTACCACTCGAGCCATAGGACCACCTCCAGCTTTTTCATAGTAGTTTATTGTAGCTAAGAATCTCCAGGATTTTCCTGCAGGGGCTGGCTTCAAACTAATGATCTCAACCTCCTGAGTAGGTAGGATTGTAGTTGTGAGCCACCAGTGCCTCACCAGAATTGAATAAGAATTACTAGTGAGGCATCACATTACTAGTGAGACGGAAACTGCTCTTCATTTAAGACTATCTTTTCAAGGACATTAGTATGCTCTATGGAGACTCCTCCCACAGCCAACAGTAGGTCTTACAACAATGCTATTTTTTAGCCCTTCTAGATGAAGATCACGTGCCAATATTGGTGGCCAGGACAATAAGTATAACTTCTCTAGACAGAGCAAAGGTTATCCATGCTTACTTCCGATTAAATCATCAGGCAACCTAAGCTCAGGATGCTTCTCCTTTAACACCACTCATTGCATCTGCAGGTGCCATTTCGCTTTCTTTCCCTATAGAACATGAGGTCTGGGTGGCTGGCACAAAACTACTGATAGTCTTCCTGCTGTTATTGCTGTGAGTAATAGACTAAATTTTATCTGTGATCAAGGAATCTGAAGTCATTCTCCACCAGTATAACTGGGGCATTTACCTTCTTAGTTCACAAGTAGGATCAAATCTCAGAATATTTAGAGGTTTGATATGTGAGAGGATTATTGGCCTCTCTTTCATCTGAGGAAAAGGATTGGTGGCAGATCTATATCATGACCCATTACCAGCGACTGTTACATCAGTGTTCTTGTTTGAGAAAACACTAATTTTCCCCTGTCATAGACTTAGCTATGGGTGTTGGTTGCCAAAGTCTTATACAAAGCCAGGCTAGTGGGTCCATGTGGTGCATAAGTTAAACCATTATTCCAAGTTAGAAACAATGAATTTTATTACTTAGGGAAGAAAACTAATAAAATCTTGGTTAACAGACTAACATGAGTCAGTGAACTGCCCTTGATTATAGTGGCTAGAAAGAATGGGGATATTGGATGGGTCAGTCCGACCATAAACAAGTATAAATGTGTCAAAAGTATAGCAGGTAAAGTTAATTGCAAATAAAACAAGACACAATTTGTCTGAATTATAACAGAAATATCCTAGTTATAATGGCTGTTGTAAAAGAAAATCAAATGCTGGCAACGATTTGGAGAATAAAGTCTGTAATACACTACTGGTAGAGATGTAAATTAGTGTAGCCATCATGGAAAACAACATGGAGATTTAATATAAATCTAAAAACTGGTCTATTATATGATCCAGATATGTTAATATGAGGTGTATATCTGAAGGAAATAAAGCCAACATTCTAAAGAAACACCTGCTCATCAACATGTCCTGCATCACTATTCCCAACAACTAAGGTGTGAAATCCTGTGTGCCCATCCATGGATGAAATGGCAAAGAAAACTTGATAAAAAAAATACCCACTATAGCATTATTTAACTGAAAGAAGAATGATGTAATTCTGCCACACACAGAAAAAATATTAGTGGAATTGGAAGAAAAAGAAAGGAAGACAAGACAGCATGCTGACTCTCCAAAATGTCAATCTGAAAATAAAATGATTTCTAGAGATTGGAAAGGGTGGGGGGAATGGTAGAAAAAGTCACTCTATCTGATCACTGAATGGTACATGAAGATAGGGAACTATCACATGGATCCACAATAATATGTGAATTAAAATTTATTAGTACCCAAACTCACATACATGTATGAAACAGGAAAATTCAGACACCCAGACAAAACACACAGGGAGAAATCCAGGCAATGATGGAAGCAGGTGAAATAATGCACCTGGAAGCCTTAGGAACCCAGGGAATTGCTACCAACCACCAAAATTGGAAGAGGCAAGGAAGGGTTCTTGTCTGCAGCCTTTGGAACTAGTCTGTTACTACCAACAGGTTCAATTGGAACTTAGAGTAACCCAGAAAGAGAAGACAATATAGTTCTGTTTTAAATCTGCAGTTTGGAGCACTTTATGATAGCATCCATAGGAAATTAATATAGGTGGTTTCAGCTGTACTCACCCACTGAATGTTATCACTGTTACACATGTTTCTCCCAGAGGCACCCAGTCAGCTCCCAGAATGGTGTGCATTAATAATGGTTATTCTAAGCCACTACCTTTCAGGATAGTTTGTTATATAACTGAGAAATGCTAATTCTCATTCAAATGAGATGGAGAATATACCTAGAATGAGTAATAGTCATGGAATGAAAATAAAACTCACATCAAGGAAAATAAGGTCAAGCTAATCTTGTAGAAGTATCATACAGAGAAAGGGCAGCAGCACCAGACACTGGGCAAGGAGAATCACAGGCATGGTGGTATAGGTTGAAGGCTTATTGAAGGCAGAAAATGCAGAGGCTAAAGAGGAAGAGGATGGGTGATCTCACTGAAATACCTGCTATTAACAAGAGGAAGACCTTAGTGAATAGAGATAGTGAATGAGTTCTGAAAGGACCAGTCCAAATGAGACCATGTGGCTACGGTGCCTCCCACTCAAACTTGCCTTGGACTGGCTTTATCCCATTGGTAACACAAAGGACTCATGAGCAGCATTTACTTAAACTACAACAGTGCCACTCATGTTCAAAACTTTCTAATGAAAATGCCTAGGAATCAATGAATTGTCATGGCTCAAATCTATGCCGATGCTGACCCCCAAAGGAAAACAAACTGAAAACTCTATGGTAGTCTATCACAAAGACAAGTTCAAGAATTCTCTGGAGTTCCCTTCACCCTTTTTATAAGGTGATTTCTCAATCCCATTCAACTGCACAACAATAACAAATTGAGAAATTTCATTTTCTGAGCTTTAGGAAACTTAATTGATCATAATTGTAAAGAGCTATGAAGAACTGTTTCATTGTGGCCATAATGGCATTGACTTTGAAACATGTTCTGAAAGTGTGTGGGTGTGGGTGTGGGTGTGTGCGCGCGCATGCGCACAAGCAAGTCTTTGTGTACTATATAAACAATTCGATGAAGAATAAAAGTTACTTAAAATAATAGGCTATACAGAGAAAGGAGAATGCTTCTGAAAACATTCATTTTTTTATATTAAGTGGAAGCTTAAATAAATCTAACTTATGTATGTGAAATCTTTTTATACCACTGAACACCAAAAACTATAAATCATTCCTTATTTAAAAATAAATTTGTTAAAACTCCTCTTGAAGTTAGAGTTGAGCTTAGAGGACTTAGCAAAGGAGCAATCAAAGCATAGGTGTAATTATCTTAAAGTCTAAAATATATGTAAAATTCACAGTACATGATTAATGACTGTGCTCTCACCAAAAGTTTTTATGGTAAAATCCAAACCCCCCAAAAAATGGAATTAGGAGATATGCCTTTGGAGTTGGTAAGGTCATGAGAGAAGACCCTTTGTGAATGATATTAGTGCTTCTATATTAGATGACAGAGAAATAACATTAGGAGACACATATAGCTAGGTTCCTATAAGAATGCAGAAAGAATATTCTGTGTAAGAACACACTGGGCTCACCCCAGCACTGGATCTGCTTTCGTGTCAAGACACTAAGCCATACATTTCATTTGCTTATGAGCTAGCCAGTTGGTGACATTTTATTACAGCTATCCACCTAGGTTGATTCTATGGCTAAATCATTGAGGTCTTCAGAAAATGCAAGTCCTTTCCCATGAAACAATGATTTCTGACTTAAGAAGTCTAAACTTTGATAACTTGCCAAAGAAGTGACTTATAATTCTCTGAAAGTCATGGAGGACCCCGACGCAGAATAAACACCCATGCACAAGTGAAATCAAGCCAGTCATTGCTTAACATGTGAACATCTTTGAGATACATCAGGAAAATTCTAAAGATTTTTCAAACTTTTCCTGCTCTTAATTTTCACTAAAAGAAAGAGGTATTAAAAATCTGTTTACAGGGGCTGGGGATATAGCCTAGTGGCAAGAGTGCCTGCCTCAGATACACGAGGCCCTAGGTTCGATTCCCCAGCACCACATATACAGAAAACGGCCAGAAGCAGCGCTGTGGCTCAAGTGGCAGAGTGCTAGCCTTGAGCGGGAAGAAGCCAGGGACAGTGCTCAGGCCCTGAGTCCAAGGCCCAGGACTGGCCAAAAAAAAAAAAAAAAAAAAAAAAAATCTGTTTACATACATTGAAGCCAAGTAAATCAGTAATTTTCCAAATTTATGGGTAGTTTTATGTTTAGGACCTAAAATGAAAAAATGATAGAATTTTAAAAAAAGAATTAACTTTTGATTATGTTCAACAACTTGTTAGAAAAAAATTGAAAATGTACCAATGCTTTTAAGTTAGTTATTTAAGAATCACACTGCATTTTGGACAGTTTCTCAAGTAAAGAAATATTACAATTTGAGAAGGAAAAGAAAACCATCACAATTTCTCTCTGGGGGAATGATTATTTGGGAGTAATTTTTTATTAAAATGAACCTTACCTCCTATAGCTATTCCTGGGCTGCAGAATGACAACACTCTAGTTATAAACTGTAGCAAACATACCAAGTAGCAAGTGAATATTTTACATATGAGTTAAGACTACCAAATACGTATGCATTTTAAGTATCTTATAATTTACCAAAAATATAGATAGAAATAGGTCACTATTTTTCTTTTTGACAATACTCCAGTTTGAACTCAAGGGCTCACTCTTGCCAGTCAGATATTCTACTGTTAAGCCACACCTGCGGGGCTTCTGCACTGGTTACTTTGTGATAGGGTCTTGCTTCCTACCTGGCCATGCAACTATTTTAGGCATCCTTTGTACCTGGAATGACATGTGTGACTCCAGGCCCAGCTTCCTTCTGTTGACATAGAGTCTAATGGACTTTTCTGCCCAGATCTTTCTGATCTCAGCCCCTTAGGATGACAGGCATGCCTACCACATGGAGCTGGGAATGAGACTCATGGACTTTTCTGCTTGGCCTTGCAGGTATGAGCCACTGGTACCCAGCTGAGATATAGGTCACTTTGATACAAAGAGAATTTAGTAATGAATAGATAACACAAAAATCTACACTTAATGTAAACAGTTCAACTACATATGAAACAGGACAAGAATAGTCTCAAGTATTATCTTCAAGTCAAAGTTAAATATAACGTGTATAAAATTGCATATGCACAAACAAGTTGACTAACATCCTACGTTGAGGATGATTTCAACAATGTAATTCCTCTGAACAACTAATATACAGTTCAAACAAATGAATGCCGGAAAGATGAAACTTGTTTCATCAGCAGGCAAGTCAATGGGAGGGAAGGCAGAAGGACTGAGGGAGGAAAAGTGGGTGATTAGAGGCATTATTGTCAGTCTTCATATGTGAAGATAGATCCACTCCAGGTATCTTGAGGGTATGGACCGGAGTGGCTGACACAGATGGGTGAGAAGGATGGAAAGGAGTGATCTTAGGCATTGTAGTATAAACTGATAGGTCGAATTGGAAATTCTTTTTACAACTACTTAAAGATAAAAAAAATGGAAACTATTTGCAACTACTTAAAGATAAAAAGAACATTAAAAACAAATATAAATGTTAATAAAATATTTAAGTTTAATACAAAATTTGTGTGCCTCGCCAACACTTTAATTTTTAAATTATATACTGTACCAGAAATACTAATGTGAAATATTATATTTTATAATAACATCTTTGTGTTTCTCCTTTGAATGTTTTTCCTCAACTTATCTATTTAAGCATGTAAATCCAATATTTGAAGAACCAAATAAAGTTAAACTTTCCTTTATTGAAGCAATACTTATTTTCAAGACTTCCTTTGCCAGGAAAATATGTATGTATGTAGATATGTACATATGTACTTATGTATGCATGTATATATATATAATTTTAATTGGATAGTAAAATCTTTCCAGCCCATAAAAGAAAGTTTAATAAATTGCATTTCATCAACATTAAAATATATCTTTGTGAATGAATTTGTAAAGATAGCAGAACAAATACAGGCATGAAAGATTCATTGCTAACAACATAACTAACAAAGGGCTGCTATGTAGTAACCATAAGGAACTAAAATCCCTACATATAAAAAAAAAAGAATAGAGAACATTTTGGGTAGATGATAAATGGAAGACCCTAACAGATATTTATTTCATTAGAGGATATAAAGACAGCAAATAAGCACATGAAATGATGTTGACCACCATCACCATTAAGAAATTACAAATAAAACTCTATGAAATGCCACCACATAATTTTCAGAATGGTTCAGTCACAGTGACGATACTAGACAACTCACACATCCTTCATTAGGATTCCAGAAGGTGCAGCTACCTTCAAAAGCAGTGATTCTTGGCATCCAAAGTATGCACAACCCAACAACTTCCTCCCTGGGAATTGCTTCAGAAAAATTGAAGGATATGCCATCTCCAAACAAAAACATACTTATGAATGTTTATGGCAGCTTAATCCATAGCACCTCAAACTAGGAGATATTATGAGGTATCGAATGAGGGAAGGTTAAGTACACTGTGGTACACCCTATCCTGGGATCTCAAAAATACTGTAAAAGAGAATAAACTACAGGTAGATCAAAAACCAGCATTAATTTCCAAAGAATTATGCTCAGGAAAATAAATTAATTACAAAGGTCACATATCCCATGATTCTATGATGGAATAGCCTTCTCTGCTCCTTTTTTTGTGGTTAGCCTGTACTGGGTTTTGAACTTAAGACATGGCTACTGACCCTCACACAGGTTGGCACTCTACCACTTAAGCCACAGCTCCACTTTTGGCTTTTTGGTAGTTAATTGGAGAATAGAATCTCCCGATTCATTGTATGAAAGACAACTTTTAAATTTATCATCTGTCTGTTCCAAAATATTTTAACATGTGGAAGGGCATTTTATAATTGCAGTACCAACTTGTGATTTGAATAAAGACAGTGGGCAGATTAGCAGAAGTAGGGACTTAGTTGTTCCCCATCCCAAGTTGTTCTTAGATCCATGAACATTTATTAGAAATCCAATTCTTTTTATAACTTGGAAGTGCTAGTCTGCACCTTAGAGATTTTGACCTAATGGCAGTACAGTATGGCTTGATGTTGCCAATTAGATAAAAGCAGCATTGGGAATCAGATCATATCACTTTTGCTTGGCTGGAAGAATACACACACACACACACACACACACACACACACACACATACACACTTCTAATTTCTGCAAAAGATCGCTGCCAGTTCTTTAGATATCTGCTGGCCTATTTTCAAAAATTGAAAATGAGCTGGAGCCCAGGGCTCCACATCAGAAATCAAGAGACAATTTAAGGAATGGAAGGAAGCAGGGTACAGTGAATTCAGAATCCTGAATCCAGAGGGCTAGAGAAAAATAAAGAAGTTAGAGGTCAGTATCATCGAACAGGAAATAGATTTTTAAGCTTTATTTGATTCTGCTGGCTACTAGAAGGGTTGAACTTATTTTGGAAATATCAAAGAATAGGGCATAAGCAGGATATATATGTTTATGTATCTACATATATATATTCAAATACGGAACCAACAGTGACCACAGAATATATCTCAAACAGTTGTGTAATTAAATTTTGAAGCCCTCAAGCAGAATTACTCAAATATTTCTTTTTGTGGTTTTCAAAAAAAAACCCAACCCAATAATAACCTTTGCCATATGCCCTGGAAACCCCATGTAATAAATCTGTAATAAAGTCAGGTTTATCAGTGTTCAGGATCATTGTGGGAAGTAATCTAAAGTTTGTAACGTATTAAAACCTTAAATGAATGTGAAACGTCCGGGTCACCTTCAGTATCAGGCTCCCTCCAAACTACAGAGAGTTCTTAGGTTGAAAGGCTAAGTGAGGCTTGAAATGAACCATTGCTCTGTGGTGCAGTTCCAGTTATTTGCAGGATTTACTTTATGCCTATGTTCTGTTCAGTGGTAGGTCTGCCATCTAGTGGCCACATAAATAAATTCAAAGTGTGATCATAAATTAGAAGAAAAATAAATATATGTTTAGTAGGGGGAGGAGGAAAAAGAGGAGGAAGGGAGGAGAGAGGGAGTAGGAAGGAAAGAAAGAGTAGAAGGGAAGTTTTTAATCCAGGACATGGCTAAGAATTAATATCCTAAATCAATTAGCACAAAAGTGAAAGGAAATGTTATTTTGCATTGTACAGTTCTAAATAAATTTACATCAAAATCAGTCAGAGAATTTACATTTAGAACCAGTCAGAGAATTTAATTTTGTGTAAGTGTGTTTCTGTAAGCCCTGGAGGCTTGAATTCAGGGTCGGAGTGCTCTCTCTGAATTTATTTTTCTCAAGGCTCGAACTGTATAACTTGAGCCACACCTCCACTTTCAGCTTTTTATGTGGTTAATTGGAGATGCCCCTGCTAACTTCTAACTGTGATCCTTAACATCTCAGTCTACTGCGTACTAGGATTGATTTACAGGCATGAGCCACCGATGCCCAGCCCAAGAAATTAATTTTCATATTAGTTTTTCATTTCATTGTCATTTACTTCAGTTACATGTTTATGTTGTCTGCTCTTTAAACAAGGGAAATAAATGAAGAGGGGTATTGAGTTTCAATATGAAGATTTGTGCTATCTGCCAGTTGGTGGAGAATCAACAGTTATTAAATAAAATGAGAACATGGTTTCAGAGTTCACACTCTAGAATATGAACATATTTTATTGTTGAGTTTCAAAGGGTGTATATTTATTATTTCAGCCATTTACTATTGGTTTTACTTATTTAGTAGAAGGGACAAGCAATGCCAGGCTGGCTTGTACTCATTTTCTGCATTACATTCAGAGCCAAAAGTCAAAGTTATGTTCCCACCTCCAGTTCAGTGAGCATTTGCCTGCTGCCGCCTATTTCTAAAATTCTTTAGACTGAAAATAACATTTCCATAATGCCTAACAAGAGTATACAGGAAAACAAGTATTTATTAAGCTAAATACATCAGACAAACACACAGTACTCACAGTTCAATGTTAGAATTGTCATTTTTATGTATTTGTTTCTTTGGTTGGTGTGCTTAAACACAAATGAGATCTATCTCCAAATTATACTTCTTGGACATTATAATCAATGGTAGTACTGCCATTTAAGTAAATAATACCAAAAAATCCAATACCATTAGGCATTTTTTGTTGTTGTTGTTGTAGCCAGTTAATTTCATCTTAGGCTTACCATTGCTTAAAATATCAGTATGGCATCACAATATTTGAACTGAAAAAAAAGATACTTCTACAATGGCTAATATTGGTTGGAATATCCTATGATGATTCGAAAACACAAACCATGTGCTGACAATTGAAAAATAATTCATAAAACCAAGGCCAAAATAACAAAACATGTTTTCTACCCACTTTATTGATCATCTTGTGTGATACACATTCATTCCAAACTCAGATATATGATCTTTTGCCATTGTGTTTGGGAGCCCCAAAGTCATGAACAAACTTCAGTATAAGTTATGAATATTCATATACACGTTAGTGGCTACACATCTTTCTAGATAGAAATATCTTCTGTGATTTCTAGTTGGTGATGCCAAGATGCACTCTGTTTTAGCACAACATTCATAATATGTAGACTTCTTTTCCCATTCAATCTGTTTACTTTCTAACAACATGACCAAGTGACTAGGAACTTATGCCAAGAAACAAAACAAAACAAAAACCATCAACCACAACAAAAAGGAATAGACTATTCAGAAAATAATTTAAGACACTTGATGGAAAAAAATCCATATTCAAGATATACCAATCTCAGTTTAGTTATTCAATTTTCTGCTGTGACAAAAATATCTGGGCTAAGAGTTTAAGTTTGGTCAGGGTTTCAGAACGTTGTGTCCATGATCAGGTGATCTGGCTGTTGAGTCTGTGGCAAAAAGGGCTTATCTGTCATGACAGGGTTTGATAGCTGCAGAAGCTCCTCACCTCATCCAAGAAGCAATCAGAGTCTCACCATCTACATCAAAGGCAGATCCCTAATAAAGTAACTCTGTCCCCTAATTTCTTCCCACTAAACCACACCCCCTAACGTTGCCACCACAGCTGTTATGTTCTGTTTTGTGACTCAATGACAACTATTCTTGCATGTTCATACTCAAGTTATGTTTAACACTTTGAAGTTTCACTCAGCAATGCTATTATGGATGTTCTTCTATGTAGATACTATTTCCCTAAAAGTCAACTTCTTTAAATCATAGATAGAAAACTTGTAACTGTATCATTCTTCTTAGATCAGAGTTAGTGGAAACTTTTGTGGAGTTTGTTGACAGCAAGTATTCTTCCTTATCATTAATCTCATATAATAAATCTATTTAAACTTTTGGATTTTTTCCAACCATTTTTATTCTGAATACTGGCTGTCAGTTTTATCTTGCAAATATCTTCTCTCACTTTATACTATGTCTTTTTGAATGTGACATAAAGTATTATTTATTAAAGAAATACTTAAATTTTCCTATTTTATTTCTTAGTTATTAACATTTTCTTGCTTTGACATCATCAGAGAATTAGTCTATATTACATACAAAAATATTCGCTGGGCTCCAGTGGCTCATGCCTGTAATCCTAGGTACTCAGGAGGCTGAGATCTGAGGATCACAATTTGAAGTCAACCCAGGCAGGAGAAACTCTATGAGACTTATCTCCAATAAGCTACTCGAAAAATCGGAAATGGCTCTGGGGCTCAAAAGTTAAAGTTCTCACGTTGAGCAAAAAGAAGCTCAGTGACAGCACCCAGGGCCAGAGTTCAAGTCCCAGGTCTGGCAATAATAATAATAATAAATTAATTAATTAGTTAATTAATTAACCTGGAATTTAGTACTACATAGCTTATAAAATAAAAGTACTATTCTTTTTAATACAACTACAAATTATTTATTAAGAAGCATTATTAAAGCATTATTCATTAAGAAAACTAACACCCTCATTGTTGTTCAAGGTTTGTTCTATATTTTACACCAAATGTCTATGTAAATGAATGTTTTTCCTGGACTCTATCATTTTTAACCGTCTTAACTGAAACAAAGTGACTATATCATAATCTTTCAATTCTATCAGTATTTTCTTTGTATATTTTAAGTCAATATTTACTTAATATTTACTCATGTAAATTATTATATCTAGGCAACTTTTTATAATTGTACATTGAATTTTTTCATATTTGTGTTGTATTAATGCATTTTCTTCTAAAGTTTGTTTTTCTAAAATATGCCTGCATCAATATTTTCATGATAGAGTTCAACCAATATATCTCTATTCTTTTTTTTTTTGTCAGTCTTGGACCTTGGATTCAGGGCCTGAGCACTGTTCCTGGCTTCTTTTTGCTCAAAGCTAGCACTCTGCCACTTGGGCCACAGCGCCACTTTTGGTCTTTTCTATATACGTGGTGCTAAGGAATCAAACCCCGGCCTTCATGTACAGGAGGCAAGTGCTCTTGCCACTAGGCCATATTCCCCGCCCCTCTATTCTTTCAATTTTCAATTTTCATATACAAAGAAATTTTATGTGAAGAATGGCACTGTTTTGCATGAAGGAGATGGTAATTGAATATATATGTGATGACTTTCTGTACAGCATTTCTGTACTTTGTGTGCAACAATTATTGTCTGGTATGCATGACTATGTGCCCAGCACACATAGCTAGAGAATTGCCATTATGGGGCAAAATATATGGGACTCTTCATATCCTTCCAATTGCATTTTCTAAATAATTGAGTATCAATCAGAGTTTTTTATATTGCCAATTAAAATTTGAGTAAGCAAGTAGAAAAAGCATAAGTTGCAAATGCCACAACAAGAAAGACACACAGGCAAATGCAATTGGGACAACAATAATCTAAAACAATTTTAAGTATAGGTTCGGCTACAAGAATGATGACTACAAGAAATAACTGTTCACACTTAATAACTGAGGACTTACAAACAAAGCTTTGGGAAAAAACAGTATTTTCTTGGCAAATGACTAATATAACCAAATATTGGAATCAGCTATTCAAAGTGATAGATACATCCATGGAAATAAATAATGCATTTATGAAAGTTATCTATTTATAGTGCACCTTAAGTAACAGAAAATTATAGAATTTTACATTGATAATTCTGAAAATCTTCAGGTTCTAATAATATATTTTTATTCACAAAGAAGATTGCTTTTATGCAACATATTACCACAATAGTAAATGTAATTACTTAAAAATTATGACCGCTCTCTGTGTTGTACAGAAATGACTGGGCTCAAATGTCTCTGTCTAATACCCCAGGGAGAAAAAAGCTTTTTAGTGGGCTAACAGACTACAAGATGTGTGTGTGTGTGTGTGTGTGTGTGTGTGTGTGTGTGTGTGTGTGTAATTTTGCAGAATTTTAAAGGATAGTTTGGGAATTAAAAATATTATCTATATTATATTTATTACAGCCTGAATGAAGGGTAGTGGCAATATGATTTTCCACCTACATACTGGTTTATACACATATCTGTGCTTATGAGAACCTATATGTATCCATGGCCTTAAATACATAATATATATATACATATATGTTTGTTTTGCACAATTTGCAGATTTAGAACAAGACTTAGTCTAGAGAAATTCACTACATTTCCTAGTTTTATATTTTTAATCTTATAGATTATGAGGATGATTGTGCCTAAGATGCGTTGATTAAGGAAAATCTTCATTGTATTAAACACTGGACATAAAAAGATCAATTGATTAGATTAAAATTCCATCTCCAACACCATATGAAATATCATTTTGTATGATAAAGACTGAAAGGATTCTCAGACTTTGAAATATAATTTCTAAAAGTAAAGTTGCCTGAATTCGCCTTATTATTAAGAATGTGGTCTATTTCATTTAAAGAGAAATATCTGGAGCTTTTGCCATCAAATACTTTTACAAACCAAGTTAATTGCTCATGTATACTATCAGGATTTTGATGCCATCGATTAAAAATTAGCATGAATTGCTTAATGCCAGATTTGAAGAGAAGGAAATAGCAGAAAACTTGAAGATGGATGAACTGTGATGTTTTTAGTTTGAAATGAAAATAATTTTTAGAAAGAGAATAAAGAATCCTGGCACTAGTGGCTCACACCTGTAATTCTACCTAGTTATTGGTTGAGGTAAAGAAGAACTGCTATCTTAGAAAGGTCCATGAGACTCCATCTCCAAAATGACCAGCAAAAGGAGAAAATTTTAGCACCTCATCTATATGCCAACAAAAATGAGTTTTGTACTTTTTTAATATGATTAAATTCTGTATTAATACTTTCTAATAAATAAGATATTTATACAAATGGATACAAAATTATATTCATAACCAGCTTCAAATATGTGAAAAAAACCTATAACTTCATAAATTGGAGCAACTTTGAGTAAACTAAAATATTTAGTTAAAATGGGTACAGAAAAGTTACAAAGAGGCACTTTTATATTTAAAAAGTTTAGACTTAAGACCCAAAATATTTATTGTAAAATAAAATCACTAATTAGAACCTAAAACCCATCATTCTCATGTAAAACATATCTGCTAACTTTAGTCCAACATTTTTAGTGTGTTGCTTTCAAGATTGAAATTCATTTTCAATAACTGAAAAATAATTGAGGCCCTGTGCCTATGAGCTGTTCATCTTTTTTCTCTAATATTTTATTGTTGTCTCCTCCTCACTGACTATGATTACAATTGTTTTATTGATTTTCCTTTCTGGAGTCTTTCCAAATCAATTAGCTTGAAGCAACCATCATTAATATTGTATCCTTCTTTCACTTCTTAACAAAACATATTTCTAGATTACAATAATGGAATCCAACAGGCATCAATAGTGTGATATGAACATTGTTGATTCTTGGTCATATGCACATCTCCTGTGGTAGAAGCCAATGCCTATTACTGAATAGTGGCCTCTCATCCTGAGAATCCTATGCTACTCAAACCTCAAGAGTGCTCTGGATATTAGCTTGGAGGCTTCATAGACAGCGTAAATTATATCAGTAATCTATTTAATAAAGGTCAGCTAGAGAAATTCTATTAGACTCTGCATAATCTCATGTGCCAAGCCTTCAGTACAGACTGTAACTGTAGGTTTGTTTTTTTTTTCCAGAGAATTGTTCTCTTCTAGTACATCTAACTAAGTTAGTGTCCTGTAGACACAACTTAAAAGGAATTTTCCATGAATCATCTTTCTGGAAGTGATTACATAGGCCCTGAGCTAGGTTTCCCTTCTCCAACTTTGAGAATTTAGTTCTAATCTCTTTTAACTTTCCTGTCCCTTCTGCTTACTCTGTTTTTAGTGTTCAGTCTTTCTTGATCTCACTTCCATGTCTTTCATTCTTGGAATTGCTTTGGTGGGATTTATAGGGCACTGAGGTGGGTAACACAGTTAGATATGGAAAATGGTCATTCTGTCACAGTGGCCCCCAAACAAGAATGGATACTAAATCATATTACACCCTTTAAAAGACCAAACCTAGATGCTTCTTCATGTGGAAAAAGGCCCTCTGTGTTCCTAGCCTAAACTATCAAACAGTAATATTCACAAAGATAGTGGTCACTGATAAGCTGTTAATAACTGTAATTATTAAAGTTATACTGAAAGTAAACAAGAATTTTAAAGCAAGTAAGGGTTGTATGGAGGAGGTATCATGAAGGCCACAGAAGCATCTTTATATGTGAAAGGAGGTTTCATCATTACAGATGAGGAGCACAGAGTTCAGAATACTAGGCCCTCAATACTTTAGAGTTTTACTTCAGAATATAGACAAACTCTCTCTGAGAAGAAAAGCTCTAGGGGCTTGAATCCCTAATTATACTTTTGACTAGAAATTAGTGTCTCCCGGAGAAAGTTAAGTCCCTCAATTTGAATATTTGCAAGGATGTGAGCTCCTTCCATCTTTGGAATGTTAACAGACAAGGAAAATTGCCCAGATAATTTCTCCTTAGCATGCCCTTCTTTAAACAGCCAAGGCTTTTCCTTTAATCCAGTTACGGAGATTCTTGGTTTGGCAGAACAAGTGAAGCCAAGACATAAACTTCTATTCTGCACAACCTTGGGTTACACTTCCTTGGGGAGCAGCGAGCTGCTGAGCGGTGTGGTTCTGCTCAGCCCAGCTTCCTCCCTTGTGTCTCACTGTAAAACTTGATCATTTTCCCCTCTGTTTTCCTGGCATAGTGTAAATACTCACATTCTGAAATATTCCCACATGATCTTGGATCTTGATCCTAACTTCTGGGTGCTACAAAAGTCATTTTCCTGTATGGCAGAGACTATCCATCTCTATGACTGGTGAGAATGGTAAAAATCTCGAGAACAATCTTTTTTTAGTGTGTGTGTGGCTTTTCTTGGCAACTACTGATATAAGTAGATAAGGCTTTATTCTGGGGATGTATGCAACACCTTTTTTATCTCTACTCTCATTTTGGAATGTCAAAATATCCAATTAATTTTGAAGTCACAGTACATCACTGCCTCACCCACAAAAAACCCTTAAAACACTTACTTTTACTTGCCATTAGAAAAAAAGATTTTTTTCCCCAACTGTGAAATTTTTCCAAGAAGTTACAATTAAATTGCTGTGCCAATTCTCCTTAGCTTTTTGTTCAATTAATACTAAATTCTTCTAATGTCTGCCAACTAAAATCTTTTTTACAGATTTTTAAATTAAATTTTATTGTCAAGGCAATGTAGAGGGGTTACAGTTACATAATAAGGTAGATTTTACATTTCTTGTCATATTTGTTACACCCTCCCCGTTTTTCTTTCCCTTCCCTAGTTCAGATAAGCATATATACAATATCCAGTATACCAAAATCATATACAGTGACCACAAGGGGTGTGCCATAGGAAATTCACCTAGTACATTAAACATAATGACAACAATAAAATCCTCCTTTTTCCATCTCTTGGAGTTCCTTTTACTTAGCCTCATCTTATATAATCATATGTACATAGCTGTTGAGCTATTGTGATCATCTGATAGGTCTATCCTAGACCTTTTTATATTTATTTGGCAATTGTTTGGTTTTAGAGACATAATCTAAAGTGGCTGACCAAAACATGTGGAAATACCATTTAAAAATAAGTTTGTTATTTTACAGACACAATGTCTACTGTTCTCCCTTCTCTCCCAACATCCACATATCAGGGAGACCATGTGCCTTTGTTCTCTGTATTCTAGGCTTGTCTTGCTCAACATTATTTGTTCAATATCTGACCATTTCCCTACAAATGGCATTATTTTATCATTTTTAATCGCTGTTTAGAATTCCATTTGTACAGGTACCACATTTTTGGGATCGATTCATCTGTAGTGGGGCATCTGGGTTGTTTCCATATTTTGGCTATTGTGAATTGTACAGTTATAAACATGTATGTGCAGGTGTTTTTGTCGTATTCTGGATCCTATTGTTAAGGATAGATGCCTAGGAGTGGTATGTCTGTGTCATAGGGTATATCTATGCTGAGTTGAGTAACCTCCATACTGTTCTCCTGAGTGGTTGTACTAGTTTACATTCCCACCAACAGTGGAGAAGGGTTCCTCTTTCTCCGCATCCCCTCCAGCCTTTGTTTTTGCCTGAGTTCAGAGTATAGGCCATTCTAATTGGAGTGAGGTAGTATCTTAAGTTTGTTTTTATTTGCCTTTCCTTTACTGCCAGGGATGTTGAACATTTCCTCATATGTTTCTCTGCCATTTTTATTTCTTCTCCTGTGAAGTCTCTTTTTTAGCTCCCTTGCCCATTTAATAATTGGTTTACTGGGTTTGAAGGGGGTTAGTTTCTTTTTTTTTTTTTTTCAAATTTTTATCATCAAACTGATGTACAGAGAGGTTATTTACAGTTTCATAGGTTAGGCATTGGATACATTTCTTGTACTGTTTGTTACCTTGTCCCTCATACCCCCCACCCTCCTCCCCCTTTCCCTAGCCCCCCCTGACGTGTTCAGTTCACTTACACCAAGCTAAGTGAAATGAACTCCATGTTATGGAAACAATTGTTATATCACAGTTGTAACTACTTTCAACGTCCCATGTGTATCTGTAGCTTCTATTATTGATGATGTTCTTGTATCACCTTCCTGTGGTTGTACCTACACTATCTCTGTAATCTTATCTGAGTATATTGGAAACCGTATATACTGGTATTGGAACTAGGAAATTGAAAGGGAATACCAAAATGGAGAGACACAGGGTAAAAAAAGACAAACAACTATGAAGAGGGTTAGTTTCTTAAGTTCTCTGTAGATGACAGATATTAGGCCTTTGTCTGTTGCTTTGCTGGTGAAAATCTTATCCCATATGGTTAGCTGTCTTTCTAGTTTAGTGGCTATGTCTTTAGCTGTGCAGAAACTTTTTATTTTGTAGTAGTCTCATTTGTCCAGTCTTTCCCCCCAACTAAAATCTTACAAATATAATATGATTTTTTAATCATGATTGCTTTTTATTTTGGTTTTAGTAAATATAGAAGATTGAGAAAAATGTCCACTCCCAAACATTTTATTTTATATACGAGTCATTTCGATTTTGTTGTAGGTCTGATGACCCTAAATTCTTAACATTGTAATTTTAAAGGTTAGGCATAAGTAATAATGAATAAATAAATTAATTAAAATTCTTTTTTTTCCCCAAAATTTGAAGCTAAGCACACAAATACATCACAGGAGATGTAACAAATGACTAGACCTTTCTTTGCATTCATTTCATTTTACTACCCTTGTATTTTAAACTCTGGTCAAACTAGGCTGCTTTAATTTTCTCCAAAAGGGGCTGGGAATTTGGCCTAGTGGTAAAGTGCTCGCCTCGTATTCATGAAGCCCTGGGTTCGATTCCTCATGCACCACATATATAGAAAAAAGCCAGAAGTGGCGCTGTGGCTCAAGTGGTAGAGTGCTAGCCTTGAGCAATCAGAAGCCAAGGACAGTGCTCAGGCCCTGAGTCCATGCCCCAGGACTGGCAACAAAAACAAAACAAAAAAAATTCATTTTCTCCACAATAACATTCTTTTTCCCCTGCTTTATTTTTTGAAGATTTTTTTTGTAGATCTTATTTTTGTAGATCTTATTTTTTGTAGATTCTTTTTCCCCTGCTTTATAATTTGTAGATCTCTAATTTGAAAATGTTGTGTATTCCCCAACATACATAATTAAATTTCTTTGTTTCTATTTTTTATACTTTGTGGTCAATAGAAATGGTTAACTTTTATTGCAATCATACTATGTGTGATATTTGGTTGGTTGCGTCTGTTGTGCTACACATTGGTTCCCTGAGAACAAGGATCATATGTTATTATCATGAATTCCATCTCCAAGGTATTACCCAGTGCTTGACAAAGAGTAGGTTCTTAGTACTTTTTGGAATGAAAGAGTAAGTTCTTAGTCCTTTTTGGAATGAAAGTTGATGAAAAAAACTCAGAAAAACTTTTCCTAACCAATAATAAAGTTTGAAAAAAATAAAGCTGTAAGCTTTTTTTGTGTATTATTCTCTGAATTCAAGGAACAAGAGATTCAAAGCAAGAGGTATGAGTAATCAAGTAATCATGTCCTCCAAATACAATTTAAATCATACACTAAACCCTGATGTCACGTAAAGATATTGTGCAGGTAACATTGCTGCAACAATAGAATCTGAAAAGAAAGAAATAAGACTAAAATGTCAGGAAAACCAAAGAAGAGTCTGTTTCCTGAGGCATCAAGGATTTTACAAAATGGCAGTGACTGGAAGCCATCATGATAGTTGGTATTATGGCTTAAGGAAAAGCCATATACAATTGGTGAGTTTCAGACCCTAGTCTGAACCACATACTCTGAAAAAAATAATCTCAAAAATTGCCCCTAAAAATATAGTCCTAGTGTCTAAGGTGAGACATGGCCCTGATTGAAGCTTCTCCCTCTATTGTACACTATTAATGAATCCACTTATTTTCACTGGTTAATGATCAGCTTCAATCATCTCTCTATGAAAACACAAAGCCTGGTGAATTTCTCTTTAAAATCATAAATACCTACACTGTTTTATCCCCAATTTGCTAATAATCCATCTCATAACTCTTAGGAGTGCATAATACTCATTGAAATCTATAAGAATTATGGACACAAGAGTGCCACAAGGCTACATATTTAATGCTTATGAAGATATTGTCCATATACAGCCAAATAGCACTTGGTTAGTCTGTGAATATAATTACAATAAAACCGCAATATGCCCTTTCTTTTAGAGAAAAAGAAAAAATGATGTGAATTTAAATAAGGTACACACTGAAAACACTATGCTTATGGAATAGCCAGAGGGAATGTTAAAAGTGATCATCTAAATACAGACAACAGTTTTAATGGAGGGATACTTTTAATAGTATAATTGCAATTTTTCTTTGTAAAGCATTTCCATAAAATTATGATGTCTAACTTCTTCATAAAAACATCTGATGTGCTCAAAAGAAAAACTTGAAATATAAATAAGCTTACCATGGAATGGCATTTGTATGTGTGAAGAATTTGAAATAAATAGGAGAAAAATCATAATGCCCACTGTATTGAACTTCTCAGATTTATAAAGTATCCAGTCTATTCCCTGTCATTTTGGAATGGTTCTTGTGGGATGGCTGTGCACTACATTTCATTATTCCCTAGCTAAAGCCTACTCATACTAGAACATGATAAGGAAGATCAGGTTCGTATATATTGAAAAAATCTGGCTCTCTCCTGTCTTTTCTCCATCCTTGACTAACATATCTGAATATGCTTTATACTATTTACTTGACTGAAAGAAATTGACTTATTTCTAGTGGCAAAAAATAATTTAGCAGTATGAAATGTAAACAAATCCCTCTCTGCTAATGCTATATGTGTATATGTACTTTAAAAATGACTTGAATAATTTAAGTAGACTAGGGGGTATAAATGTTTAGTTGGAATAAAGGAAATAAAACCAAAAGGTTGATGACATTGTCCATTAGAGAAAATGGAACTTAGATATTTTATTGCAAACCAGGTATCACTGGGATTTAGAAAATAGCTAAGAGTTTCCCTATACCATTTTTCTAAAGAAAACCTTTTAATACTTCTTTAGATAACACTGAATAAACAGCTAAAGTAGGATGTTTCCATCCATCAGAAATATCTAAAAGGCAATCTTAGAGCTCCTATGTCATATATTAAAAGTGACAAAGAAATAACAGATGATAAATGAGAATTAAAAATAACAATAGCCACAACAATATTTACTCCTAGCCAAGATTATACATATTGTCTGACATCATTGCTTATGTTAGTAATATTGTTGAAATGATATTAGAGTAGATAAATTATGCTGTTTTACTGATCATTTTGGAAGATGTATGTAAAATACGCTCAGGTATCAATTCAGTCACTTTTATGCAATACTAATAAAATACCAGGTGCTGTGGCAGAAGCAAACCAGAGGGTCTAACGGTTTCTACATGGGAGAGCAAACTAGAGAAAGTTTTGGAGTGCATTTTATTTAATTATTTTCTTCTTTGACATGGAACTCTATCAACAGAAGTGTCTCTGCTATTTAAGACAGAGTGAAATGAATAGAATATTATCAATATCTCTACTAATTTTAGTGCACACTCTGCCTTAACCAAAAAATCTATTTTTTTAATTAAAAATTGACTATAAAAATACATGTTAACTTAAGGTGTATTTGCAGATAAATATGAGTAACAATAGGCACTGATTAGTATGTTGGTATTATTAGAACAATCTTGTATTTTTTTCTGAATAATTACTTATTTATTTTCAAAGTGATGTACAGAGGGGTTACAGTTTCATTCGTAAGACAGTGGGTACATTTCTTGTACAATTTGTTACCTCCTCCCTCATTTCCCCCCCTTCCCCTTCCCTTTCCCCCCCGCCATGAGTTGAGCTCAGGGACAGCACCCAGGCCCAGAGCTCAAGTCCCATGACCACCCCTCCCAAAAGATCTATTTTTATAGTGAGATGAACACATATATACAGAATATTAGCAAATTCTGAAAAGGCAAATTCCTGCTGTGTGAACACATGCTGGCCATTGCTAAGGCAATGAATTACAAATTATTGTAAAGCACTCTGATTGGTGTGTAAAAATATCTATCCACATTTCACATACATACACACACATAAACATAACAATAGGATGTCTTTAACAAGCATATTTGTAAGATTAGGAGCATTCTAGGCTCTTCAAAGAAAAAATTATTAAAACAAAATTGTAACATTTTACCTAGTGGAATTTTGTGTAACTGTTAAAAGGATAAAATTTATCTTTAGGTTCCAATAAAAATATTCATAATAGCTTAATGGGAAAATAATTCTTAAGATGAAAATCTACAGGAACAGTTAAAAATGTGCAAGTCTGTACCAGACTAAACAGATAAAAGCAGTGAGAGAAATAGATGTGCAAGCCCAGAAAATACAGTCTGAGGCAAAGCTGAGGTGCTAATGTTTTCTTGCAAGCCACAATCCCATCACAGCAAGTACCAGGAAGAAAGATACTTGAAAGAAAAAAATGAGCCAAAGTCATGGCAGTGTTTTACCAAGAAGGCTGGTAGGATTCTGGAGAAAGAAAAGGCCATGCTCCCAACCCTACTCCAGGAAAATACTACCATGCAAAGATGCTTATCTATGTTGGCAGACTTTAAACATTTTCAGGGTAAACTGGAATCTAGAATGGTGACATGAAGGAAGCAAGAATTTCTAAACTTCAATTTATTTAAAACCCAGGAGGAACAGACTGGGAATCTGCTTCTTGGTTGTATTCTCCTAATGTACTATTTTTATGACATCATAGACTTAAAAAACAAAGCTAAATATTATTTTATCTACCTCGTTAAGTAGTTGTACAAAAAGGGTTTCAATTCAACATGCCAGTTTGTGAGTAATATGTTGATCATTGTCACTCCTTCCATCATTCTCCCTATCTCAACCCCACCTTTTCCTCATCCATTCTTAAATATGTACATTGAAATTTGACTGCATTAGCCCACCCTTCCTCTTTCCATTTTTTCCTCCCTTGGTCTCATCACCCTTCTTGACAGCACATGTTCCATCTCATTATTTTCCATGTACCACATAAACAAAAAATTGATAAACCATATTTTCTATCTTTCTATGGATCTATCTATCTCTGTTATTTACCAGGCTTATATAAGCAAATTATCAACTTCTATGGCTTCATAAACTTAAATAAACACAAACTTTATCATTATTGATCTCTAACAATGCAATTACAACTTTAGTTTTCACCAGTGAGAATAATAATCTACAAAAAATATACCAAATATTTCTATTAATATATAAATTAAATCAATATGAAGATAAAATTTTGACCTTCCTAAAACCAAGAGCTCAATGGCAATCAAGAGTATGTGCTTTGGATGCAATTCATTAAAAATATCACAAAAAATTAGTGTCACTGGATCTAAAATTTTAGGAAATACATACACACTAAGAATGACTTTCAATTAGACTGTTCTTTCCTTCCTAATATAAACAAATTGTAGTGAACCTTTTTGGAAGAAGTCATAGAAAAGAGTTCTTTGTTTATTCACTTGAAAGACTAAACATTTCCTGCAAAATAAATGCAAGAAACAAGGTAAAAGGGAAATTATTGCTAGAAAGGCAAAGGAAGAAAAAAAGCATCAGGAGAAATTATTTTCTTTTCTTGCTTTCCTCCCTCCCTCCCTCTCTCCCTCCTCCCTCTCTCTTCCTCTCTTTCTCTCTCTCTCCCTTTCTTTCTTTTCTTTTGTAGAGGAGAAACATTGTGTTGAGAATAGAATATTCCTGGAAATCCGTACATAATAGTCATAGGTCTAATTCCTAATCTGTTTTGACTATTTGGAAAGCAAATCTCAATAGTTCTGCTTTTGTTTCCTTCTGTAAAGGTAAATTTCAGTTTATTTTTCTCTATTTTTCAATATTCCAAACTTGACTGACATTTCTAAGCCCAAATAAATTCTTTTCCCAACCATTCTCTTGTGCTCATCCATGTTTTCAGTGCATTCCCTGTGTGATCTGAAGAAAGAGTAAAATTAAATCTACATATAACCTTTCATTTATGACTTTTTTCAAAATTCTTTCATGGATGATTTTCTATAGGAAAAATAGCTGGCTGGCTAATATGGTGACTCAGTGCAAGCCAGATAAGAAACTATCAAAAGAAAACGGACTCATACAAGGATACCACTTTTGTATATAGTTAAAATTAAATAAGACACTACAGAGGAAATGTGTTAGAGTGTGAATAACAATGACACCTCCAGCAATATAAGATTGTTAAACATCCAGACATTATATCAAAATTTTATCACATTCACACACAAAAGGAAAACACCACTTCTCAATAGTATTTAAGAAAATACAAGTTCATAAACATTTTAAACTTAGCCAGCAAACCTGCTGCACAAAAAAGTCACCTCAATCTAATTAAAATGAATCACTAAAAACCACAGTGCATGTATACAGATTACAACACACACACAAACTCCAAAAGTCTTATAAAGTCTTTAGCCTCGTGATTATTGCTCTCTCCTCATTTTGGTAAGAGTAGCTAATAATATTATCTTAGAGATTTTGAAAATTTTATTTTTATTCAGGCTTCTATAGATAACAAGGAGCAGTTTTCCTTAGCGCTATGAATATGTGTGATAGCCAGCACTAGAAGATGAAATATTCTTTTCATTCTACCTAACTCAAGCTTCCCTTTTTTAGCTGAAAAGTTAGATCCATCATGTGATTGATGTCTATACTGCAAACCTGAACCTCTACTTCATTTTCTGTAGGGAGCGGAGCCAGCAGTTATTCTCACTTTGATCTCTGGCTATGTTGCTATCTCAAGGATATGCTAAGTGCAAGGACATTTGTTTACTAGTATCTCTGCCACTACCTGGAGTTGCTTTGCTATGTCCGCTTTGCTATGTCAGCTGTGCTATGTCTGCTGGAGTACATTCCTGTTAATCAACCTCATCCTGTGTTTACTGCCATCAAATGTTGCAAACTTCAAAGCCTCTTTGTGTTCTTGAATTTTAGCGACCCTATGCTATTCCCTGGTTCCAAAACTGCATATAAGCTGGAAGTTAAGAATAAACTTGGCTGCAGTCTTTAGTTACAATCTCGAGATGCAGACCTCCTGAACCCCATCTTTTGCCTCTTGTCTTCTTTTTTCTCTTATCTATCTTTCTTTTTCTTTAATCCTCTCCCCCTCAATCAGGATTCCCTCTTCCCTGCCAGCTGGTTCTGGCAGAGTGGCGCCTGAACAGGGACCTGAAAACCTGGGACGAAGGCATAGGACCCCGCTGAGTTAAGAGGACGTTCGATCACTTGGGAAAGAGAGTGGGAGAGAGTATGGGAAAATATAATCGGGAGTAAAATATAATAGGACTAGGTAACAGTTGCACACTGTACGTGCAAGCCCTCAAAGGGAAGCTTCATGCCTTGGGAGTGAAAGTGGGGCAAAGTCAGTTGGAACATTTCTTTCACTTCATTGAGGAAATATGCCCCTGGTTCCCAGAGGAAGAAACCATTAACTTCGAGTTCAGCAAAAAATAGGAAAAAGGATTCAGGGACATTATGACACAAAAGGCCCTGAAAAAATCCCAGTGGATGCCTTTACTCTTTGGAACCTGGTCAGAGATTGCTTAGATCCTAGACATGAACAGATTAAATTCAATCAGTCAATTGGAGAAACTGAACCTGATGAGAGTTGCCCAGCCCTGGGAGCATATGCTGTTGCCCGGGAAGAGCTGAGGAAATTAATAAGGTCTGAACCCATGGGGCTAGATATTAAGGAAGACTCAGATGGCTCAGACACTGAGAAAGAAATACACAATGAGCCTACTAAAGATAGATTGACCCATGTTGAGAATATGTTGAAATCAGTTATAGCTCTATTGTCACAGCTTCATCCAGAACAACAAACTCCTTTAAAGGTAGATACTGGTGAGACTTATAGCTCTCCTAGGTGCAGGCTGCTCGCAGAGGGGAGGGACCTGAGGCTTGGGAAATGCTAACACCACCGAGGTAACTTCTCCTGACCAAGCGCTTTACTTCCATCCACCATGACAACGACAGATTTGAAATCCCAACCAGGGTAAGTGACCATTAGCCTGGAGCTTGGATTTTCCATAAAGCCACTGGGCTAGGTAATTGTGGGTGTCTGGAGTCAATTGATCTCTAGTTCAGCTCCTCTGGTCACTCATCAAGTGCGGGACAGTCTAAATTGCTTCAGGAAAGCTGCTCAAGCTTGAGCCCAATCTTACATATTTGGAATATCTTACAGGACTTACCTAACTTTTATGAGCACTCAGGCAGATGAAGTTCTCTCTGTCTCTTTTTCTGCCTCTCTCTAAACTCTGCCTGCCTGCCTGTAACATAAGATATGCTGGTGCTAGCTTCCAAAGGTACCAATATTTGTTTAACATCTGCTTTGAAAGACTCAAAGAAAGGTTTTCTATTCTTGTTATTGATGTTAAGTTTGAAGACTCAGTTAAATTCTGTTTGTTTGGCTAAATCCTAAATTTTCTCTAGCATTGAGTACATGGTCGATAATAGGATTGGTTCGGGGGTGGAAGCCTGCCCATCCTCCAGGTGACATGCATGCCAAATTCCTGGAGGCTGGGCAGGGATTTGGAGTCTCCAGCTCCTGGTAACCCTGCCCCCACTCTGAACTCTCTGTAACTGTGGCCTTGCATTTCAAAGATGCCTTGCAATTCAAATGCTGGAAGGTGAAGGTGTCTTGCTGTCAGCTTGCAGTCTGTGTTCTGTTCATATGTCCTGTCTCCCACCTCCTGGACCTTTTCTGGTCATAGCGTCCTGCTTCTGCTCCCCATGGGAGCTGAACTGGTTTCTCAAAATGTGGCTTCTCGGATAATCTGTGAAAATTTTGGTTTGCTGGAAAAGTTTTTTATTTGTTTGTTTACTATCTAACCACGTGGTTCTAGAATATAGGCAAAATACTATCATTTGCCACTGGAATTCCAGAAAACCTACATGGCTAATTAAAGAACAATACTAAGCGTGCTCCAAAGCTTGTGCACACTGTCTGCATGTGTATGTCTGTCGGTCTGTCTATCTGTTGGTAAAACTTAAAAACAAAACAAAAAACAGGTTTTAAACCCAAACTGATCATGTTTGGGTGCAAGCAAATGTGTCTAAGAAAAACTCCAAAAGGTTCTAGTCAAGTGTACATCTAATCCTGACAATTCTTTGATATACACTAAGATTTTGCTTCTCCATTTTTTTTCCCCTGTGCTCTCATAAACTCTTTAAAATCAAGGGACCAGAGTCATTTTGGAACAACTGTACAAATGTGACTATTACCCTAAATTTTCCTGACCCCAAATTAACATTTTGCTTTATAGGATGCAGGTTGACTTGTGTGCTAGCTGAGTGGACCGTGGCAGTCTGTGGCTACAGGAAGCTGCCTCCACAGTCTGCTCCAAAACTGTCCTGGCTGCTACAGAGAGCAGACTTGGTTGGCCTTCAATCTGTGTGGATTTTGTGACTAGGAAGATGGTTAAAGGCCCAAGCCTTCTAAAATCTGTTTTAAAATGTCTTTAACCAGTCTGTGTAGAAATTTACAGGCAACCAGCAGGAGGTGTAACAATCTATCCAGGGGACTCTGAGATGCCACTACAGCATCACCCAGATCCGACCCCTCTCTCCTGCTGGCCTGCTGATTTGGGATAAAAGACACAACCATTTCAGATCCACTGAAGCTGAGACTTTTTACATTGTCCTGACCTTTTGCCCTCTTGATTTTTATTCATTTGTGTTCTCTTCCACCTGCTGGTAAGGTAAGGTTAAATAATATGATTTGATTTAATGGCACATGGATCTCATCCAGTCTGCTGTTCTCTAAGTGTTACAGCAGAACTCTGGCAAGTATTTGTTGGTCATATTTTAGGTCCTTATTATTTTACTAGTCAGAAATTACAGATTAAAACTTCTCATTTGCGTACCTTGTGTGATTTTCAAAAATCTGGGAGATATTAATTGGCTTGGCCCTTATCTTAAATTATCCACAGCTGAATCTAAACCCTTATTTGATCTATTAAAGGGGGACCCTGACCCTACATCTCCCAGACAAATGACAACTGAAGCAGCTAAAGCCTTAACATAGTTAATTCTGCCATTTCTTCCCAACATGTAAATTATATTGATTACTCAGCCCCTTGGGAAGCAAATATTTTAACTACACCTCATTCCCCAACTGTGGTCCTCTGGCAGAAGGGACCGCTTCTATGGCTTTCCTTGCCTGCTACTCCCTCAAAAGTGTTAACTCCCTATTATGAATTGGTAGCCACCTTAGTTCCATATGTGCCGTGTGGAATCTTGTATCTTGGACGAGATCCACAGGTTATTTATATCCCCTATACTTTACAACAGCAAGAATGGCTTTATATTCATTGTGACTCCTGGGCCATTGCTTGGGCCAATTTTATGGGCATAATTTCATATCATTGTCCCTCCAACAAATTACTTCACTTTGCCTCTTCTTACCATTAAGTGAGGGCAATGCTATTACGGATGAGGCTACTCAAATTTTTCTCACTCAAATTGACTTAGCAAAGCAATCACATGCTGCCCACCATCAAAACAGTCATGCCTTATGTCAGAAATTTCATATCACACGTGAGGCGGCTCATCAAATTGTAAAAACTTGTCCCAACTGTACTACCTTCCTACCTGTGCCCTCCAATGGCATTAACCCTCGAGGCTTAGTGGCCAACCATGTTTGGCAAATGGATGTTACCCACATTCCCTCTTTTGGATGGCTTTGCTTTGTCCATGTTACCATACACACTTACTCTAATTTTATTATGGCTACTCCTCTTATTGTGGAAGCTAGAAAACATTGTATCTCCCATGCCTTACTCTGCTTTGCTACTATGGGACTTGCTAAACATATTAAAACTGATAATGGTCCGAAATATGTTGGACGAGGCTTTCAAACTTTTTACAAATCTTACCAAATTGTTCACTCTACAGGAATTCCCTATAATACTCAAGGTCAAGGAATTATTGAACGGGCCAATGGTTTGTTAAAAACACCGTATTTCTAAATTAAAAGGGGGGGAAATTATACCCCTTCTCTCCTATTAATATTCTTTCTCATGCTTTATTTGTACTAAATTTTTTAAATTTGGACTGTAATGGCCTTTCCGCAGGACAGCGGTTCTGGGAAAAGAGAGAGCAAAGTGCTTTTGCCCAAATTAAGTGGAAAGATCCTTTAACAGGTGCTTGGCACGAGCCCGATCCAGTATTGACATGGGATCGAGGACATGTTTGTGTTTTTTCACAGGATGAAAATGATGCTCGCTGGCTACCTGAGCGTTGCGTTCGGATTGTGGAAGCTCATCAGAATGGTACAAGCGCTGACCCACTGGGCTTACGTGCCAGATCCACTGATTGTGCACCCTGCAACTTGGGAAGGAGTTGAGGTGTTCATCCATGTCAACAGATCAGCATATGGTACAGCTCCAGATCCTTTTGTCCAACACATTAAAATGGGAGACTTTGCAGCTTCCGGCATTGGAACCCCTTTATGTTTTACAACTGACTCCAACAGTTATATCCCAGGCTGTACTGCAATGCAATCCATAAATCCTAGAATTTGGATTCCTGCTAATAATCAAGTATATAATATACGAATGACTTCATTATCTACTGGGTTCCCTGTACATGCTAATTCTACATCGTCCTTCGTGATTCCTCGCTGTATCAACTCTTCTCAAATTGTAGAATCCACGGGAGAACTGCACCCCATAAAATAAAGTGTAGACATGAACATCCTTTTATAACCAATTTTTCAGGAACTAATTCCCAACTGATGGACTGGTCCGTAGCCAATCTCACCAACAAGTACAACCCAGGTCTGTGGTGGTTGAATGGACACCCTCAACGTCATGTCTAGATGTTAGTGGCTGCAATAAATAATATCTCCTGGCCCACTTCTTCTTCTTTAAAAAATATTATGAGTTGTGTAACACCTCCTTATGCCATTATGTATGGACCTTTTAATATTTCTATAGGAGTCATGTATTCCAATGTTACTTTCCTAACTGTTCTTTTACAAATTGCTTGTATAGTGGTCTTACTGATTCTATAATTGTTATTAAGCAACCTCCATTTGTCATGCTTCCTGTGAACATATCTGAAGCTTGGTATAAAGAAACAGGTATTCAAGTGTTAAAACATTTAAAAGAGCTCATGCGCCCTAAACGATTTATAGTGCTATTGATAGCAGGCATTGTAGCCTTTATTTCCTTAGCTGCCTCTGCTGCAGGAGCTACTGTGGCTTTAACACAAAGTGTGCAGACAGCTCACGATGTTAATCAGCTTGCTCATAATACTACGCAAGCCCTGCACTTACAAGGCAGGATTGATGATAAGGTAGAACAAAAATTAGAAGCATTATATGAATCTGTGTTGTCTCTGGGAGAACAAATTCATGCTTTACAAACTTTGCAACGGGTGCGCTGTCATGCTGGGTTTGACTTTATTTGTGTGACCCTCCATAAATATAATGAGTAGAGCTATCCTTGGGAACAAGTTGTAGCACATATAAATGGTATATAGCACCATAATAATTTGTCCTTAGATCTCTTTCAACTCCATAGGCAAATAGCTGGACTAGAGCAAGCTCTGCCTCTGGACTCTGAAGTGGCAGAAACAGCAAAAGAACTGTTTGAACAACTTCAACAGTATATCCCTTCCTTGACTAATGTTAAGGGGCTGCTAATGACATTGCTCAGCCCAGGGATACTTTTGCTGATGGTTTTCCTATTCCTTCCTTGCATTGTACGCATACTGCAAAACTCTTTCAGGAGTTTAGCCAGCCAGCTGCATAAGGTCAAGCTCCAAATGAATGCATTTTCCCCTGAGAGGAACCACAGCCAGAGACGGGTACGAGGGGGTCTCAGTCGTACCAACCTATCACAGGGCCTTCAGTTTTGCTCTGAAGAAGATCCCGAGGACAGGTAAGGAAGGCTAGGTGACCCACCCAACCTAAGACAGGCGGGTTTGCTTCTTTAAACAAAGATGGGGGAGATGTAGGGAGCAGAGGCAGCAGTTATTCTCACTTTGATCTCTGGCTATGTTGCTATCTCAAGGATATGCTAAGTGCAAGGACATTTGTTTACTAGTATCTCTGCCACTACCTGGAGTTGCTTTGCTATATCCTCTTTGCTATGTCAGCTGTGCTATGTCTGCTGGAGTACATTCCTATGTTAATCAACCTCATCCTGTGTTTACTGCCATCAAATGTTGCAAACTTCAAAGCCTCTTTGTGTTCTTGAATTTTAGTGACCCTATGCTATTCCCTGGTTCCAAAACTGCATATAAGCTGGAAGTTAAGAATAAACTTGGCTGCAGTCTTGAGTTACAATCTCGAGATGCAGACCTCCTGAACCCCATCTTTTGTCTCTTGTCTTCTTTTTTCTCTTATCTATCTTTCTTTTTCTTTAATCCTCTCCCCCTCAATCAGGATTCCCTCTTCTCTGCCAGCTGGTTCTGGCAATTTTCCAGCTTGAATTTCAATGTTGGCTCTGTACACCTGGCTTTCCTTTTCAAAGGAGAAGGGGTTCTAAGCTTACTCTTGTTGTTTTTCCCAATTCAATGAATGGGAAGCTCATATAAACCGTGCTAGTTATACACAAAAATCGCAAAGAGTAACTTACCACACACATTAATGGGTAGCATATTAATTTATATTTAACCTAATATCAAGCAATGACATTAAGCAATGACAACTATCCAAACTAAGATCTTTCCTTTTGGGTAGCTGACTCTAGTGTGATTTGTTTATTTTACTTTTCCTTTTTAATCTGCTAAAAATGTTGAATAGAGTTGTTAATACATCCCTAATCTAATGAACATCTTAATTTTAAGGAAGACAAAAACAAATTAGTGATTATATATATATATATATATTTATATACATATAACATATATATAGTGTTGAATTTTATACATTGTGAACCTGCCTAGTTATATTACTACAACCATATATTATCTCAGATTATACATCAGATTAGTTCATTTTTGTTTTCAGAAAAGAGTTATCACTGTAGCCAAAGTTATCTTTGAACTCATGATTCTCCTGCTCCAGCCACTAGAGTACTGAGATTACAGATTGCACTGACACACCTGGTTTAACTTTGTCATGTAAACTAATTTTTTTCATTTCTTTGGTTTATTTTTATGCTCAGAAATTCTTACTAGCCTCAGGTGAATTTGAAGTTTGACTCAGCAAATAGCTATTACTGAATTATGTCTTGTTTTTGTATCTCCTTTCTTCAAAGTTTTAATTAAGAACACCTGGTTTAAAAGCACATAAGTTGCACATTTGTGCATGTACACACACATACACATACACACACACATACTCATCTGATTTTGGAGAGAGCAAGGCCAGATATATTTCAATGAAATAAGACTGGAGGAAACCAGGTTATTACAGAAAGAGTTTAAGAACCAAGAGGACAATGTCGTGCATGAAATCCTGTGAGGATGGGCAGGAAGTCAAGAAACAATACAATCAGAAGCAAAGGGAAACCACCAAGGTCAATAGTAGAAACAGTTCCCCAATCATGAAGAGAAGTAAAAAGAAAAAAAAATCAAGAAAACAAAGTTGCATGAATAGCTGACCACTAGTTCTTGTAAGGGTTGTGGGCATTTTGAGATAGGAAAAGCTTTTAAATACACTGAAGCAGTTTGAATAAAGATTTGACAGCTTTGAAATGAAGATTTAAAAGCTGTGTGATAAAGTTTAAAATAAGGATGAGTCTCACAATGACTGGACTTCTCTTCAGAATTACACTGCAAATGTATCCAATAAAATTTTCTTGACTTAATTTCTAATTTATGACCATGGCCAGTTCTTTTATATTTCTCTTCAATCCTCCTATTTCTGAAATATGCATATGAATCACAACCTGGTAGTTACCATATTTTACTGAAATCTTGTGTTGAAAATTACTCAGCGTATAAAATCTAACTTAATATAGTGTAAGCTTAGGCAGTAGTTTGTTTGCTCTAAGGTAAACTGCTTTGGGTACAGCTTGTCACAAATCTGTCACCTTGCAATGCTTAAGAAAGAAATCAACCTATCTTCCTCATGACTCTAGCATGCAGATTAGAAACTTTCTACCTATCCTGACTGACTCCTTTCAAACCACCATTGTTTTAACACTTTGAAACTGATTCTTCAGTTCACTTACACCAAACTGTTTTGCAAGTATTGCTTTTGTAGTTATTTCTCTCTTTTTTTTTTTTAACCCTGTGTCTCTCAAATTTGGTATTCCCTTTGAATTTCCTACTTCCAATACCTGGGGGGGGGGGGCGGGGGAGGGAAAGGGGGGGAGGGAGGGGGGCATGAGGGACAAGGTAACAAACAGTACAAGAAATGTATCCAATGCCTAACGTATGAAACTGTAACCTCTCTGTACATCAGTTTGATAATAAAAATTTGAAAAAAAAAAAAAGAAACTGTTTCTTTAGCTTGTTTACCACAGTGATTTTATAACATAGGTCTTTTCATTTATCTCCATCTCCAAAATCCATAAACTTCTTAAAATGATATTCATCTCATTCTCATTAAACTGTTAAGCTGTTACTTGGTCCGTGTTACAGACTTCTCTGCATCACTCACTTCTGACTACATGTAAGTTACTCTGTGGAGTAAGATTCTGCTCAGTTGCATCATAAATGTTGTGTCTTCCTAATTCCCTGCATCGATAAGCTTTATCATGATTCTTTCTTACCCAGCCTTTAGTTGAGAGAAATAGTAGTGGAAAAAAGCAGAAGAGCTGCCATAGTATAAACTTGAATCACAAACTTCAACCAGATTATAGCAATAGGTATTGCTGTATTCATTCTATATTGGGTGAATTTTCTCTAAGATTTTATCTAATCCCTTTCACCATGAGCCAAAATTTCCAACTGTTTCTGTAAAACAGATATGGCTAGAATATTTGGCTCTAAAGTATAGTTTGCTGACTCTAATCTTAGATTTTAAGGCTTTTGTCCCTGTAATATATTTGATTTCTCTCGAACAACAGTACTTGCATATCTTATTTTTTTGGAAACTAGTTTATTGTTTCTTCAAAATTCACTATAACAAGCTACGTAATGCTTTTTCCTATACTTATTTGATCATTACCTTCTACAGTTAATCAAAGAAAGCAATAGATCACCATTTTAAACTTCAAACCAATAGTTGTTTAACATTTAAATATTCTCCCAAATATCCAGAATGATCTCTCTTCAGTCATGCCACAGATTCCTGCATTAATTACTATAACTTAAATTCTCATGTCTATCAGATACAAGTATTCCTAATTTTTATTTTTACTAAACCATTGATAGTTTTAAAATCATTTTGACTTTTATCTTCAACATCACCTGCAAGATTTATTTTTTCCCTGTGAAACTCTTTTCAATCATCCCTTTTCACTTTACTCATCTTTGTTTCCTGTGAGCTCCCAGGTAGGTACAAATCTTAGTCATCTTGGTGAGTTTTTAAGTTCTTTGAAGCTTAGGTCAGTTAATTACCAACAAGTCATATAGTAAATGTACTTTAGTTTTTAAGTTTCTGCATTTTAGTGTATATTTTTGCATATATTTTGGACAGAATATATAAATAGAGGAGAGAAAATCTGCTGGTGTGCAGGCTATCAATACCTTTTAAGAAAACCACTCAAACTTACAATAAAAAGTTCAGAGTTTGGAGCAGAATTAATCATCCATATCTCCCTACCATTCTTGTCTAATGGAAGACACAAACACTTGACAAAAACAATCATCATTACAGTTGCCAAATCCTTATTTAAAGAACAAAATGAACTTCAGCAATAAAACTGGCAAACTGGGCTGGGGATATGGCCTAGCAGCAAGAGTGCTTGCCTCGTATACATGAGACCCTGGGTTCAATTTCCCAGCACCACATATACAGAAAACGGCCAGAAGTGGTGCTGTGGCTCAAGTGGCAGAGTGCTAGCCTTGAGCAAAAAGAAGCCAGGGACAGTGCTCAGGCCCTGAGTTCAAGGCCCAGGACTGGCCAAAAAAATAAATAAATAAATAAAACTGGCAAACTTATAAGTATAAACTAATAACAATAAATAATGCTTTAAAAAGTGATTTTGTTTTGGTGTATACTACAAAAAATCTCTTTAATATCTGTTAGGTCCATATTTGTTCAAATTAATTATTCATTTTTTTAAGTTCCTGAGTTATATATGGAAGAGTCCCACTCCTAGGTGAACAAAATAGTAAACAGGGTAATATCATAGAATACACTTCATGCCAAAAGTTAAAACAATGATCATAAAGTAGGAATTATCCTAACTTTAAGTGTTGAAACATCAGGAGAGGAAGCAGCTCTCACTTTGAACAATCTTTTGGGAATTAACTTTTTTTCTCCCAAACAGAAGCAAATAAACAAACATTAAATTGTGTGTATAATTACCTAATGTTATTAATTCAAATGCAAAAACTTGCTAACATCTATGAATTCTAAGCAAAATATAGTATATTCTGTGAAAATTGAATTTTACGTTTTCAGCAAATAATGCTATATTCTTAGAATAATTAGTAATTAACTGAAACTGAAATGTGAATTGGGATTCTCCTTTTACTTTCTAAAACAAGCTACTCTATACATGTCTACCTGGGAAAATTATTTGCATTCATGTTTATTAATACTTGTCCATCTTTCTAACCCTCACAAACATTGTGCAGTCTAGTAAGTACCATAATTTTTACACTTAGTAGTATAATTTAGCATCTGAAATCCTACATTTAGGACAGAGTTCAGAGATAAGACTAGAATCAACATCACAGGCTCACTTTTACTGTTGTTTTCTTAATAAGGCCCCAAATATCAGCAAAATACAAATAGCATTAAAGATTGCATTCTGAGAACTAAGAGCCCCTTCTCACATGCACATTTTCATTAATCATTTTAAATTAAAAAAGGAAAGGAACCTCCGACATTTCTTCATGCCTCCATTTCTTGCCCACTCGAAATAGCACGTTTGTTTAGTTGACGTTCTTCCTGGCTGTGACATGGTCAATGAACACATCTGAATTTGTCATCATCTTCCTGTCTTCCCACCTTCTCTGGACTAAACAATAACCCAAAAGGCTTATAAATCATGAAAACTTGTAACATAGAGGGATAGAAAATTCAAAAGTTTGTCTCCTTCATTTTATAGGTTAAAGAATGAAGGCTTACAAAACTAGGGAAGTGGATCTTTGATGTAAACTCTCCAGGCCTGTGTGACCAATATCATATGCCTTCCTAAGTCTTGGTGTAGTGGCTTCCAAGAGTTCTCTGCAGGTATCTTCTGCTGATGTGGATCTCATCATATAACATATGTTGTCCTGGCTCCTAAATCTGGTATCCTGTCTTCTTTGTGGTCCTAAAATGGCAACATCCTCCCCTCCCTTGCATTCCATTTATGTTTCTATTTCAGCACTTTCAACCAGAAAGCAATTATCTGTTCCAATGTCTGCGTCTTCCTCTTAGTATCTATTATGTGCATGTAGAGATTGGTGCTTATTCCTGAGGAATTATGAATGCCTATTCAACTGTCAGTGCATGTGTTGGGGCAAGAACAGAAATTCAATAAATATTTGAAAAACAAAGAAACCCATATATAATTAATGCTATAAACAAGACCAGAAATTAAGTGCTGCACTGCTTTACTGACTGTCAGAAATGAGTTAAAGACCTATCAATATCCATGAAAAAGAGAAGAATTATTTTGTGATGAAATACTTGTCTTAACCATCAGGGTCAGCAATCTCAAGCTCACAGACATGCTGACAAGTTTGTTTTAGAAGGTTCAAAAGTTTCCACTTTCTACTTTCCCATGTAATAATTAAACTTGATTTTCCCTCAGGGATAGTTTTGGACATGAATATTGTTATATTTCATTGTGCTTAATTTTCAGTGCTACATTAGCGGTTTTTTTTTTCATTTTCATCTCTCCTCACACAATAATGTAGATAGAATAGATTTTGAAAGATTATAATGGCAGTCTAAATGCTTCAAATTATTTACCTTCCCTGGCTAAACATTTTAAGTTACCATACATGATTTTCTAAAATTTAATTTGTGCAAAAACTAAAACCCACCATTGTTTGCAGATTACAATACAAAAAAAAAAAAACTTGCACTTAATATGTAAGTCAAAAGGTAACAAATAGAAACCCAATACTGATATCTTATGCCTGTATTTGTAACTATTTAAGATGCTGAGATCTGGTTCAAAGCCACCCTAACAGAGAAATTTGAGAGACTCTTACCTCCAAATAACCAGTAAAAAGCTGGAAGTGGAGGTGTGGCTAAAGGGGGGAAGTGTAAGCTATGAAAGAAAAAGGCAAATGAGAGTGCGAGCCCTGAGTTCAAGCCTTGTACTGGCAGAAATTTTTTAAAAGTTAAATTGCTATTGACAGTTTTACCTCATGAATATATCAGAATAAGCAGAATAGCTGATCCACATTAACATTTTTAATAATTTTTATGTTCCTTGAGGTCCAGTTAGTTAATATGCCTAACATGATAAATGTGTCTATATGACTTGTCATTCAATTTGGAAACATTATTTATCTGTACATTTTAAGATACCTTTTTAATAATTAACATAAAGGAGAAAAAATATAAGATTGAAGATCCCATTATGAGAATTCCATATTTTTAAAATAAAAATTCTAAGAAATTAGCACTAATTTAGTAACTACTGCTAGGTATTGTACCTATTGGGAATAGTTTTAAATAAATACACATTTAAAAAAATCATCCTCTCAATGTGTTTCCATGTGGAGATATGTGCAGAATAGGTGAGTAGGTGACATTCATGACAGTTATCCATCATGTTTCATGATACAAGGAATGGCTCCCCAGGAGGTTTAAGAAAGAGATACTTTGCTATGTTAAGTTAATATGCTACCTTCATATAATAAGCAATTCAATGAGGAAGCCCTTTTGCCCAAACAAAAACACTACTGGAAATACACAATATTATATTTCTCCCATGTTTCAGATAGATGCATTGATGAAGGATACCTAAAGAACTTCATTCTAAAATGTTTATGCCATGTTGTAGACAAATTCCTTGTTCATATAAAGCCTCTCAATGAATCCAACTTTTAGGCATGCCATTGACATATTTTGCCAATAGCACCTCCAATATTTTGCAAAGTGTTGTTTTGACATCAGGAAGCTAATTATTGCAGCAGTGAGTTTGAAATATGAAACAGGTAAAAATCTTACTGGTACCATCTAAATATTATGAGCTGCTTTCCAAACAAGTGAATACAAATTTTCAAAACCTCTAAGCCAGTGGTGACAGTGCAAATCTTGTCATCCATTTGTGCTTGTTTCAAATGAAACTATACTGCAATAGGAACACCATTGGTTTTAAAGTAATTTTCTACCTGATTTATTTACTCACATTGATTTTTTAAATTGTTTTGCTGTAGTCATTCATAGAAGCTGAAACAGCAAAACCACGCACAAGTTCAGGATGATCTCATTTGTACTTGCCAACACGCCTCCCCGGGCACAACCCACTACTGGGCTAGAATCAGTTCATGCCACCGTAATGTTTAACAAGAAAATGTGGAGATGAAACATCAAAAGTTATGGGGGTTCACTTTTCCAACCCTCTTACACTTTCAAGATTCCAAGGCAAGAAAGGAGGCTCAAGCAAAGGTAAGAAATGAGGAATGAACTGGATTTCTCATCCCTAGTGAAACAAATAAGGTAGACAGAGGGGCAAGGAGATGGTACAGAGTTTAATATCTGTGGCAATTTTTACATTGGGAAAGAAAAAGGAAAAGAATTTGGAGCCTACCAAAGCTTTTTCCCTTTGCTTAGTCACAAACAATAGACTGCAAAGAAGAAAGCACCATCTTAACCGAACAAAACTCCTAGATATAATTCCAGGCTTAAACAACATGAGAAAACTTCACTAAATTACAATTACCAAGCCATTAAAATCAACATGCACATACTATCACACAATTCTGACTGTGTGTTTATATTATATTATCAATTTGATTAAACAAATCCTCATCAGAATGGTTTAAGAAAGAAAATCAAAGACATACCAGAATTATTTTAAAAAGTATAAATCAGTAGGATGTAGTTAGTCTAAATTAAAGAGCATTGCATGACCTTGTATTGTGTTTACAGGAACTGTTTTGTTCTAATATTCAATTCAATACATCCATTCCTCCCACCCAACTCCATAACTACTTCACACACCGTGCTTTCCCAGGTAACACTATCATTTTATTGTTCTAAGAATTTCATGTTTCCCATGTATCTATGCCCCAGAAACACTGCTGTGGGTGGCTTTGTTCTACCCACTTAAGTCCCCACCATTGTTTCAAAACTCTAAGACTATTCAATCCAAGCTCAACTAGTGTACATTGAAATACCCATCTTTTTCAATGCCCTCTCATCTTTTCCTTTGCAAACCTTCCAACAAGATGAATGAATGGAAACTACCATTTAGAATCTCTATACACATCACCAAAGGAAGTATTTTTCTAGTTAACATAATAATGCCAGTCCTGCTTTGATTCATACACTTATTCACTCAATAAATACAGAGAGCCTACTTTATGCCAGGCATTTTGTAAGATATAAGAAAACATGGGGGGAACAGGCAAAATTTCCTACTAATTCGAAGCTTAGTCTAGTGAGTGGAAGTATGAACAATGAAATGAGTGATGTACAATTGCAAAACATAATTCGAGTTCAAGGCAGGTAGCACTTTAAATAGAGAGTTTGCAATATATATTCCTGCTAAGGTAGCATTTGAAACAAGAGAGAGATGAAGAAGTCATTATGTTTGGAGTAAGAATATTTCATGACAAGAAGAAAGCTAGTAGGGTGTAACAGGAGAGACTGGGAGGGATTTACAAGAATCACAGGAGACAATGTGTTTTAAAACTCAGGAAAAAAGTATTGGCAGGGTGTGGTGGCTCACAGTTGCAATTCTGCTATGCAAGAGGTGGAGATTGGTAAGACTACCTACAAGACCAGCCCAGGAACAAAGTGAGAAAGCCTCATCCCAGCTAGTAAGGTGAGTGTGTAGTCCACACCTGTTATCCTAGCTACTCAAGAAACACAGAAAGAAGGACTGGGGTTTGAAATAGGCCTCCAAAATTCAAGGATCTGTGGGCCTGGGAATATGGCCTAGTGGCAAGAGTGCTTGCCTCCTATACATGAAGCCCTGGGATCGAGTCCTCAGCACCACATATCTAGGAAAAGCCAGAAGTGGCACTGTGGCTCAAGTGGCAGAGTAGCTAGCCTTGAGCAAAAAGAAGCCAGGGAGAGTGCTCGGGCGCTATGCTCCAGTACTGGCAAAAAAAAGAAAAAAAAAAAGAAAAAAGAAAAAATTTAAGGTCCTACATAAAAAATAATTAAAACAAAATATCGGAGGGCCTGGCTCAAGAGAGAGTGTATGACTAGCAAACACCCCCAAGTTCAAACACTAGTACCACCCTCAAAATTTATTTTTTTTAAAGTTACAAATAGAAGAGGAGTCAGGGATTGGAACATTTTCTATGCATTTATTTTTAATTTTTAAAAATAAGTAGGTTGTACTTAGAACCCAGTTGCAGATATAAAAGGCAGTAACTGGGGGGGACTCAGAAAAGAAAAACAAAACTTTGCATGTGTTTTTCCTACTTTATAAAAGTGTACATATATAGGGACAGAAATCATGCATATATTCATATTACTTTACAATAACATTCCAATTTATACTCCAAGAAAAATAAGAAAAAAATAAGATAGAGACAGAGAAAAGTGAAAGACAGACACAGGATGGAGGGAGGAGAGGAGAAAATAGAGGAGGTGAAGGGAGGGAAGGGGATGGAGAGAAAAAGGGAGCATGTGGTTCACATCTGTTATGCTAGGTATGCTAGAATATGCTAGAAATACAGAAAGGGAAGGGGAGAGAAGGGGAGAAGAGAGGAGGGAAGAGAAAAAGGTAAGAAGAAGAAGGGAGGGGAGGTTAGCGGGAGGAGAGGAGAGGTGAAAAGAGGAGAGGGGGCAGAGCAGAGGGGAGGAGAGAAGAGAGGAGGAGACTTTAGAGACTAAGAGGGTATTACTATACCTTGGTCTTCTCTGGGCTCTCATATCTTAAAAATACAGTAAAATAAATTATTTGATGTTGATTTGTGAGAAAATATATCCAGGATATAATATCAAATTTAATATTTATAATTATGGGGTTATATAAACCATTTAGAGTAAAACAGAAGACAATATGAAAAGAATCATCAGGCTTTGAATACAGACTTTATCATATGTGGGAAGAAAGGCTTAGGAGTGTCAGGAAGCATAATTTCACTTCATAGTAGCTACCGGAAAAAATGACCATGATACTAGAGGCCTTGGTACAATTTTAGTAAGGCAAGTAAGATAATAAAAGCAACAGATTCAGAATCTCATCTCTACTCTAAATAATAACACTTGTATTGAGTTAAGCGTTCTTACATTGAGAAAAAATACACTTTTTTGTCTTAATAATAAAAGAAAAGTCTCAAGTAATTACATGTTTGTTAGATTAGGTTTAGTAATGAAATATAATTTCTCTGGAACATGGCCAGTTTTACAATTTCACAGCAAATCCAGTTTCCATATGAATAATTCTTTCAGTTGATGTTTTTAATGAGATGTCCGTTTCTAAGTAGCCATGTATATATGTATGCATGTATGTATTTGTGTGTGTGTGCACAACTGTCTATATTGGAGTACACTATTTCAGATTTTGATTCATGTTAATGTAACATTTAAAATTGAACTAATTGGAAAATATATGCTTTTGCACTGTAAGACTAGATTCAGTTTCTGTATCTGTAGATCAAATGGAACATTCTAGGCTAAGCACATGAGATAAAAAACAACAGCAACACAATTAACTCCCCACCGCCCCCCAGCTGAGGTTCAGAAAACATATCACACATGATTTGCAATCTGTGTTTACTCTGGATTTTAATGAAAGTAATGCAATTAATTAGTCAGTGATACCTTCCAAGAACTGAGGCCATGTGCACATACAGGGAGTTTCTCATTTTGTGGAGGTTAGAATATATGGCCAAAACTTTGTGATAGATATCATGGTGCTTATTGTCAGGAGGAAGTCATAAAAGATTGCTTGCCTCCTATTTCTCTCTATCTTATCTCATCTTATTCTCATTTGCCTTCGGGTAAAACAAATTTTGTGTGGCTCACATTGTGAAGTACTGAATTTTACTCTCTACAGAATCATGAATGATCTTAGACCCAAACCCCAAATCCCTAATCAATTTTTCTCAGATATTGCAGCTCATGCCAATATCTTTCATATGGAAATAAAATCACTAAAATGTCACACATCAAGCACTTGAAATATCATTCATGCTCTTCTACTCGTGTATTTTCACCTAGACAAAATCTAGGTACTGAAATGTCCTTGTCTTTTTTTTAGTTGCTTGAACCTTGTTTATACTATAAATAAAAGTATAATATGATAAAGATATACACTAGCATATTTGGGATATAGACAATTATGTATTTGGGTAAAGTGTATTTAGTGCATATACTGTTTTTGGTATATACATTTTATATGAACAGTTTTATGATGTATATCTAAGAATGTTCATAGCAGCATTTTCCGTCGCTGATAAAAATGTACACTACTTTTCACAATGAAAGTGAATGAATTTTTGCTAAACAAAATGTTGAATTTCACAAACTTTTTCAAAAGCATAATTCTGCAGCAAAAGACACATATTTACTTCCATTTTCATAAAATTAAAAAATGAAAGATAAAAGCAAATTTTGGTAATAAAGAACATGGATATTAGTTAGAAAACAATGAATGACAGGTGGGCTCACTAAGCATGTTTATGAGACTTTAATTATGTTCCATTTCCTGGTCAAAGAGTTAATTCAGGTTATTGTCATATTATAAAAGTCACAAAGAAGTTCATTTCAGATATACCGGTTTGCATATATACTACACTTCCAGCAAATGTTTACTATGTATATACCCCATAGAAACACCCATTTTTGTCATAAATCAGATATAATTCCTCACCAAGGAAGTCATCGCTTTCTGGATTTGGTTCTGAAGTATATTTTATTCAGGTCACCTGCTATCTCTCACATTCTCACTTGATTTCTGATAATCTACAGGCTTGAAGTTCTCTCTGGAGAACCACCTATGACAAGAAACAGCAGTTGGTCCCTGTCCAATGGGCATTCTAGCACATTAGGGGCATAGGTTGTGCATCCACTAAGACACAGGACATGCAATCTCGTTAAACTCTCCCTGGTCAAGTCCTCAGGCAGACTGCAACCACTGCTGATAGACTGACCAACAGGTTTCTCATTCATAGAGTAAGAGGTGATAAATGCTTGTTTTAAACCACTACATCTTAAAGTTTTTGTGACATAATAAGTGATAATAAAAATGCAATATATCAAACAGTCTTATTTCATTCCACAATTTTATCTCAAAGTGTTAATTTTCAAAAGTGGCATTCGCTAAAACAATTGAAAATATACTCATTTTTAAATTAATTATTTGTTTCATCATGTCACCTATCAAAGTGATAGCATTTGCCTGTGTGTTTGATAGATTATCTGTTCTACTTGTTTTTGGAATATTTGGTTAAAATACTCATTTCTTATTGTTATCACTTATGATACACCTATTTTTTTTTTTTTGGCCAGTCCTGGGGCATGGACTCAGGGAGGGCCTGAGCACTGTCCCTGACTTCTTTTTGCTCAAGGATAGCACTCTGCCACTTGAGCCACAGCGCCACTTCTGGCCATTTTCTGTATATGTGGTGCTGGGGAATCGAACCCAGGGCCTCATGTATACGAGGCAAGCTCTTGCCACTAGGCCATATCCCCAGCCCCTACATCTATTTTTTTTTAATGACTAAAAGCACCTCATCTATGAAAATAAAAACAAGGAAAACTACATCTCTCTTTTGGTTGCTTTTTTTTGAAATGTTATAAAGATAAATATTTTTATTTGTTTCTTCTTTTTCTCCTTCTTTCTCCCTCCCTCCCTCCCTCCCTTCCACCCTCCCTCCCTCCCTTTTTCTTTCTTTCTTTGTATTTTTTTGTGAAACTTCTCATCCTTGAAAACAGGGCCTGGGTGCTATCCTTCAGCATTTTTGCTCAAGGCTAGTACTCTACTACTCGAACCACAGCTACATGTCTAGCCTTTCTTCTTCTTCTTCTTCTTTTCTTTTTCTTCATATATATTCATACACACACACACACACACACACATGAGTTTCACAGACTGTTCTGCCTGGGCTGACTTTAAACCTCCATTCTTAGATGGAGTAATCAGGATTACATAGGCATATGCCACCAGCACCTTACCTTTATTGATTTCTTCTTAGTGCAAATAAGGGAAGGAGAAATGTATGTAAAAATAGAAGAATCAGTAAAGAAAATGATGTATCAAAAACTAAAGATACCAGAAATCAAACTAAACACAAATTTTCTCAATAATCAAGTTAACTTTCTGAAGATACTCTTATCTTTTTCCCAAGATAAGTTAAGTCTTACAGAATTAGGCCAATCTAATACAAAAATAATTGGGTATACACATATGGTAAGCATATACATCCATACAAAGGCTACTCATGAGAGTACTTATGTGGTAATGAGATAGATCTAACATATTTTGAAGCTGCAATAATTGTCTAAATAATTGATAATGTTTAATCTTCAAGACATTTTTGTATGGTTCACTATTTCTTTCTTTATATGAGAAATGTCACCGGGTAGTGTTTATTAAAATATAGGGTTTGTGAAACCTAAAATTAGACTCACTTATAACTTCCATAAAAATCATCAATGATAAACCTTAATATTATTTTCCCATGTTTCCCACCCATTCTAAAGAGGCTTATGTAGTTTTCAACACATAGCCAACTGTCCAGGTTTATCATTCTTTTGTTATTTTTTTTCATTGTCAAGTTAATGTGCAGAGGGTTTACAGTCGCATATGTAAGGTAGTGAATACATTTCTTTCAAACTGGTTACCCCCTCCCTCATTGTTCTACCACCTTCCCTCCTACCCAATTGCCCCTCCCAGTTGTACAGTTAGTTTACAACATATTGTCTTGTAAGTATACAATATAATATTTTGATCATTATTGCAATGTAAGGCATTATTTTTGTATCTGCCATGTATTATATAACTCTGAGAAATAAAATTGAACCTTCTGTTTCCATGATGACAGTTTTGTAGTTACTTCCAATTTTCCTTATTGCAAGCAATTTCATAGTAAGTGCTCATGCAAATATATATGTATATATATATATATGTCTGTGTGTGAATTAGTGCTTTTGAATGTGTGCAAACATACATCATATATGTCTCTATATATACACATATATAGGTAGATATATTCATATAATATATATACAAAGATATGCATATATATTATGTTTATATTATATGTATGCATGCTTAGGTAAGACTGGGTGTATATTCAAAGATGTCCTTGACTTTCTGTTCAGCTTGCTTTAACTCCAGATGGGCTTTATGTTCTGAGTATAGATCCCAACCTCTTTTCTCTTAGCTCCTTTGGAAAGCCATATAGAGGTTCCTCAGAAGGCTAAACATAGAGTTCCTCTATGACCCAGCAGCCCCACTTTTGGGCATCTATCCAAAAGATGGCAAGCAAGACCACACTAAAGCCACCAGCACAACTATGTTCATCACAGAACAATTTATTATTGCTAAAATATAGAACCAACCCAGATGCCCCTCAGTAGATGAATGGATCAAGAAAATGTGGTACATATGCACAATGAAATTCTATGCCTCTATCAGAAAGAATGACATTGTCCCATTCGTAAGGAAATGGAAGGACTTGGAAAAAATTATAGTAAGTGAAGTGAGCCAGACTCAAAGAAACATGGTTTCCCTCATAGGGAATAATTAGTACATGTCTAGGATAATCCTAGCAGAAGATCACAATAGCTCAATAACTATGTGTGTATGAACACAAAACATGATGCTAAGCAAAATGAATTCCAAGTTATGGAAACAAGTGTTATATCATTGTTGTAGTTATTTTCAACATGCCATGTGAAACTGTACCCTTTTATATTTTCTCTCATATTTTCTCCTGTGGTTTTACCCCTGCTATCACTGTGACTGATCTTAGTACCTTGGATACTGTATATACATGTATTGCACCTAGGGAAGGAAAAGGGAATACCAAAATCAAGAGACAAAGGATAAAAAGACAAACCATTGCAACCTCAATACTTACAAAATCATTTGGTGTAAACCAATTGTGCAACTCAAGGGGGGGAAGGACATGGGGAATGGGGAGGGGGGAGACGGGGGAAAATGAGGGAGGTGGTAACAAGTTTGATGAAAAAAATGTAATTGCCTTACAAATGAAACTGTAACCTCTCTGTACTTTACTTTGACAGTAAAGAAGAAAATAGAGGGGAAATGATGTAGAAATATCATCAATACCAGGTTTATTTTTCTACATGCACATATTCATTTGGAATTTGTCTACTGATTGGTTTAAAACTTTGTTTTCTCATGCACAACAGTTGCATATAGCTGAAACTCAAACACGCAAACCATATTTTCACACTTCTAAAACAAAAAGAAATTGTATTTCACCAATGAATAAGAGGCAGGAGTAATTTTTCTACTCATTAACAGGCAAGTAATGTACAATGTTTGCACTATTTTGTGTCTACCTAATGTTCATTTAGTATGCCTTGGTTTATTCTCTGGAATTTTGGGGGAATTACTGATTTTGGGAGAAAACTGTAATGGATAGGATCAAGCAACAATTTCATGTGGTACAAGTTGTGGTTGGTTACTCTATCTTCTGCTGTATGGAACATCTGTTTAGCAACTTGAAGACATTTTTGTCCTACTCAATATTTGCTTTGTATCACTGGCAACATTCCCCAATATATCCAGAAATTATATTTGAGGGAAGGGTTGTTTTATTTATTAATTTATGAACCTTTTATTCTGATATGGGAATTAAATTTTATTTACATTTTTTTGATTTGGGAAAGGGAAGGGGAATCACAGAAATGATTAGATCAAAGGTGAACCAATGCATCCCCTTGCCATCCTCTTACCTTCTAGCTCTCTGAAACATGTAGTAGTTTGAATTTATGTGAAAGCAGTTTCTTGATATAAGCACTGCCATTTCCAGGTACAAGAAACTATTCATACTTGATTTTCATTGTAATAGACATTTACTTTATGAAGTACAGGAACCACTGATACTTGTTTGTCTTCCGACTATAAGCACTGTTTTGGACAAGACCTATTGCTATGACATATGTGATGACATCATTATTTCACTGTTGAATTGGGTTGGTGATATTTTCTTGAGAACACCTCTGTCCAATATGTTCAGTTGAAATGTCTCTTCCTGCTATTCTGAGAGAGGAAGTTTTATATACTAAAGCAAGAACAAAGATAAGAAATATGGTTAGCTGGTTGAATCTTTATCTATGCCTGTATATTCCTGAGTGTTAACAACTGAATTACATACAACATTTGACCAATGATTTGTAATATTATGATGAAAATTCTAATACATTATTATAATGACATTTTACATATTTTCATATTTCAGAATTTAAGACAACTTAATCTGTGTTATGCTTATCAATTTCTAGAGAAGGTCAAAATTCATAGCAAAAGCTTGTGAAAGTGAATCACTAATACTTTAAGTGAATATCCAAACCAAGAACTGTGAGTGACAATATAGATATCAACTTTAACTCAAGTGGCCTATTAACAAGAATCATACTTCACTTTCCTGTTTAGGAAATGGAAATATATTAACATTAACACATCATCCAAACATGTTTCCATCTTTGTGCTTTGGAATATATACCAGCCAGGAAAAACAAATACCAGTCTTTATAAAACAAACAGAAAAGAACCAACTAGACAGCCTACTGGGCTTCCATATGCACTACAGTGTTAAATGGGGAAAATGCTCTTTGTTAGCGTTATTTTTTAAGAAAAATAACATTTTAAACAGAGAGATTGGAAAGACTCAGAAAGCAAATATCTCCAAATATTGAGAAGTTTGAAAAAAGGAATAAGTAAATGTATTGTTGAAAATATCAAACTAGGAAGTGGCATTATGGGTCACATAGTAGAGCACTATCCTTGAGCAGTAAAACCAGGAACAGAATTCAAGCCCCAGGACTGGCAAACATAAAACAAAGACATAAAAGACCTCTATGATGAGAACTTTAAAAGCCTGAAAAAGGAAACTAAAGCAGAACTAAGGAAATGGAAAAACCTCCCATGCTCCTGTGTTGGGAAGATCAACATCGTGAAAATAGCAATATTGCCAAAGGTTATCTACAAATTCAATGCAATAACCATCAATTTCACAACACCATTCTTTAATGAAATAGAGGAAGCAACCCAAAAATTCATATGGAATAACAAAAGACACTGAATAGCAAAAACAATCCTAAGCAGGAAGAACAGTGCTTCAGGAATATGAATACCAAACTTCAAACTCTATTACAAAGCTATAGTAATAAAAATAGCATGGCACTTGCTTAAAGAATGGTCTGAGAGGTCTAGGAATATGGCCTAGTGGTAGAATGTTTGCTCTGCATACATGAAGCCTTGGGTTCAATTCCTCAGCACCACATATCTGGCAAAAAAAGGGCCTGAAGACCAATGGAATAGAATTAAAGACCCAGAAATGAACCCACAGACTGATGGCCACCTAATCTTGATAAGGGAGCCTCAAGTAGGATGGAAGAAAGACAACCTCTTCAACAAATGGTGTTGGCAAAATAGGTGAAAGACCTGTAAAAAAAAAAAAAAACCGTATATACCACCCTACACTAGAATCAATTCCAAATGGATCAAAGACCTTGATGTAAAACCAGATACTCTGAAAACATTGAAGGAAGGAATAGGAGAAACAATAGGGCTCCTTGGCACAGGCCAAAATTTTCTTAATGATATAGATAAATAGATATAGATAAATAGAAAGCCTTCAGACTAGGAGAAGAACATTACTGGCTATGCAACAGACAGCCTCATATCTAAAATGTACTTAGGACTCAAAAATAAGTTCCCCCAACACAAATTCTGAAAAAAAACACTGCCCCCTCAACAAATGGGCTAAAGACTTAAACAGAGACTTCTCTGAAGAGGAAATGAGAATGGCCAAAAGGCCACTTCTCAGAGATGTGCTCAGTATCACTGGCCATAAAAGAAATGCAAATAAGGACTTGGAAAAAATTAAACTTAGTGAAGTGAGCCAGACCCAAAGAAACATGGACTCTATGGTCTCCTTCATAGGGAATAATGAGCACAGGTTTAGCCTAGTCACAGCAGAGGATCACAAGGGCCTAATAGCTATGCCCCTATGAACGCATAAGATGATGCTAGGTGAAGTGAACTCCATGTTATGGAAACAACTGTTATATCACTGTTGTAATTACTTACAACATGCCATGTGAAACCATAGCTTTTATTATTGATGATCCTCTTGTATCCCCTTCCTGTGGTTGTACCCGCACTATCACTGTATCTCATCTGAGTACACTGGATACTCTATATACTGGTATTAGAACTAGGGAAGTGAAAAGGAATATCAAAACCGATAGACAAAGGATAAAAAGACAAACAAGCAATACTTGCAAAACCATTTGGTGTAAACCAACTGAACAACTCATGGGGGGAGAGGGAAATGGTAAGGGGGAGGGGGAAATGAGGGACAAGGTAACAAGCAGTACAAGAAATGTACCCAAGGCCTAATGTATGAAACTGTAACCTCTCTGTACATCACTTTGACAATAAATAAGAAAAAAATTAAAAAGAAAAAAAAGAAATGCAAATCAAAACAACATTGAGATTCTACCTCACCCAGTAAGAATGCCATTATCAACAAAAGTAACAACAACAGATGCTGGCAGGGATGTGGCCAAAAGGGAACCCTACTACACTGTTTGTTGGTGGAGATGTAAATTTGTTCAACGACTCTGGAAAACAGTGTGGAGGTTCCTCAAAAAACTAAACATAGAGCTCCTCTACCACCCGGAAATGCTGCTATGGGGCATTTACTGAAATGATTAAAAGCAAGATCACACTAAAGCTACCAAAACAACTATGTTTATAGCAGTACAATTTACCATTGCTAAAATATAGAACCAACTCCATGCCCCTCAGTAGATGAATGTGGCATATATACACAATTGAGCTCTATGCATCTATTAGAAGGAATGAATTGGCCCCATTAATGAGGAAATGGAAAGACTCACCATACAGAGCAACAGTGGAGCAAAGTGTTCTGTTTCTTCAACACATAGTGCATACATAAAGAACCAAAGCACAGGTTTACAATCTTGGAATCAAACTATTCCCTGATGCAGTATAATGATACACAGTGGATTCTAAATGGAAGGCACAAAAATCCTTATAACATCTGCATACATTGAAGTTCTGAAACCCTTGGTGTTCTATCATTACCTTTTCAGTAGCTGTCCACTGCTCACCTATTTGTCTACTGCAATTCAACTACTCTGTCTATGCTTCTATTCTTTCTTCTTTTGTCATCGTAAATGCCTTCAAAATTGAGTTCTATATACTCATAGTGGTTTTCTTTTTCTATTGAATATGTAGCTCTTTTCTTTCTGTCTTCTGCCTTCTGCCCTGTTCCACTATGATTGCTATGTGTATGTGGGCTCTTTTTATATTACCCACAAAAAGAGAATCTGACTGAACTGGGCCACTTACCATAAATGACACATAAATGGATGATACTGATCTCTCAGATTAGACGATCTTGGTGAAAACTGGTCATTGTGGATGATTGGCATTTGATGGGGGGATAGTCCCTATTGCCCTACTGCTAGGTTTGCAGAGTTATATGGTACCAAGCATGTCAAACCATTCATTAAGAATATCTCAGAAAGGAAGTGGGAAAATTCCAGGTTCATAGAAGCTCTCCAGAAAGAAAAAGGTAGACAGTGACCTGGTCATATTGCCAGCCCCAATGGAGTCATTTCTGAGGGCCTCTTTCATGGATATTTCTTATATACCACTAATCATCCTGTGAATTTGTAAATAATACCAGATGATAAATATTACACCTTTGAAATGTTTGGAACTTGATATTAAGCCTCATGCTATTCATTTTGGAAATATTCTTAAACATTTAGTGTTCACAAAGTATTTGTTAATATTGACTTTCAGAGTGAATTTGTTTTCAAAAAATTTCTCTTGAAAATTAAATTGGAACAGCTACCAATAATATCTCTTAACAGCTATATAAGAAATATTTTGTGATCATGAGTAAGATTGAATTATTTTAAAATATAAGAAATAAGTTATACTTCTGAAACTGGAAATATCAGTATAATTTGAATGATAATAAGATAACTATTAGTTATTTACTATATGCCAGAGATCCACAATTTAACCCTCATGAGGGTATTTAAAACCAGACTGGGGAATTTGACATTTCTATTTTTAAATGAATAAATATTTACAGAGTTTAAGTAACTTGCTTAATTTAACACAGCCATTAAATAATGCAATCAGGATTTTTAAGCCAAGGAATTTGATCCACAGGATAACTACAAGCATTATGTGAAATAAGCCTTTGAAAGATTAAAAACATCAGTTTAATACCACCTAAGAATTTCTTTGCGACATGTAACAATTTTACATATTTTTAAGGAAGCTAACATCAATATAATATTTAGGAAAATAAAAAAATCAATATATATTGTATGTAATGTCCAAATCTTCAAACTCCTAATTCAGGAACATATTTTAAAGTTTATTTTCTGCAAACATAAAATAGTTAAATATTTTAAATCATTTTTTAGCTAAGGTAATGAGTTTTAATAATCATTTTCACATAATATCTCTAATTTTCCATTTCAGGGCAAGATAGTCATTCCTTTTTTACAGAAAAACTAGTTACTATCTAATCATCATGAAGAAAAGTGATTTGAAGTCACATCCTTTTTTTCCTTGTAAATTTCTGGAAATAAAAATGATAAATATTGTAATCAACTACTTGGAAGAAATACCATGCTATCAGAATCTACTGAAGGTGTACTAAATTCATGTACTAGATCAAAAAAAATCCTTCCAGAAGGAAGTGATGTCCAAACATAGAACAAAATATATGGTGGAGAAAGAATACAGGTCTCAGGCAGAATGACAACTGACTGCGTCCAGATGTAGCAGCACTTAGGATGATTTGGAAAGTAATTAGCAGAGGACGGTGGCCATGTTTCTGGCTTCAGTCATCAGGTAAAATTATTCTTAAATTTCCATTTGTGATTTAAACTTTCATATTCACTAAAACCATTAATAATACCCTTTTAGGAGATTCATAGTCCTTTCCTAGCTAAAAGTGCAAAAGGTTTACCTAATTTACCTGAGATGTTAGTTTAAAGGTTTTAGGAGGATATTTGGAGAATACAGAATGGATTTTTTTCAGCCATCCTTAATACTCAGCATTAAACCATATATCTTATTCCACTGTGTACAGTTTAGCATGCATTTCTTCAATCTAGTTCATTATCTGGATTCCAGCCTGTGTTACATTATTCCCTGCACCATCTGATGTAGATATTTGTAAGTGGTTATCTTGACAGGAGCAATCCATCATCATTGCAATGGAGTTAGTGGAATAATTTTGATCAATCCTGTGAACACCCCTGTCATTACCACTAAGAGAAAATGCACATTATTCAATAAGCAAATAGATGGAGGAAGACAATGCAATTCTTTAAAGGCATAATCAGACCTTTTCCTTATTTAGTCATGCTCCCACTTGTTTGCTAATCCAAGATGGTTCATGTGTTGCAATTAAGATTTAACAGTGTATCCCACTACACCATGAGATTCTTCATAGCCAGCATAGTCCCTCTGTGATTGTTCCATTCCCATTCCTAATACTGTCCCATGAAGAATTTACATAAAAATGGCAATGTGCACTCAGGAGAGACAGAGCATCCTCTTCAGGGAAAAACCCTTGCAAAAGTGGCAGAGTTCCTCATGCTCAAACTGGATAAACTCTGTCTACCACAGTACTAGGTCTCTGAAGTTTTTGTGGAATGATGATTGTTTTACATGTTTTGGGTATCTAAGCTGTCTCCTTCTTGCGGTGTTTGTTTGTTTACTTATGGTCAGTTGTTTGTTTTTTTGCTTTTGTTTTCTTCAACATATTTATGTCACTAAACCAGATATGGGTTCACAGTCATTACCACAGAGAGGAGCAGAGTGGAGAGATATCATAGGTGTCCCTTTTTATATAATTAAAGGAAGCTATGGGTATCTATGAATGACAAGAGGAAGACAATAATGGTCAGCATATCTGACAAACTACAACAGGTATGATGATGGTGCTGGCCACAAATGGTGGTCTTCCTGGAAGAGACTTAGATGCCACCAGTGCCTGCTCTGACAATAAGATCCGTGACTACCTTGTCCTCTTAATTTCTTTGCCATGTTTACCTCCTTTGATAGTTAGCAATACTGCATAATTTCCCTGGAGAATGGAGGCAGCCAGCACTTCTTCAAGTCTATCATCAATCTATCATTGATAAGTCTTTGTTCCTCAAAATTGGAATGGTTTTTGTTCCAACATTATTACTTCTTCCTTTCCAATAGTCTCTGCTCCTTCAAATCAGTAGATTTAGCTTTAAAACTACTTTTTTTTCTCCTAAAGAGGTATGGATTTCTAAATATTTTCTCTATTTTTAATATTATTGTCAAAGAAATGTATAAAGGGATTTCAATTTAACATGTCCAAACAGCAACAAAAAATGCTGAAATGAAGTGAAGGTACAGACTTGCAATACACTATTGTGAAAATATAAACTAGTACAATCACTATGGAAGCTAGTATGGAGATGCCTCAGAAAAGTAAAACTACAATTAACAGATGGTCCAATAATGCCATTCTTGGGTATTTATCAAAAACATTGCAAGTCAGGATGCAATCAAGGCATCTGCACAAACATATTTATTGAAGTATTAGGAGTGGATCACAAAATATGACATGATAGAATTTTATTCATCCATCAGGAAGAATAGTTTTATGTCATTTGCAGGAAAAAATGGGTCTAAAGCCATTACTTTTTAAAGAGTGATATAACTACAACTAACTAACTATATAGTTTCAAAGCTTCTCTAGATTTGTGCAAATGTTAGCAGGATTGTGGGAGCTTTGTCTCTGTCTCTGTCTCTGTCTCTCTCTTTCTTGCTCGCTCTCTCACTCCTGGGTGATCAAACTCAGAGCTCTACATTGCGCTGTATCCCTCCATTCGCAACCCTAGATTCTCAAACTTGACTTGTTCCCTTCACTATCAATTCTTATGTATTTATTCATTTTTTTCAGGCTACAAACAAATTGAGATATAAGTAAAACAGCAGATAAGTGACAAGGCATTTATTGTACTTATAAACCCATATGAAACAATGTACATTGTCTAACCAGCCATTCCCCTTTTCTTAATATAACTTCAATATAATTGAATTTAATTATGTTTTCCAAATCTTAATTACGCAGAATTGTTCAAATTAATCACCCACCTCTTCATATCCTGGCACTTCAGATCTAACAAAGAGACCTTTCAAACCTTAGCTATTAATAAAATTTGTGCATGTAGCATAATGAAGACCGTCTTGGGAGGATGAATAAAACTGGGCAAAAGTGTTAGAGTCTTAATCCTGTTGGACCACTGTCTATCAAAGTGACTTTGGAAGAATAATTTTAAGTTATAGGCTTCATTTCCTATCAATCAAATTTTGGTTTTCTAATTCCGTATATCAAGGATTGTTGTAGGTCTGAAATGAGAGTCTGTATGTGAAATTTCAGTCAAGTAGTGATCTCTCAACAAAACTTCCTTCCCTTAGGCTAGATTTCATTACCAGCTGCTCAAGGGCATAACTTTTACCTCTGTTTGATCTTCTCAGTCTCTTTTGGGAACTTTATTTTAAAAAGAAGATCATTTTCTCTTTGCTTCACTTCTAAAGCAAATTCAACTCATTTAAATTATTGCACTTGATCTTCCTACCTCATTTTCCCTTGCAGAAGGACTAATTTCACCTTCTCTCTAAGATGCTTGTCACTTGTCTCTTTCATTATGTTGATGTGTTCTATTCTTGGTCAATGATTTCAAATGCAATTAGGTAATATTTTGAGCTATTAAATATATGTTAATAAAACTGAATAAATTGTATGTTTTGTTTATCTTGTTTGTTTGTTAGAATTCAATCTGTAGTTCTGAATTTGAATTCTGACTTGGACACTAATTGGTAACATAGACTTAACCTCTGAAGGACTTAGTCATCTAAGTTCAGCTCAGCTTTATTATTTCAGGATTTTATGGTTTAACTTTGGCAGCAAAGAACTATTCCATTCCTGACATTATATTGGCTTTCCATGTTTTCAACAGAAGACCAGAAATTATGAGTTGTTTTCCTTTACTGCTATGCTATCTCTAGAAAACACCTTCCCTTCTCACGCATTTCCCACTGAGAAGAAACGTTCAAAAGAACTGAGTTGTGTTATCAATAGTTGATAGGTCTGTGCTAGTTTTTATTTTGGATTGTAACAACGAGACCATAGGAATGACTTAAAGTTAGATTATAAAAAGCAAATCAAGCTTCATTGAAGTAAGGAGACTGGGTCTGTGCTTCCCCATAGATAATTAGCTCTTGATTTCCCCTGATTGTTTCCCTAGATGGTTTGCTTTTCTATTAGATTTAAGTGCCCCATTGGGTTCGCTTGACTCATGTATAACAACTTTGTTAGGTTTAATTCCATACACCTTATATGGTTTGGGCCTAGATAAGCTTTGTGCTAGCTGCATTAGAGTCTGCTGGTCTTTGAGACATGAGTCTACCAGCAGTCCTCTGGCTAGCCAATAAAGACTCATAAGGTGGCCTCATAAGTGGTAACTTCTCTGTCTCTCATGACTGACATCATAAAGAGCAAATATAAAATGGTGAAAATACAAACAAAATATATACATACCCAGGTTAGCATACATGTTCCATTTGTGTAGAAAAGATCTGAAGACATGTGTAGCTAATTACTAAAATAAAATTAACCTAGGAAGAAGAAAATTGAGATGGAGGGATAAGAAAGGTACTCTTAAATTTACTATCAACTGTGCTCCATTGTTACATTTTTTAACAATAGTGCCATTCTCATAATAAAACACTATTTTAAACATTTGCATTAACTAATATTTATTTTTATTTATATAATAGTTTTTAAATTGATTTTGAAATCTATCATAAGCTGAGCATAAAATTGTTAACAAGGAAAAGCAGTTAAGGGGAAGATTATGTATTAGTAGCATTATACAGCAAATGTTCTTGTTTATCCACTGGGTAAATTCTTTTCAGTCTGATCAGGGAGAAAATGGCACTTTCTTCTAAAAGTAATTTGAAGTTTCTCTTTTTATGTATCTGTGATCAGGTAACTACTAATCATTATAATAAACATATAGTTGGAAGATGGAACGTAGGAGTTAATCTTTGCATCAGAGAGGGAACTGAGATCAAATCAGAAGCCATCACTGGATCAAGAGGAAAAAATAACAGAGGGGATTTTGTAGAATATACTGTAACAAGCATGTTTTTTAAAAAAAATTGGTAGCTAGAGATTGTGTTTAAACATGAGACTCATGTAATTGTAATCCCTCTGTACATCATCTCTATGGTACCAATAAAGTTAATTAAAATTTAAAAAATACAATTATTTCAGAAAATCCACATGTAAAGACTAATGATTCTCTTCTAACATTTATTAAAGTATCAACAAAAGGAGAGACCTTCCTAGCCAAGATAGCACAATTCAACAGCAAAATCTGTAAGAACAGAAAAAAAAAAAAAAAAAACCTGTGCTAAACTCAATACACACCGATTCCTTAAATTTTTATCTTATCAAATCCCAATATATAATGGCTAACATCTCTGATTTTATAGTTCCATAAAAATAACATGTTCACTTTACAGAGTGTGAACTCTAGTGACTGCCAAGATGTCAGATTTCTCTCACTTTTCTTCTATGAGAGCATGAAGACACCATACTTTCCTACTAATAGACAACCCAACCCAAAGCAAAACACTTCTCTTTTTAAAAAATTTCTCTATTGTCGAAGTGATGTACACAGGGGTTAAAGTTTCATACATAAGGCACGGCATACACTTCTCTTTTAAACCTGTCTTCCTGAAGACCACATTTCAATACAACTTAAGCCTTGCTCTTTTCTGTGGCAAATCCCTGGTTTGATCTAAGCACTGTGAAAGTAAGATCATTCTGATAAGCTGAGAATTTTCTCAATATTTAGCCACTCAACTCTTTTGGACAGTTGTGGCTTTCTTCATTGATTTCAGAACACCTGACAACAGGATAGTGCATAAGGGAATGTGCACTATATGCCCCTATCTACAATAAACATCTTCTTACCAGTGCTAAAATAACACACTGTGCGACTGAAATATTCTTGTCTCCATTTTTGAGACAGGGCTGTTCGAATGCTTCTCTATGTCTCTAGTTACCTCTTGTCAGTCTCATTTGATAATTTCTCCTCTTCAACCTGTATTCTTTGTCCATTCCTATTATATTTTCTTCCCTATAATACCTTCTATAAGCTGTGAGCCAGTGGCTCATATTTGTAATTCTAGCAACTCTGGAGGCTGAGATATGAGGCAAGACTGGGCAGAAAAATTCATGAGATTCTTATCACCAATTAATCACAAAAAAAAAATGCAGAATGACAGTGTATCCCAAGTAGTAGAAACCCTCTAATCAGCAGTTACATTCTAAGTAAAGTCCAATTCCTATCAGAGGCAAAATTCATCCTCTAGGGTCAAACCCCACACATCCATTCTCCCATATAACATGACAATGGAAAAGTAAATTTAACAGCTAGTAAGTATACGCAAATGGAATCAGATTTCCTCTGTTACTTGTTACTTCATTAAAAACATTCACGCCATACAGTGGCCAAAATCAAATTTTTAAAAAAAGAGATTTTTTTTCTTAATTTCTTCCACATTAATCCAGTCAATTATAGCTACATTGTAAGTTTGGAAACTTCTCCACTTCTGTCAACTCTATAATTTAGTAGTATTCAATGTACAGCTCATATAATTTAAGCTTGTTAGTAGCCACATTAAAAATGATTTATACACAACACATTATGCTAGTTGGGATATATTTGATTAAAAGGTATGATTGGGGTATATTAGATTTAAAGTTATAGCTGATACCAATTTACATGTACAATATATAATATTATGTAAGATATATTTTTCTTACTAACTCTTCAAAATACTCTATATTTACATATTAGGCAGATTTTAAGTGTTCAGTAGCCACCTAGAAGTTCTACAGTGCCTTTGCAGCTTATATCAACATTGTCTGTTGCATGGACAACCACTATGGTGGCTACACTCCATCCGAAAACAACACGTGATTCCCTTGTTAAAAGATGGAACCGGGTAGATTTCCTATTCCTGTGTTAAAAGGGCGAGAATTAAGTTTTAGAAAGATCATCTGCCTTTTGCCAGAAATACCTATACTTGGAAGAAAAAGCTAAAAATAATTAAATTGACTATTAAGACCAATAGATTCATCAAGATTGACTTCCACACCTTCAATTCATTGTGTCTGTTTTCTATTCAAATGCAGGGCCTCCCCAAGTCCCAACCATTGCTCTCCTGTGCCAGACATTATTAAAAGTCAGTCAGCATTGAGTTGAAAATTGTATAGAGCCTTCTCTATCTAAGCCCAATATTGAGACACAATATATACTTTGCCAGTCTTCAATTATTTACTATACCATCTTAGTTTTAAGTGCTTGAGTAACACATTCTGGGAGGGTTCCATGAATGTATGTACTTATTTATTTCTTTTTCCAGCCATGTTTGGTTTGGTTTGATTATGGCCATAACAATTGTTTCTCTCTCTCTCTCTCTCTCTCTCTCTCTCTCTCTCTCTCTCTCTCTCTCTCTCCACAAGAACTAAACTCCATAAAATGGAGACCTTATCTACCTCATCTCTTATTACATACTTGTCTAATAGATTTATTGGTATGTGGTAGGGTACTCAATAATAACTTATTGATAAATAAAATATTGATAAGTAAAAATAAGTGGAAAAGAAGCTATTTAACAAACGAAAAAAAGAAAGAGACATGGCAAAAGGAAGAGCACATAAGAGAGAAGCATGTGAAGGAGATAGGAATAGGGTTATCCTAAAATATAATAAATAAACAAGCAGTCCCCTTACTGCAATGGCCACAGTGTATTGAAGGGAGAGAATTAGGGCTCCTACGCTACTGTAGAATATAGCTGAGGCCTGAATCAGAATCTTCTATCTAATCCAGTGGTCCTCAAACAGCACCATCTTTTACCCTTCTCTGATTGATATGCTTCTTTTGAAGCTAATATGCAGTGCCTCGTCGATGATACAGAAAACAGGCATCTGAAGAAGAAATGAAGTCTCTGTGCATTTAATTGGTGAGGTCATATCACTTTGCATTTACATATCACACTTGTATTCATATTAGCAATTTTTTCCTGTCAATTGAGCACCAACATTCTCTGCAATCAGGGACATGCTACACTCTGGAACTGACTCACCAAGTCCCTAAAGCTGGTGGGACAACACTTCAATCCCTTCATCTTTGCTATCCTAGTGGCGAAGGTGCCTGACTGTCAGTCTCATTTATCACACTTCCTCAGAGACTGTCAAGGAAGTTAAATTACTTGTGGGCTATACTTAGTTTCAACTCACTGCAAATACAGAAAACACTGTTCCAAATTCAATCCTCATTTTTTGTTATTCTTATCATCATCATCATCAACAACAACAAAATCAACATTATCACTCTTTCAAGCCCCTTCAGAAGAGGTCCCTTACCCTGAGGAGCAGGAATCCTTAAAAACTGGATTAGATAAATATATTTAGTGAAGCATAAAGACCACGATTAACATTTAATTAAATTTGCATCTTCCTTTAGAAGCAACTATAAGAGAATGTTTATTTCCAAATCACCATCTCTCTCTTTCCCATTACTGAATGAACCTCAGTCTTCAAATAGTGACAGAATTATAAAGCAACATACTTTTTTTTTTACAAAATTTTCATTAACAGATAATCTGGGGCTGGGAATATGGCCTAGTGGCAAGAGTGCTTGCCTTGTATACATGCGGCCCTGGGTTCGATTCCCCAGCACCACATATACAGAAAACGGCCAGAAGTGGTGCTGTGGCTCAAGTGGCATAGTGCTAGCCTTGAGCAAAAAGAAGCCAGGGACAGTGCTCAGGCCCTGAGTTCAAGGCCCAGGACTGGCCACCAAAAATAAAAACAAAAAACAAACAAACAAACAAAAACAGATAATCTGAATTAATTCCCAAACCAATGATTTCAGTGATAATAGACGATGCATTTATATATATATATACATACATACATATATAGATACACACACACATATATATATCCAGAAATATATGTATGCTTATCATTGTGTTCTGGTTAAACTGTACTTTAATATACTTTATAGATATTTTCAAGATTAAAAAATAATCTGTTATAATGTCTTTCTAATATTTTATGATTTTATTTCATTTCTGACCTATTTTCCAAAGCCTACAATGAAAGACAGTAGAAAACACATTTTAGTCATTGCATTTGTGATAATTTTGTGACATTTGAGAACATACAACAAAAGAGAGAGATGATAGAGGCTAGTGTGCATAACTAAGGTTCAGTAAGTTCCAAACTCCTTTCTGAAAGATCTTTTTTCTACAACCCAACAGGCTAATAACTGCCATCAAGGTGGACTCATCAGGGTTGTTCCACAATTTTTATCATTGTTAAAGAGAAATCGTTGCACGTGTATAACTATCTAGATTCAACTTTATAGAAGTTTCAATGGAAATAAATATCATCATTACAGATAGTTACATATTCACTATCACATTATGACCACAGAATACATTACTTAGAAATCCTTGGAGCTGGGAGCTGGTGGCTCATACCTATTGCAACTCAGCAGGCTGAGATCTCAAGATCATTGTATGAAGCCTACTTGAACAGCAAAGTTGATGGTGCTTTTGTCTCCAGTCAAACACCAAAAGGCTAGAAATGGAGATGTGGCCAAGTGGAAGAGTACCATCTTAGACTAAAACAAAACAAAATAAAAACACAAACAAAATTGAGGCACAGTGTCCAGGCCCTGACTTCAAGCCCTAATATTGGTACACACACACACACACACACACACACACACACACACACACACACACCTCATTTCATATAACCTAAATTGTGTGGGGAAGCAAATAACAGATAAATTAATAAGGATGAAAGATGTCCATTCCCCTGCTGACAAATAACATGTGAACAGCAACTTAAGACGAGGAGGCTGACATGGCAGATGCTGTACAGGAGACTTATAAAAGATGGTGGGTAAGCAAATGGGAGAGAAGACCCAAAGAGGTCTCCTGTAGTGCTATAGAGGAAAACATGAGTTTTCTGGAAACAGAAAAGATGCCAGAAGGGTGAGTGGTTTCACAAAGTTGGGAGACAGAGAGCAGAACAAAGTAGGTGAGTCTGAGGGAGCAGAGAAGAGATGTAAGATAAGTGTTCTTCAACCAATTGTCCAAAAAAAAGTGCTTCTTGGGATTTATGTGTTTATAAGTGGCTCCTGAACAAAAGCAAATCAGTGAAGCCTAAAGGCTCCTGTGGTGTAAAAAACATTGAGTTGTTTCTTTCTCCCATGGCAAAAGAAAATGTTCTAAGGCAGGAACCTAACCATGCCCAGCCTTTCCTCCTGCGATTCTCTTATCACTGTGTGACCTTAAGCACCTCAATTTCTTACAGGTCATTTGCTCTCACATTCCAGAATATCTCTCCCCTTGAAACCCCATCACCTGCTTCATATATACCAGAAATATAAAATTCTTGAGCCTCCCTCCCTCTGTTAGCTACTCCGTGGCTGTTTCCTCAAAGTCATCAATTTATAAACTTATTTTTCACTGTTTTCTCTCAAACACTTAAAAGTTGGTTTTGAAAGGTAGCTACACAGATAGATTTCTTATTTGAAGTATGAGATGAGCTCCCTTTTGGAGTATTCAAACATAAGTTTTGTGCCAAAACAAGAAGCATTTATCAAATGTAATACTTAATATCGATTATGTTTAATTTTTACTAAAGTAAGTTAATCTGTAACATAAATCACTTAATAATTAACTTATGAAGAGTTGGTTTGTAATTCAAGTCCAGCAAGTTGGAAAGATAGCTAGACTTTTTCTCAACAAATAAGCTAGGTGTTGATATTTTGTCTATATTCTCAAACAGTCAGGAAACATCAGAGCTGGCCTATGAAAAAAAAAGGAATACAAGACCCTGTTTGAATAATAATTAAAGCAAACAAACCAGGGGACTGAAGAGGAAACTCAAGCTGTGGAGCATCTACCTAGCAAGCATGGGGCATGGAGTTAAAAATCCAATAGTGGCAAACATAAAACTACCCACTTACAAAAACATCTTTAATGTTCCACAACTAAGTTATCTTCCTACTGTCATCCTTACATTCACCAGGCTAGCCATTATCCTTCAACACAAGATGGTTTCAAAGGAAACATGCCTGGCTCTTTAGATTGAACTACTCTTGAGAGTTTTCTCAAGTGTCCCTGTATGGATGGAGCTCATGGAATGCAAGACCAGTGTGCATTAAAGCTTCTTTGGCCCCGCTGTGGCCCTGCCAGTACAGTGGTTTTGACCTTTTGGTGAGAGAGCACTTTGCTGAAAGACTTCAGCCCAAATATACTTCTCCCTGCATGAGCAAGCAAGATCACTGACTAACATTGCTTTTGTAGCTTACCCAACACCAGTTTCTCAGTGAATACTCTGATCACCTCTGTTCCTTAGTCAAAAAATCTCTTCAAATGATACCCAGGAGGAAGGCTGTTAGATGTGCAGAGAGCATGAGAAGTCAGCTTTAGCTGGCCATCACCAGACAACAGCATGTGGCTCACTTACAGAATTCTTCTCAGTAAGTTCTGACTTAAATTTGCATAAAAGCTAAGGTTCCTTTGCCTTTTTTATTATTTCATCAGAAGTCTCCTGCCAGCTGGTTTCTTTACAAACTGGTTTGGACACTACAAAGGAGTCATAACATTTCCCCAGAAAGGGCAGTGTTTTAAGTGAGTTTTACCAGGCAAGACTCCAGTCAAAATGAAGAACAAAGTTGCCGAAGATGAATTTAGGAAGTCTGCTTAACAGTGAGAAATGAGAAGCTGTTAAATCTTTGCATGCTAAATAAATTTGAAATGGTGCCTGCCTAGATTCACCACAGTCAACCGAGATTCTGCAAAGAATGAAGAAGTGAACCTTTGATAAGAGTTAAGCCACTGGAGGGAAAAGTGCTCCCTGGTGTTGGAAAGACTGGCTCCATAGGGCACAGCAATCATTAGAGCCAAGTGTGATGGAAAGATGCCTAGTCGGGGAAGTAGATGGACCACAGGACCTCAGCAGTTCATCCAACAGGACCTCAGCAGTTCATCCAGGACCAAGAAACTACTGAGCATAAAAGCATTCCCAGTCAGAGCTGGACAAATGTTTACTACTATATCATTAAAATAGTCATGTGAGAACAGAGTAGATAAGTTTTAAAAGCATGTTAACTTCAAAAGTAGGGTCTCAAATGTGTGATAAAATCTAGGCCTTATTTTACGTTTCCTGCTGATCAAATGATGCAAAATATTGAACAGAAAAGAAATTTTCCTTATAGACTTGGAAACAGGGTATAACTTAGTAGCCAAGAGACTCTATGTTTGAAGCACAAGGCCACTTAAATAAAATTTGCAAAGAAAGAAGGGAGGAAGGAAGGAAGGAAGGAAGGAAGGAAGGAAGGAAGGAAGGAAGGAAGGAAGGAAGGGAGGGAGGGAGGGAGGGAGGGAGGGAGGGAGGGAGGGAGGGAGGGAGGGAGGGAGGGAGGGAGGGAGGGAGATGGATGGATGCTTGTTGTGGTAGTTTATGCTTGTAATCCTTAGCTACTCAGGAGTCTGAAGTCAGGAGGATAGTAGTTTGCATCTAGCCTGCCAAAACTTTTGTGAGAGCCCCATCTCCACCAAGAAAAGATTTCACATAGTGGCAGTGTGTGTGTGTGTGTGTGTGTGTGTGTGTGTGTGTGTGTGTGTGTGTGTGTGACCCCATCCATGGAAAGTATTAATAAAAAGGACTGCAGTTCTAACCAGGCTCTAGCATAAGTGCAAGGCCCTGATTGAAAAATATATAAATAATCTGGAGGCTGTGGCTTAAGTAAAATATCTGCTTAGCAAGTACAAAGTTCTTAGTTGAAACCCCAGTACTGCAAAAGAGAAGGGGTAGGGGAGGAGAGAGGGCGGGGGAGAGAGAAAGACAGGGAGACAGAGGCACAGAAAAATAAAAGAAGGAAAATGAAAGCCTTTAGGATAGAGAGAAAAACAGAAGGGGTCTGAGAATTTATTCTAGAGATAAAGGATTAACAGAGATCGTGTATGGTTACACAACTAAAGAAAGTTACAGAAAAGAAAATGTGAATAATCAAATATTTGGACAATTGGTTTTGTGAAGAACAATTAATATAAGAGAAAATTAGATTGTTGCAGAAGCCACTTACTGCCATCAGAATGTTAGAACAGAGCCCCTGGACAATGTTAAGTTAGCTGTGTGCAAGGAAATGAACATAAACACTTTAGACCCTAAGAGCCAGGAGGTTTCTGTTACAACCTTCCACATAATCATTGCACCACCAAGGATTTGAACCAATGTCTATAGCCACATTTCAATAAAATTTCCTTTATAGACACTAAAATTAGGAAGTAACTATGTCTTTCGCATGTCAGAAGTTAATAAGTGACATTTTAGAATTTAATAATTCAAGGAAGCTTTAAGTAGCTCATATTAGCATTGTTTTATATGATATTAATTAAAACCAGCTTTTTCTACAGAAATAGCTGCCAGATAGAATACTATAAATTATATTTTTACATCTACTTTAGATATTATTTTATTTATAATGGTTGATAAGTTTTGACAAACACATACACTTATGTGACTAACTCAGATGCTTAACTTTCATAAAAAATCCTCTGAAATTTTCTGAAGAGAACACTAAATCTATAAATCCATTTGGATTTGACTGATGTCATAAGTATACTGTCTTCCAGTATAGAAATATGAGTAATCAGTATGTTTAAGTGTTTTTAATTTTTCTTAAAAATCCTCTGTAAATTTTCAGAATATGGCTTTTACATGTACTTTAATATATCACTAAATTTATTATATTAATTTTGATGCTATTACACAAGGCATTTTTAAAAGATGATTGTTAAATGATACTATGTAGATATATGGACTTGAGTTTCATTGTACTTGTTCATTGTTCATCTCATGTATAATTTGCACTTCTTTCCAGTACATATGCTTTTTTTTCTCTTCTCTGTTCTAAAAAGCAAAGCTTCATCCTTTAAGTGTAATGATATCAGAAAGAAGGAATTCAGCAATATGTTTCCATTTTCCTCTCCAGGGAAGAAAATAATGACAGCATTCAAGGTAACAACATAAATAGTATCATGCAGTATTGGGATTGGAACTCATCACATCATTCCACATTACACAATATTCTTTAACCATTTTACCATTACCAGTCTTAATTCCAAAAACTTCTGATTGTAGGAGACAGCATGCTACATTGTTAGTGATTGACAACTGGTAAAGCAGAGATGACAGTTACATACAGAAGCAATAAAAACAAAAAGATTTTCTTGAAACCATGCACTTAAAAGACAGTTGTGCAAAGGAAAAGGGAACAGGTTAAAAGAAATTATGATGGCCCAAATAATCTCAAGAAACAATGTGTCATTTCAGGTAAAAACATACATCTGCCCATTTCTGAATCTATACTATAATCACACACAGGGCTTTTTATATCTATGTAAGATGAATGTGTTCTGAACTGCATCCTAGTCTAGAAGCTGTGAGAATGATTTGTGTAAAAACACTTTATACAAATTGGGTTTTTTTTTTTTTTAGTGGTTCTGAGGATTGAACTCTGGGCCTGGGTGCTGTCCCTGAGTTTTGCTCAAGCTGAGCACTCTACAACTTGAGACACAGTGCCACTTCTAGCTTTTTTGAGTAGTTTATTGGAGATAAGAGTCTCACAGACTTTTCTGCCCAGATAGGCTTTGAACCATGATCCTCAGTAGCTAGAATTACAAGAATGAGCCACTGGCACCCAGAGGGTTACATAATTTTTAAACTTGATTTTATTTCCTTAAAAAATTAACCTCAAGCAAGCAAACCAGATGTAGCAATAGTGACAGATCAAATTCCATTTGCATTTGCCGGTTTCCAAATAAAGTGTTTTGTTGTTGATGTTGTTGTTTTTCTGTTTAGGAAACTGCTTTGTTTGCTTTGGTTAGGACATCATTTAAATTTTTTTTTTATTTTTTGTCAAAGTGATGTACAGAGAGGTTACAGTTTCATACATTAGGCCTTGGGTACATTTCTTGTACTGTTTGTTACCTCCTTCCTCATTCCTCCCTCCCTCCTCCCCCCTTTCCTCTCCCACCATGATTTGTTCGGTTGGTTTACACCACATTTTTTGATACAAATTTTATTTCATACAAATTTTAATACTGAGATATGGCAATGTATGACTCAGTCAACAAGTCTGCCACATAGAAAAATTTACTATATAAAAATCACAAAGGACAAAGGGTGAACCAATGCAACAGCAACAAGACACTACATTGGAAATGAACTTAGGGTGGGGGGGAGTTGGGGAGGGAAAGTGGGAGAAAATGAGGGAGAGGTAACAGTGTTCAACAAGAAATGTACTCATTTACCTTAGTTATATAACTGTAACCCCTCTGTACAATAAAATAAAAATTAATTAGTTAAAAGAAAAAAAATCTGTTATGATACTAGTTTTTATATAATTTTCTTTGCATAATTTTTAAGCATTTGTAATGCCCGTAGTACCTTAGGATCCCTTATTTGTCTAGCAACACAATTTTTACTTCTGCTATTACTGCAGTTTGTAGAGACTAAAATGTGGATATGTATGAACTGAATTATAATTATTTTGTCTAGAAGTTATGTGATTACTAAAGTTCCAAAGTTCTAATATTTGCTAATTGTCCTTTGTAATTTACTGTTGGTAAATATGTGTGTATATATATATATATATATACATATTTATGTAATATATATGAAAAAATTAATCTCAGTAGATGAATGGATCAAGAAAATGTGGTACGTATACACAATGGAATTCTATGAATCTATTAGATGGAATGACTTAGCCCCATTCATGAGGAAATGGAGAGACTTGGGGGGAAAAAATCATTATTAAGTGAAGTGAGCCAGATCCAAATAAGCATAAACTCTATGGTTTCACTATTTGGAAACAATTAGTACTTGTCTAGAATAGTGCTAGCAGAAGAGCACAATAGCTCAATAGCAATGTATATATGATCATATAAGATGATTCTAAGTGAAAAGAACTATAACATTTGGAAATAAGTGGTTTATCTTGTTGTTATTTCCAATGTACCCTATGAAATTGTGCCTTTTACTTTTTGACTTTCTTCCTCATGCCTTTAGCCATTGTCACTGTAACTGACTTTGGTAAACTGGGTATATTGTAAGTACATTTATCAGAAGTAGGGAGGGGAACACCAAAATGGAGAGATAAATGATAAAAGGTGACCCAATGCAACAGCAATACTTACAAGACAATATGCTGTAAACCAACTGTTCATCTCAGGTGAAAGGGGGAGGGAACTGGGGAGGGTGGAAGATGGGAGAAAAAATGAAGGAGGTAAAAAGTTTGATAAGAAATGTACTCACTGCCTTACATATGTAACTGTAACCCCACTGTATATTACTTTGACAATAAAAAAATAAATTAAAAAAATTAACATTCACTGAGTAGATGAACATATCCAAAATGTATGCCTGGGCTGGAGGTGTGGTCTGTGATAGAGTGCATGCTTAGCATGTGTGAGGCTGAGGAGAGGGGAGGGCAACGGAGGGGATATATAGAATTATAATGCTAGCATAAACTAACAATTATCTGTAATTTAAACATGTGACTAGCCTAAGTGTATCTTCTTAATAAGCAAAACCTCATCAATGAACATACTTTCTGCTTAGGACTTCGCTTCAAGTTATTATTTGACTATTGCCTTCATTTTGCATAAGAGCATATTTCTACAATGTCTATCGTGAACATTCCTAAAAATGTACCCACACTATCACTGTATCTCATCTGAGTACACTGGGTACTGTATGTACTGGTATTACAACTAGGAAAGTGAAAGGGAATATCAAAATAGAGACAAAGAATAAAAAGACAAATGACTCCAAAAGCAATACTTGCAAAACCTGTTTGGTGTAAACCAACTGAACAAAGGGGGAGGGGGGAGGGAGGAATGAGGGAGGAGGTAACAAACAGTACAAGAAATGTACCCCAGGCCTAACGTATGAAACCGTAACCTCTCTGGACATCACTTTAACAATAAATAAGAAAAAAAATGCTAGGATAACAGTTTTACATACCTAGCTATCACACGAGAAAGACAAAAAATCATTTTAAATGATAAAAAATAAGCAAAATCTAGTTAAGTACTATATTAACATTCTATATTAAAATAATACTAATTCTATATTGACAAAAATACCATTAACCATTTCCTATCAACTAGCTCATTTTATCAGTATAATAACATGTCGAAGTGGGATTACTATCAATTCTATCTTACAAAGAAGGAAACTGGGGGCAAGTGAGTTTCCTTGCTCTGTTCTTAATCATTATATTATATGGACTCTATAAATGTTCCATTTGTCCGTACATATGGAATGCAAATGAAATATCTCTCTGCCATAAGATTACTAATAGGTTTTACTGTCTTATAGATGTCCACACACTGAATCCACTAGATTATCAAATATTTCAGTATTTACTTGGGAACTTTCAAACCCATCTCCAACAGTCTAACTAGTAGCACAAAAACTGATCATGATACAGAGCACAGGTGGGCATATGAAAATTTTATAAAACTATAATATATGACATTCTGGGTCTCAAGCTGCCATTTTGTTGCCTTGAGGGCACTGAAGAACACTCGAACACAGGTTTCGGTTACATTGACAGACGATCTCAGGAGCCAGACTGGCTTTCCCTGAAGTTGCATCATTATAAACCTGTTGTTTAAATAGATGTGCTATTTAGATACCTTGAAGAAAGCATAAAAGCATAAATGCTTTACAGTTCTAAGGTCACAGGATGGGCCAGCATTAAATTTGACATTGTAAAGAAAATATGACAGCAGAGCAACTCTGTTATCTTCTGTGATAAAGGGGCGATCTGGAAGAATGTATATTTTCCTCTACCTGAATCAAAGAACACTTCTGTGTTCAGACTTTCCTCCAAGGAGTTTCTAGTACATTCCCTTCGAGATTGCCCAGGGCTGGGGTGCAGGGATAGATGGGCAGACATTATTCTTCTTCTTCCTTTCTTCCATCATTTCAAGTACAACATCTTCATTTTTATCTACTTTTTTATCTTTTGTGACAATAAAGTGTATCTAAACAATGACACCCGGGGCTGGGGATATGGCCTAGTGGCAAGAGTGCTTGCCTTGTATACATGCAGCCCTGGGTTCGATTCCCCAGCACCACATATACAGAAAACGGCCAGAAGTGGCGCTGTGGCTCAAGTGGCAGTGCTAGCCTTGAGCAAAAAGAAGCCAGGGACAGTGCTCAGGCCCTGAGTTCAAGGCCCAGGACTGGCCAAAAAAACAAAACAAAACAAAACCACAATGATACCCATTTTAAAAATCTCAACTCTCCCTCATAGGGAATAAAAATTTTAAAACACTCTTTCAAATCATATGCTTGTGGACATGCTAGCTAGATTTAGCACTAGATTCCAGGAGATCTTAACCATGAACGGCTCTTAACCAGAGCCCTCTAGTGGAAACCGCAATCTGATACAAGTGACTATATGAACATCTTAATTAGCAATCATAGATTAAAAAAAAATATGTAAGCACTATATCTCAGGTTTCTAACTGATGCTGTTTTAGAATGATCTATCAAAGAATGCAATCAGAGGTGAGGAGGCCAGGCATAGCATAGCGTTTCAGTCCTGTAAACCCAGCAACTCAGAAGACAATGAAAAGGATCAGAGTTCAAGACGGTCCACTTCATAAAAAGTGTACAACCCTAACTGATAAATAATGAAAGCACACAGTACTGAGGGTGTGGCTCAAGTGGTAGAACCCCTCCTTCAGAGTCACAAGGCCCTGAAACACAAAGCAGTTTAACAGAATTAGAATTTAGAACTGATCTTAACACATAAAAATGGCAAATAAATACATATGTAATGGCAGGATGATGAAAATAAAAATAAATTGTTCTTAACCCAATTTGTCCAGTGTTTTAAGGAGGAAGAAAAAAAACAAATGTCAGTTCTAATTGTTGTAGAAACAATACATAAGAACAAGTCTATTTCATTTGACCACAGACAGACCCTAATTAGAATAGTTTTTTGCTAGTCTCTTTCGAAAATCATGTTGAAAAATTAAATAAGCACTAGGAAAGAACATAAAATACGAAATTAATCCCATGAGATAAAAGTTAACAGAAACAAGTATTTCCCTTGAATAAGAAATGACTAGGGAGAAAAATTACTGCCCTTTAAGACTATTAACAATTACAATAAATTATTCTCCAGCCCTGCAGCAGACTGCTGCAGGTGAAGATTTTGCAGAAATAATGACAAGCTAATTTGATTTGCTATATGTAAGCCATCTTGATAATATGAATTCCAATATTGGAGCCCAAAAAAGTATGGTATAATTTTCCTGCATTAGTTAGACAACTTTATCAGAAATAAAATATTGTCCATCCTGGCATCTATATACACTTTTGCTGATATATCTTCTCAAATAACTAGCCAGAGATAGAAGCTTACCATTTCCTGCAGTTCATATATCTTCTTCATGTATTTTTTGTTCCTTCCTGGATCCACCTACCTTCTCAGCTTGGGGTTATTACTAATTCACTATATCATACAGGTAAGGCATAAAAACCATTAGAAGAGCAAAACCAAAATAAAAATAATATTTGGTAAGGTTTCTTTGTTGTTCTGATATAGCTATCATTTAAAAATATGCTTTAATATAAATTTGTCTCTCTCATTGCTGCTGATTTTACTCAATTTATGATAGATTATAACAATGCCATTGTAAGTCAAAATAGGAAGTGAAAAAATGGAGTAAAAAATTGCATTGACTACATCTAACCTTCTGAACATCACAGATTAGCCACCCTGTAGAGCATTAGCTATTCAGACTCCAGATTGATGGGAACTGAAACAGCCAGTTGCAACAAAGTATCATGACAGATGTCACCAGCCCAGAGAAATATCAAACGCAAAATTAGAAAGATAGTATTATTTTCTCAGCATCACCAGAGCAATTATAAATTCAATTAAAAGCATGGAACTGTCCATTCACATCTTCATATTCTCTCTGACATTTATCATTGGGTTTGCATTCAGATTGTCCCAAACCCTAAAATGCTTGATCTGTAAACTTGACATCATTAGCCTGTCTCTTGCAGTTTCTCTCATCTGTCCTGTGAGGCTCCTGATGTCTGTTGGCCCTTTACTTTAAAAAGTCCACAAGTGACCCCATTTTTATAGATGGCTTAGGAAACCTGTGACATCTAGCCCTCCCAAACACTGTTGATGCATTACCCACACACTATCTTAGCATTTCTACTTTTGTCTCATAGGCTTGCTAACTGTTAAATCCAGAAGCTTTGAAGGCAAAGCCAATTTGTACTTAGAAATTAGACACACCAGGCCTCCCAAATCTTTCCACTGCAAGCACCTGCCACCCTGCCTGAGGGTGGCTTTCTTTGATCTCAAAAGAGCTTGATGGGCTCTGAGCATGTGGCCCAGGTGACAGCTCTGAGGGGAACATTTAACCAAGGATGAATAGGAGGATAAATCTTTGGATTTCGTTCACCTCAGGTGGAATAATTCCACAGTGTGTTCTGCAGTACTTTCAAGACCTGGTTACCTGCAGTGGTTCATTATTGGCTTTCTTCCCATCCTGGTGTCACTTCTGTAGTAGGACTTGCTCCTAACTAGACTACTGAAAGCACAAATCCTTACCTTAGGATTACCTCAAGATGAGTGCACCTTACAGTAAGATACCTCTGCATTTTCTGAAGAAATCACTTGCGATTTTAGCAACATTAAAAATGCATTAATAGTTCGCTGAAAACAATCATGGGCTCTTAATGTACAATATACTCACAACAAATGGTACAATTCACCTCTTTGGAATGTGTCTTTTCTTAGCCACAATCCCTTGCTGGGCAAGTTCAGTCATTTGGTGCTCTAGCAGCTTTAAGATTTGCTACAGAACAATCTCCGAGTCTGTGATTCAGGATGGACAAGTATAATTTTAGAAATGCCTTCCCTAACTCAGTTTTTAATGAATTCTAGTATGGTGATGAGAAAGATAGGTCCCATTTGTTAGAAGAGGGTAAGCAGATTTCTTGTGTCCATTTCAATGGCTCATGACCATGCTATGAGACACCTGCACACCAGAATCCTATCCTTTCTGCACTTGCTACATTTAATGTGCTCATTTGTGTAAGTTATAGCCAACCACACACATTAAGGTGTAGTTTGTGACAGTAGATCTGACTGTAGGGATGCATATGAATTTCTGAAGCTCTGATGGATTCCAGCATTGGCATTACCGCATAGAAATAAAGCATTCCTTGCTATCATTACAGGCATTCCAGATGGAGAAGAATGTGGAAATAATTCAAGAAAATGTAAAGCAAACTTACCCGAATCATCATGACTGAACATCTGATATCATGAACAGTATCATAGATCTTCTTGGAGATGTCTACAAATTGATTATCATCAAACACATTCAATGAATTCTTGCTTAAGGCTTCCAAAGCGACATTCACTTGTGTTACAAACTCCGGAATGACTATTGAAATAAACAAGAAAGAGAAGATTATCTTCTTTGTATTTTTAAAATTTCCATGTTTTCATATTTATTTTCTATAAATTTTAAACAAATATTTGATTAATAGACTTAATTTTTGTGTCTAGAAATATAAATCATAGTGCTATCTATCAGGCACTAGTGCTTCACACAGGCAATCCTAGATATTCAGGAGGCGGAGATGAGATGATAGAGCATGTTAAAATTCAAAACAAACCCAATCCATAAAACTCTTGTGTCTACTTAACCACCAAAAAACCAAAGTAGAGCTATGACTGATGGATCCCTAGCCTTGAACAAAAAGCTCTGTAACAGTTCTTAAGAGCTGAGTTCAAGCCCAAGGAAAAGGGCCAAGTAAATAGATTCATCCAGTTTACAGTTAAACTTAGACAGAATAGCATCAAGTTTTCACTAGATCCAAAGTAATATTCTAAGTCTGCATCCTGACTTAAATCTTCAAATACTTAAATCTTGATACACCCTGACATTACCCAACTGTGAAGAACTTACAACAAACACACAGAGAAGTCAGTATCACCAGCATTGCTTTGTTAAGATGTGGAAGAAGGGAGATTTGATCTCTTGTAATATACCAAAACAAGAAAGCAATCTGATAGTTCTTTCAACATCTTCAGTCACTTATTTTCATGTCTACAAAAGGGAAATTGTCAGATCATCTTCCTATGTACATTTTGGAAAGGAAAAAAGAAAGAAAAACAGAAAATCACATGAAGGCCTAGGTTTTGTGCACATGTGAGATAAAATGAGAAAAATTTGGGGTATTTTGAGAAAAAAAAATAAAGAGTTTTCATTGTTGGCAACATAGTTTCATTTTAACTCCTCTATAGCTTTTATAAAAAAATGTTAGTTTCATATTATATTAAAGGGAAGTCATTCTTAAGTAAATACAAAACATTAGAATTTTTCCACTCTAAAAA